>NC_059432.1:15560340-15896768 GCF_021028975.2 Sphaerodactylus townsendi
GAAGGAAGGAAGGAAGGAAGGAAGGAAGGAAGGAAGGAAGGAAGGAAGGAAGGAAGGAAGGAAGGAAGGAAGGAAGGAAGGAAGGAAGGAAGGAAGGAAGGAAGGAAGGAAGGAAGGAAGGAAGGAAGGAAGGAAGGATAAGCTGCCTATGTAATCTGGAGATTAGTTGTAATTCCTGAGTATCTCCACCAGCTCCCACTAGGAATTTGGCAACCTTACTGTGGGCTTTTTCGCATACACGGTTTGTTCTTGATTTAATATATGAGGTCGTCACGGTTTCTGCCTTTTTTTCACACACACTTGAGCCGTAATGTGCCCTGACCCCTAATCTGTCGCTCATTTCAGCCTTTGTCTCACATTTTTCCTGTCGCTTGATAATTGTGCAACTTTTTTGGATAAAACAGATTCCACCCACAATCTGGTGCCTAGGTGCAAAACGCAACTCGAACAAGCGACTGCGAGGGATCACGCCCACTGTGTGATGTGATTTCCTCCAACCAATCAAGATGCAGTAGAGCTGGACAGTTGCACACGCACATTTCACTGTTTCGTTTCCATCTCACTCTCTTCCCGCCCCTCCTCGCAGTCGCCAATGGTAACGAGATCCCGCCACACTCACTGCAAGATGTCTCGAGGTAACGTTAGCCAATGGGAACACTGGAATGTCGTTATCACGTTGTCACGTCACATCGGAACTCTTGTTTGTACTGCATTCCAGGGCAATGCAAAACCAAGGGGTTTCTGAAGCAACAAGAACATCCACAACAACCTTGTGATGTGTGAATGATCTCGAGTGATGAAACAGCAACAAAAAGGTCAGGATGTCGATGTGGATTGCCTGTATAACAATTAGGGGTTGGTAGTGACTTTCCCCAGTCCCCACTTGTATAATGCCCAATTAAGAGTGTCCATGGAGTGTTTTGCCTCACCCTGCACTGTTTTCCTGATATGAATCAGTTTGAGGTTTCCCAGCCAGGATAGTCTTGAGACAGGAGCTTTTGTGGAAGGATGACGGAGAATTAGCACTGTGCAGCGCCATGTTTCCTCCCATCCCTTTTTGTTCCTGCAGCTCCACTGAGGGAGGGCTGGCATGAGAGATTGTCTGCCATCGGGGTCAACACAGTAATTCAGCCATGTGCATCTCAGGGGGCGTAAAGATTTCCCCAGGAGGCCAAAGAGCCCTCTGGGGGATAATTTCAAGTAAGGAAAATGGCACGACCAAGGAAGTTGACGCCCATTCTCTATATAGCTTAAGGCCCAGATCCAGAAGGGACACAGCACGTGCTGGAACTGGGAAGAACCTGCAACTCACATTTGACTGTTACGCAGGATGGAAGACCCCAGACCCAACTTGTGTGCTCCACAATGAGCAGATCGGCAATTATCGTTAACAGAAACAAAACTAAGTATTTTCAACAAATGATGGTTTCTTGGGCATGAGATTTCACTGATGCTTAATATAGAAAGTAGAAAATCCTGAACAGCGACGTGCCGTCGATCCTAGATGTATTTTTAGCGGCGAAGGATAAGCGCACAGCAGGTGTTCAAAGAGTCTCTTCCTGTTCTACTAGTCTGCAGATGAGGAAGAATAAATATTCCTCTTGTGTGATAAATGGGAAACTAGGGCTTCAAGCCATCTGGTTCGTGATCCCAGTGCCTGACGCCCAGCAAAAATTAAGCACCCAAACCACTTGGCTCCTAGACCTCCTGGCAGAGAATGTATTATGTTTCCCTGGAGGCAGACCAGCTATAGTGAAAGTAGATTGTATTCCATATTGCTGTTTAGATACAAAGAACAAGAGAGCCAGGAGAGTGTGGGAAAGTGGACTGGCAGAGAATGTGAGATATTTGATATGAGGGTATGATATGAGGGTATATTATATTTATGGAAGCTCTGTATGATGATTTTATGTATGGTTTTTATGTTGTACACCGCCCAGAGCCCTTCGGGGATGCGGTGGTATATTAAGTTAAATAAATAAATCGAACGAACGAACGAACGAACGAACGAACGAACGAACGAACGAACGATCGATCGATCGATCGATCGATAACCACCACCACCACCACCACCACCACCACCACCACAATAATAATAATAATAATAATAATAATAATAATAATAATAATAATAATAATAATAATAATAATAATAATAATAATAATAATAATAATAATAATAATAATAATAACAAACAATAATAATAACAATCATCATCATCATCATCATCATCATCCATTAATGCTCCACATGTCAAGGCTAGATCCTGGTACTGGGTGACAGATTCTGAGACTTTTGGGGGGAAATATCCAGTGATCCCAAATTCAGCTGCAGAACAAACAGGAATGAATGTAGAACAAACAGGAATGAATCAGCTCCACTAATAAACACAGTGATGATTCGATAGATCAGTGGTGGTCTCCACTCCAGAGTTTGGATCATACATCAGTTCCTCCTGCCAGCATGGCCAATTGGCCATGCTGGCAGGGGCTGATGGGAATTGTAGTCCACAACATCTAGAGTGCCAAAGGTTCACCACCACGGCTGTAGACAATAAACAATCAAAGGGAACAAAGGCCAGGCTACTTCTATTCAGATGCCCTCACCTATTGACCTTGCTATCTTCATTGTTACTCACATGCTAAGACATAATTTCAATATTACCTCACATGCCAGGCTACTTCTATTCAGATGCCCTCACCTATTGACCTTGCTATCTTCATTGTTACTCACAGGTATGTATACTCCACTTGCTTTCCTTTCCTACTATCAGATCCTCTGAAGATGCCAGCCACAAATGCAGGCAAAACATCAGGAGAGAATGCTGCTAGAACACGGCCATGCAGCCCGGAAACCACACAGCACTCCAGTGATTCCGGCCATGAAAGCCTTCAACAATACAGGAATGAATGTATCTTGGCAGCATTGGAACGGTTTGTTTCTGGGCTGGCTTTGACCTAAAAAGTAGATTGGGACCCAGGAGGGTTAGATCCAATGGGAATTTCCTTTGAAACAGGAGCAATTTTTTAGGATGCTGCCTCCTGTAGCACAATTTTCAATACCCTCTCATGCTGGCCCCAGAGGGGGTCCCATGTCCCCCACAAGTACTATTTCAGGAAGCCTTTTGCCAGGAAGTCCGGTCCAGAACTTGGAGCAGCTGAACATCCTCTGTGGAAACAGAGGATCCAAACAGGGGTTTTTTTCAGGTCTGGGGGCTATCAGACCTGACTTGTCACCTCCAGATTAAGGAGGGGAGTTATGGTAACCCACGTCTCTCAGGGAGGGGTTTCCTCGAGAGGAAGAAGAGCCGGAGGGCTCTTTTTCCTCGCCCCAGGGCTGAAGGCCCGAGACAGACTGCCATCTCTTTGCTAAACTCCCGCTGAGGAATCTTTAAGAAGATTAAAGCTACTCCAAGCTTCATTTCATATACTTGGACTATTCAACTTTAAGAAGATCTAAAGGAAGCTACGGTACCTCCTACCGAATCCGCTGGACTGCTGAGATCTTTGTAGGAAAGCTACCTCTGGATATTCCAGTGTATGGGGTAAAGAGAGTCATTGCCAGGCATGGCCTTTGCCACGAGGACCCTGCCCCCTGCCCCGTGTCTATTCCACTGGCACTTGAGGTGAAATCAAGCAACAGTCTACAGATGGGTGGCTCCACTTGGAGAACCTCATGAACCAAAGTTGCTCTTGAGTTCTTTTGGAATTCTTGTTTTGCCTGAGGGGGAACCCCCAAATTAGCTTCCTGTTTCATTCCAAGTGGAAACTTCAGTGGCAACTTGGCTTGGCGTTAGAGAATAACCTCAAGGTCAGCCAAGCTGCAGTCTTCCCTCAACTATTCCTTGATTGAGATTTTGTACTCTGCTTTCCTTTATTCAGTGCAGGTAGCAAACGACATCTGCCAACTTAAGGCTGAGCAGGGGGGAAATCAATATCCATTGATTTTTTTTAAATAATATGGGGCTTATCTCCTTAAGATAGTGCTTCATGTTCAAGAGTCTCAGATGTGCCAACACGATTGTTTGGGTCACAACTTGGATTTGCTCACTTGTCTGCCTGGGCCCATGGGTGAGGGTGGAATTCTGCAAGGTAAATGCAGCTAACCTGGCCGGAGCTGGCTGGCTAGCTTGATTTTGTCAGCTCTTGGATGCTAAACAGGGTTGGTTCTTGTTAGTACTTGTGGAAATCTAGGATTCCCACACACAGGCAGGCAATGGCAACCTAGCTCTGAACATCTCATGCCTTGAAGACCCTACGGAATCACCATAAGTCAGCTGTGGCTTTGACGGCACTTTCCCGCACAGTTGATGGGAGCTGTCCCTAACCTGAACTGCCCAGGCTAGCCTGATCTGATCAGATCTTGGAAGTTAAGCAAAGTTGGCTCTGGTCAGTGCTTAGATGGGAGACGAACTAGAAAGTCCAGGATGGCTACACAGAGGCAGGCAAGGCCAAATCACCTCTGTTCCTCTCTTGCCTTGAAAACACTCTGCCGCCAACGTTGGTTGGTTGTTGTTGGATTGTTAAACTTGATATTTAGCAGAGTGTGGAATAAGAGACCATGAGACAGTTGCTGTTATTATATAATAGAGTTTACTTACTAATAAGGGAAGGCTTTACATGGAAGAAAATAAAAGAACAACTTTCTATTCTGGAACTAACTTGGTTACATTGCTTAGGACCACGTGAGCAGAGGTGGGATCCAGCAGGTTCTCACAGGTTCCCGAGAGTAGGTTACTAATTATTTGTGTGTGCTGAGAGGGGGTTACTAATTGGTGATTTTGCCACGTGATTTTTTGCCTTAGTTATGCCCCTCCTTCCTCAGCAGTAACGCCGCAGAACTTGAAGCGAAGTCTAGCAGGAGGTGCACGGTATGCGGCAGCCTGCAGGCGCCTCGCGCCTACTGCATTCAAGCCCCCCTTCAAGGATCTCATGAGCAGCTGCCAAGGCCCTTGCCACAGCCCCGCCCAGGAATGCCCTTCCCACCTCTGGAATGCCCAGCCACTTCCCCATCGTGTTCCCCACCCAGCCCCATTGGTGCTACACCACAGTTTGAATCCCACCACCATGGGAACCTGTTACTAAAATTTTTGGATCCCACCACTGCATGTGAGCCCACGTGGTGCCCATCTAGCAAGGCAGAGATTCACCTCTTAAGGGGAATCTTGTTGTAGCAAAGAACATGTGTCTGTAGTGTCTGGGAGACAAAGAAACATACTTAACTTTATAACCTCTGACTAGGTGACTTGTCTCACATAAGCAATGCCGGAGGGCGGGGTTGTGGGATGACCCAATAGCTTAATCAATGAACTGGTCATAAAACTCTGACCTCAGTAACTAATTAGCATGCACATAGTTAACCCTTTTATGTCTGAATTGTGACAGACACTGGCAGATCCCAACAGTTGAGAATTGACTGCACTTTCTACCACCCATTGTAGGGTTCTTCACGGAACAGGGGAAAGGAGCAGAGACAGGTCGACTCATCAGCATGGCTGTTGATTTGGCAGCAGCCGATTGGGCAGCAGCTGTCTGTTGTCTTTTAAATTGCACATCCCCCTCCCCCCCCCAACTGCTCATGAGAGATGCTGCATCAAATAAAAGTGAACAAGGTGGACAGCCACCAGTATGCTGAATCCCCACACAAAGTAGAAGTGCAGGGATTATAAGAAATGCCAGGTCTCTTTTATTATATTTGCTTAGGAGCAAAATAAATCATCAGTCTCCATAAATACGTTTCTGGCTGACGTCTTTTTGGGATGACAGAAATTGGAGGCATTAGCAGAAAGGCCAGCTAAGGAGAAAATGCTGCAGCAAAGTGAACGAGGGCCCGAAAATCACTTGTGCAGTAAAAAACGCAATAGGAGCGATGCTCACTTGCTAGCCAGTCCACCACTGTTTCTTGACAAGAGTTGAATGAAAAACGATGTTGAAAAACGAGCTGAATGAAAATTATGCGGGTAAAGACGGACGATTCTTTCCTTTTGGGGAGAGCGTCCTGTCCAGATTCTTTGCTTCTTCTTTTTCATGAAGAAGAGATGAAGGATAATGTATTCTGTCCGATACTGACCCTGACACAAGATACCACGTTTTGCTCTGCCTGCAAAAAAAAGATTACGGCTACATAATGCAAGTAAAGAAGGCACGACTTCCTTTTTTAACAGTTTTAGAGGGCAATTTTATCTATACATTGTTGCTATGCTGTTTTCAGTTTATATATATATATACATATATACACATATATACACATATATATACACACACACACACATATATATACATATACATACATATATATACACATATACATATACATATACATACATATATACATACATATATACATATACATACATACATATATATATATACATCTTAGCCTCTTGGGGTCACGATTTTCTGCCCCCACCCCAATATATATAATTAGAATGCACATATATATATTCTGCCCCCAACCCCAAAATGCTGCATCATACACACACACACACACACACACACACACACACACACACACACACACACACACACACACACACACACACACACACACACACACACACACACACACACACACACACACACACATATATACACACACACACATATACATATACATACATACATCTATATATATATTGAAGAAGAATTATCAATATCATAATAACACACATACACACATACATGTGTGTGTGTGTGTGTATTGGGGTGGGGGCAGAAAATCGTGACCCTAAGAGACTAAGATTTTTGCAGTTATATACACATGGAACTGTCAGTTTTATATGCGTTTCTTGTTTTCTATATATGCATGCATGTATGTGTTGTTTTTAAATTGTAATGGCCTTTGGCTACCTGCATTAAGTGATGACTGATTGACTATATCGGTAGAAAAAGGTCTATATCAGCATTCAAATGAAATTTTCCACAATGCTGTTTCTTCAGAAACTATGATTTGGCTTTTGATAATGTATTAAGAGGTGCTCCGGGATTCAAGGGATGGCCCGCTGGTGATGTTTACCTGCCCTTGAGAACAAGGCTGGGTGAAGGAGTTGCTCTGGGAGGCTCATTCCAAAGGGAAAAGGACTTCTGTATCGTTTAACTGCATTTTGGTATGCTTAGTGGTTCAACAATCCCATTTGCGCAGTGAACTCTCCATGTCACATCTTCATGTGGTGAGCTAGACATGCTATTCCCTATTTCCCAATGTCATGACTCTGTAAAGGCTTTTCTCCCACACACTAGACACCCTAACTGGTCTAGTGTTTTTACAGATGTTGCAACCACATAGGTATGCCAGAGGCATGCTTAGCCTTGTGGGAATTGTGGGAGGAGGGGCTTGGGGAGTATAATGCAACATGGCAACTTCACCACTTCCAATGATGCTCTAGGAATTTTCACAGTTTCTATGGTAAAAAGCAGAGAGATTGTGAAAATTCCTGGAGGTTACCAGGAAGTGATATTGCCACATTGAACATCATCATCCCCCCTCCCCCCCATTTCCCCTGAGTCTCCATTGAGCACTGGCAGGGGATGGAAGTAGAGACATTTGCCTTACTGGACAAATAGCATTACTACAATCACAATACCAGAAGTCTATCAACCATGTCTAGTGGAAGCACACTCTATCTGTACGTCTGCCCAAAGTTGTAATCACCATTGAGTATGAACAGCGGCAATGAACATGTTTCCATATCATCATCATCATCATCATCATCATCATCATCATCATCATCATCATCATCATCATCATCATCATCATCATCATCATCATCATCATCATCTCATTTACTGCGATCCAACATCAGCTAACACCAGCACAGAAGAAAAAGAAGAGTTTGGATTTATAGTCCCCCCTTTCTCTCCTGTAAGGAGATTCAAAGAGGCTTACAGTCTCCTTTCCCTTCCCCAACCCCCACAACAAACACCCTGTGAGATAGGTGGGGCTGAGAGAGCTCAGAAGAACTGTGACTAGCCCAGGGTCACCCACCTGGCGTGTGTTGGAGTGCACAAGCTAACCTAGTTCCCCAGATAAGCCTCCACAGCTCAAGTGGCAGAATGGGGAATCAAACCCGGTTCTCCAGATTAGAGCGCACCTGCTCCTAACCACTACACCATGCTGGCTCAAAGGCACAAGGTACAAGGCAAACCAGAGGCGTAGCTGGGGAAAGTGGAGCCCGGGGCAGACTCCATATTCCACTCCCCCAGCCCTCCATTGCACCACTCTCACCTCACCCCCTCCTAGCCCTCCTGTGCCCCACTTACCTGAGCCAGCAGCAGGGCCTGGCAGGGGACGGCTGGGCAGGGGGCAGGGGCACATGCAGTGGCCTCCACTGGCTCTGGTGGGATTGGGCAGGGGTGCCCAACAGTGGCCTCTGCCAAGCCTGGCTGGGTGGGGCGAGGGGGGTGGGGGGTGGAAAATCGTGACCCCAAAGGTGGTCTCTTGGAGTGTCGATCCCCCCTCCTGCGTGGTAGCTACGCCTATGAGGCAAACACCAAGAAAATATAAAAACAATAAAAATTCCTAAGTTGGCTAAACACTCATTTCAGGGGTAAAGAGAATGAAGCAACCTCTTCCTTTCCATGTCCCCTGTATTTTCCTCTCCCATTTGAACAGGGCCACTTGGCACACTACCTGCATTGCTTAATAAACCCTGTTCAAATGAGAGCCATAATGCTTGCCAGGTTTAATGTTATGCCTTCTGCCTTGTTACATGGCAGATTTAATAAGCAAGAAAAAGGCTAAAAGATTGTGCCCATGTAACGACGGCTCAGTTGAATCTCTGGCCTCCACCTACTCACTTCACTGTCTCAGATTCAAGGGAATCAGATCCGAGTACGTGAATCTCTACTCCTCACATTTACCCCATTCACTCTCGATTTATTTAGGATTACACTACTTGTTGGACAACCCTGATCCTTCTCTCTGTAGGATAGGGGGCAGACTTTTCTCCCTGGAAATTACTAAACGCCAGTAGATTTCCCCTTCTGTCCTAACACATGTATATCCTGTATTGTATATGCTTTTTAATCTGTTTTTATTATTGTTGTACTGCTGTCTGTGCCAATAAAGGCTTGCTTCTTCTTCCTTTCCATGTGCATAAGAATGGGCACGCTACTCAGTCTGTACATACTGAAGGTTTTTTAATTGCAGCCACCGAGATGTGGATTTCTTGGGAAACCTCTTTGTTTTTAGCCCCCAGAATGCTGCACAATCTGTTTCCAGGCTTCAGAGGCAAGCAGCCCTGGGTGATCAGCACAGAGAGCGGAATAAATAAAATATCAGCCCATGCTGGGGTTGCAATTTCCATCATTGCCATATTGCTATTGACTAGATGTCCATTAGCGTAAAAAGTGATTTTTTCTCCTGGTACCTTAAGAAAAGTCACGTGGGTTTTCTGACATGGTATTCCACATGGTCAGTTCTGAAGTCTCATTATGAATGTAGGTTGGGATCCTTGGATCTCAGAGAGCAGGGTACATGGAGGGATTCCTTCCCCCCTCCTCCCCGCTAACGCCTCACACTCTGGGCACTTCCTCTTGAGAAAGTGCTTGTGAGGGTTAGGGACCCCTGAGGAATGGTGTAAGACGGTGCGTAGGGAGAGTTGTGCCTGACCTGGCATGAACTCTCAATTATGGACCGAGAAATTCCTGGGAAGTTGAAGGTGGTGTCCAAAGAGAGCAGAGTTTGGGGAGTAATGGAATCTCAGCAGACAT
Organism: Sphaerodactylus townsendi; assembly: GCF_021028975.2. NCBI lineage: Eukaryota > Metazoa > Chordata > Lepidosauria > Squamata > Sphaerodactylidae > Sphaerodactylus > Sphaerodactylus townsendi. The sequence goes on from NC_059432.1 coordinate 15,570,052, forward strand.
GATCCCATGCACTTCGCCCTCTGGAGCTGAAATTTTCTCCAGGAGAACTGATCCCTGCCAGACTCAGTAGGAGCCTATAATACTCTCCAGGACTAAGACAGCTCTGCCAGCATGGGCCACCTCGACCATGCTGGCAGGGGCTGATGGGAACTGTAGTCCATAACATCTGGAGTGCCAAAGGTTCGCCACCACAGGCATATCTGGATATCAGTTGCAATTGGGAGAACTCCAGGCCCCACCTGGTGGTTGGCAACCATAGGCAGGAGGAAGGCCAGCTGGGTGACCTTGGGCTAGTCACAGCTTCTCAGAGCCCTCTCAGCCCCACCCACCTCACAGGGTGTTTGTTGTGAGGGGGGAAGGGCAAGGAGATTGTAAGCCCCTTTGAGTCTCCTACAGGGGGGATATAAATCCAAACTCCTCCTCCTCCTCCTCCTCCTCCTCCTCCTCCTCCTCCTCTTCTTCTTCTTCTTCTTCTTCGAATCATGGATTCTTTCTATACCGATAAACTATCCACAAGAATTTAAGACCTACCTTTTAGTAAATTTCGAAAGACTTGGAAGGACTTCGTAATATATTTGGGAAACAATAACAATGAACAATTGATTATGAAAATGTTGCAAGAATGATATTTACAGGTAAGTTATAAAATAAGAATCATACCAGAAGAATAATCATAATGATTCTTAAGTTCTACCTTAGTAACTCGGGAAACTGATTGGAGATTCTTTGGTTAGGTTGAGGAAGCCCCCCCTTAAAAATATATGAAAATTAGTCCTCTTTTCTCTTTTCTCTTTTCCCTTCTTTTTCTTTTTTCTTTCACATAAATATTTTTTACTTATTTTTAGCATCACCATATCTTATGTCTCCCTTCTTTTATTCCTTCCCTCTTTTTTCTTCTTTGATTCTTCTCTTTCAAATGGATGTCAGGAATAGATTGTTAATGTGTAGTTTATGTGTTACGTATCATACTATGAAACTAATAAAAATACATTTAAAAACATAGGCAGGAGGAAGAACTGGCTGGAAACTGCCCCTCCCACCTCTGTCTTGGGGGCTTTCCCCACTGACAGAGTTGAACTGGTTTCTACCTAGGTTCGCCTCAGTGAATCCCCACTGCCACCGAGCTCAACATTGTTTTGTCTCAGCCCCCCCCCCCCCAGAACTGCGACATCCTTGTCGCAGTTATGAACTACACTTTTCTGCTGGAACAAGGTCGATACCGCTTCAAAGCTTCGAAGTGGGGAAGCATTGAAACGACACCTCATCCGTTCAACCAATCACGAGCCGCTTTTGTGGCATGTGCAGAACGGGAGAGTCATGGCAGGCAGAAAGCGCATGTAACTGTAAACTGTAAAAAAAAAGAATGCTCCCGTTTCCCACGGTAACACAAGCACCAATCACGATCGAGGAGCGAAACAGGCACCAAGATGATCCCACCCACTTAGCTCGGTTCCAGGGAGCCAACTCAGTTGCTGTGGGGACATGCTGGAATCGCCCTCCACTGAAGGGAACCGAGTCGACCTTAGCTCCCTTCTGTAGTGGGGAAAGCCCCTTGTGCAAGCTTTTGAATAAATAAAGTGAGAATTCTGTTTTGATTGGTGCTCTTCTGTTTTGATTGGCACACAAAGTCACCGGCTGTGTAACTGAAATTCAGATGGGTTTGGCCCTATCAACATTTTTCTCCATCCTTATCAACAGAGGGGTTAACGGCGGTGATCACAGAGAGACACCCTTGTTGATCAACAGGAAAACCATTCCTGACTGGGAGGGATGATTTCATTTATTTATTCATTTATTTATTCATTTGTTCAATTTATAAGAGCCCCTTCCCCCAAGGAGGGCACTGTACAACCACCCTGCAGGGAGAGTTAGGGAAGGTGCAGGGGAAAGACCCCATCATCTGGTCATGGCCCACTCACACTGGGGGGAGGGTGGGGGAGGGGGGAAGGGGAGGAGGGAAGATGTCTGTCATCCAGTCAGGGCCCACCCACCCTGGAGGAAGGCTTCGGGAGGGAGAGAGGGAGGGAAAGGGAAGGGTTGGGGAGAGGGGGCAAATCCAATAAAATCTAGAGACGAATACAATAGTGCCAATACAATCTACTAAGGGCGATTCCGCACATGAGTAAAATAGGTCCAACCCAGTTCCCTGAGAAGGGTACTAACCTAGGTCGAAGCCATTGTTGTTCCCCACTGCAACCAGCTTGATCCCAGCTCGGAGGGCGGAATCATCCTGTGCCTCTTCGCCGCTCCATTCCGATTGGCTACTGTTCTACGGCCATGTTCCGTCTATCCCCACACACGTTATTAAAAAACTGCCACAGGAATGGAGGGATGAATGTGGCATTTTTTGATTGGCCAGCTATACGCATGCCCGAAACACTCAGCTGTGATTGGCTGAATGGGGGACTCCTGGCACCAGAGGCTTTACTGGAATCGAGCTGAGTTCGAGCGTGGTTCCCTGAAAAAGTAGTAGTTCCCAACTGGAGTCGGAAATTTGACCGTTACACGGGGCGAAGCTGGTACAAAACCACGTCGATCCCAGTGGTTGTGCAGAGCACTTAGGTCGAACGCAGCTCGAACTTAGGTCGATGACGCAAGTGCGGAATCGACCTAAGAGAGGATAATTAAAATAGGTACTAACCCCCGTCAGCCACTTTCATTCCGGGAGAAAGGAAAAGGACCACAAGGGAAGAGAAGAATGAGGGGAGGAATAAGGGGAAGTCAAACGGATGGAATGATGGAAAGGCCTTGGCCCTTGTCAAGGACAGCTGGACAACCTCAGGTCATTGGGATCATCGGCATGCGGGGGGGGGGGAGGCCCATTCCTCACCACAATTTCCCTTCTGCTTTTAACTAAGCAATTTGCTGATCTCCCCTTCCTGAAAATAAACTGAAGTAGCTTAAGTGGGTATTTCCAGGTTTCTTTGAAAACTTTAGACCCCCTCTTCATAACAAACATTTCCCCAGAGTGGAGCAGTCCTGGAGGTTACTATTTTGTCCCATTGTTGGGCTACATGTCGTGCCTCAACCGTGGGGCAAATGCCCCAGACTTCTTTCAGGTCAAGAAAAACAGCAGAGGGTGATCGAAACCACTGTGAATGCCATGATACCAACCCAAATTATATTTAAGTGCCTCTGGGTGGTAGGGGCCTTCAGAAGATGCCTCTCTGTCCGATGTGGCCACCACCCCAGGAAAAACACACTGCCAGCCCCTCTGTCCCTTGCAATCCAATATCAGCATATCCCATGCTTCCAAATCACGAGGGCTAGTGTGACATACGGCCTGAGAACCGTCTGCATCACTCAATATTTTCCTTTCTTTTTCCTCGCCTTCTTACTAAAACTAACATCCTTTTCCTGCAGCCCAGCAAGAAGGCTGCTGATAAAAGCCCTGGTTCCTGCCCGCCGATAAGTTCACAAGGCAGGCGAAGATCAGAATTCTTGTTCTCCCTTAAATAAAGCATGACCCTTTTGACCGACCCTCCCCTCCCCAGCTCCCCCGCTGTGGTCCTCTGGGCCCACAGGAACCCCCTCCTCATTGTCTGATGGCCTCTGACATTTCCACTGGAGCTGGGAGAGCCGAGCACTCCACTTCCGCTCTTTGTTAACAGTCCTCCTTCCAAGTTTTAAGGGAAGGAACGGTGTGAGGGGAGTTCTAGGAGTGACACAGTTTGAAGTCCTGGGAGGTGTAAGCAGCTCAAAGGAACACACGATGATAGCTGCCGTTTTGCTTCTTTGCGGAACGATTGGATTGGTGCAGTCAGACACTGCGCACCTAAGACATCTGCGCCACGGGACTCCGGAGCACAGATTGCCAACAAACTCATGGCATGAGCACCACAGGCCAAGAGAGTTTCTCCACGCGGAGACCTGGGACCAAGCTTCCACCCCTCCAACGTCACGCCAGGGAGAGGCAGATGATTATGAAGCGGTCACCCAACAGTTCAGACAAGAGTAAGTATGGCACTGTTCACTGTGGATCAAGGTTTCAATCCTAGGATTTGCAGATGACTCCCAAAAATGTCCCTGAAAGGAAATTGGTTTTTAAAAAAATTAAATTAAATTTTATTGAGTAAGAAAAATTGACAATTTGAATTTCAGTTATTGCAGCATTAACAGAAATTGTTGCATATAAGTTTTTACATAAAGTTATCGCACGAAAAAATCTATCCATTTAAAAACAACTCATTCTAACTTATGCATTACAGTTTTTAAACTAATATACTTCCAGCTAGGATACATATAATCTAACACATATAAGTCAATTCAATTTTGATTTATCTATTTAGTATATATACTTGTTGCTGTTTTATACAGAAAGAGATTTGTATATTAAATTCTAACTAGATGACCTGAGATACATATAAACTAGTCCATCATATCGATATACTTCGTCTTTGTTCCTTAAATCTAATATTTCCTCCTTAATAATTTGAAGTTGAATAAGGGTTGTTACATCAATACATACATCAATACATATTATCTATACATAAAAGAAACAACTAATACTTAGTCTTCCGTAAAGTGCTGTCTATAGAGGGGGAAAGAGAGAAAAGGAAATTGTTGACTTACATCCCAGGTGGGAACGCCAGCCTCCAGGGTGGGACCCGGGAATCCCCTGGAATTACGGCTCATCTCCAGACTACAGAGATCCGTTCCGCTGGGGGGAAAGGGATGCTTGTGAGGATGGGCTCTGTGGAATTGTACCCCACGGAGGTCCCTGTCATCCCCAGGCTGCATCCCCAAATTTCCAGGCATTTCCCAGACTGGATTTGGTTACCCTGCAAGAGGCTGAGGAAACCTGGCAATCCTAAGAAGCAGTGGCGTAGGAGGTTAAGAGCTCGTGTATCTAATCTGGAGGAACCAGGTTTGATTAACAGCTGGGCCGCCTGAGCTGTGGAGGCTTCTCTGGGGAATTCAGATTAGCCTGTGCACTCCCACACACGCCAGCTGGGTGACCTTGGGCTAGTCACAGCTTTCCGGAGCTCTCTCAGCCCCACCTACCTTGCACAGGGTGTTTGTTGTGAGGGGGGAAGGGTGAGGAGATTGTAAGCTCCTTTGAGTCTCCTATAGGAGAGAAAGGGGGGATATAAATCCAAACTCCTCCCCCTCCCCCTCCCCCTCCTTCCTTTTTCTTCCTCTTTTTCTTCCTCTTTTTCTTCCTCTTCCTCCTCCTCCTCCTCCTCCTCCTCCTCCTCCTCCTTCTTCTTCTTCTTCTTCTTCTAAATCCCAAGGGATAGCTGAGAATTCCAGATAAACTTCCTTGACAGAGTTGCAACTTTATCCCAATGTGTTGCAACCTTTCCAAACCCGGGAATGAATCTGGAATAAACACAACTGGGGGGGAAGGGGCAACCAAATGCATCCCACATAACATACACAAGTGGTGCTTCTGGCATCAGCCCCCTCTGTCCCCCCCCCCCCAATGAATACATGTCTGCATGCCGGGGTTTCCTCTTGTCCTGCTGCCTTTGACTTTTCTTAGAATTGTGGTCTTTTCCAGGAACTCTTGTCTTCCCGTAATGTGACCTAAGTACGATAATCTCCGTTTGGTCATTTTAGTTGCTAGAGACAGTTCAGGCTTGATTTGATCTGGAATCCCACTTATTTGCCTTTTGGGTGGTCCACAGTATCCGTAAAACTCTCTTACAACACTGTATTTCAGATGAACCCACTTTTGTCCTTTCCATTTTCTTCGCTGTCCCTTTCACACCCATATATAATAACGGGGAATACTATGGTATGAATTATCTTGATCTTGGTTGCCAGCAACATCATCTTTACACACAAGTATTTTGACTAGCTCCTTCATAGCTGCCTTCCCTGTCTCAGTCTCTTGGGCTCATTCCGCACATGCAGAATAATGCACTTTCAAACTGCTTTCAGTGCTCTTTGAAGCTGTGCGGAATGGCAAAATCCACTTGCAAACAGTTGTGAAAGTGGTTTGAAAATGCATTATTTTGTGTGTGCGGAAGGGGCCTTGGTTTCTTGATAGCAGTCTCCCTTTTGGTTGATGTTGGAGCCAAGGAACAGAAAATCTTCAACAATTTCAACTTCTTCATCATTATCCTTTAAGTTTATATGGTATATAATTTAATAAAATATATGTATATGTATGTGTGTGCGTCTGTGTCTCCTGAATTCCAGCTGCGAGACTACACTCCGTCTCACAAAAAGATGTTAGTAGGGCTGTACAGTCTTCATTGTAGAATGCTCCACCTGGATCTTAGTGCCTACCTAGCCCTACTTGGTTTGCAAAAGGCAAGTGTTGGTGGCAGTTGTTCAATGAACTATAAATGCACGTTTAGCAAAGTATCATGCTCAATAATACACAAAATGGTTTTGACAAAGGCAGCAAATCAAAATGAATCAAAGTCCTCATATTCATTTGGGACTATAATCCAATGCGGAAGCATACCATTTGCTCAACTGCCGTGCTTCAACTGACCGTACTGGCATCTTTATCTGAGACAGAGGCTCATTCCGCACATGCAGAATAATGCACTTCCAAACTGCTTTCAGAGCTCTTTGAAGCTGTGCGGAATGGCAACATCCACTTGCAAACGGTTGTGAGAGTGGTTTGAAAACACATTATTTTGCGTGTGCGGAAGGGGCCAGAGTGTAGACTGAGCTAGGATTTGCAAGAGTTGATTTTTCATAAACAAACCAAGGAAAGAAGGCCGAACAGTGTGAGAGATGTCTCTTCTCAAGGTCCCCAAAGACCATGCATTTCAGGCACAGCCGGCCTGTAAGTAGGTCAAACTGGGAAAATCTTAAAATGCCAGTAGACAGGTTAATGATTTTTTTATAGCAGAACCTCTTACAGCTGAGCAGCAGCAGCAGCCGGCCAGTCTTTGGCCTTTTCAGCTCCTGATGTTTTGTTCCTCCTCTTTGGAAGTCTCATGCTCCCAAGGAGCATCCTCCAGCAGACTTGGGAGAAGGGTGGGGGGCTCTTTTCCAGGATTGTCTAGGGGAGTTACAAGGAGGACAAAATCCTGGGGTGCCTTAGTCACTTCAGAGCTGGGGAAGTCCTGTAATTTGCATTCATGTTGAAGTATTTAGCACCTTTTTATCCTGTGCTTCCCACAGGAACTTCAGGGACTACACGTGGTTCTGGCAACTCCTCCATTTTATCTTCACTACCTGTAAGAAGAAGAAGAAGAGTAGAAGAGTTTGGATTTATATCCCCCCTTTCTCTCCTGCAGGAGACTCAAAGGGGCTGACAATCTCCTTACCCTTCCCCCCTCACAACAAAAACCCTGTGAGGTAGGTGGGGCTGAGAGAGCTCCGAGAAGCTGTGACTAGCCCAAGGTCACCCAGCTGGCGTGTGTGGGAGTGCACAGGCTAATCTGAATTCCCCAGATAAGCCTCCACAGCTCAGGCGGCAGAGCTGGGAATCAAACCCGGTTCCTCCAGATTAGATATACGAGCTCTTAACCTCCCACGCCACTGCTGCTCCTGTAAGGTAGATTAGTCTAAGAGAGAGAAAGAGCCATCCAAGGAAACTCTGTGACCTTCATGACAGACTGGAGAGTTGTATTCTCCAAGTCCTACTCCATAACACTAACCACTACCCCACTTCAAGTAGTGTGTTTGAGGTGGGTCTTGGTGGGAGGCCCAGTGACTTGGATCCAGTGGTGGGATTCGGCAGGTTCGCACCACTTCAGCGGAACCGGTTGTTAAAATGGTGCTTGTAAACAATCAGTTGTTAAATTGTTTGAATCCCATCACTGCTTGGATCCAGAGACGCGCAGCAGCGCAGGTAAACAAACATTCTTAGTGGAGTTCTGGTTGTATAAGATCTTATGTAACACCCAACATTTTCCTCCCCATCCATTATAATGTCCAGAAATGTCATTGCACAAGATTGAATGCAAGAGGGGATACAAGTGGTCTTTTCCGTGTACTTCTACTTGCAAAGGAGCAGCAGTGGCGTAGGAGGTTAAGAGCTCATATATCTAATCTGGAGGAACCGGGGTTGATTCCCAGCTCTGCCGCCTGAGCTGTGGAGGCTTCTCTGGGGAATTCAGATTAGCCTGTGCACTCCCACACACGCCAGGTGGGTGACCTTGGGCTAGTCACAGCTTGTCGGAGCTCTCTCAGCCCCACCCACCTCACAGGGTGTTTGTTGTGAGGGGGGAAGGGCAAGGAGATGGTAAGCCCCTTTGAGTCTCCTGCAGGAGAGAAAGGGGGGATATAAATCCAAACTCTTCTTCTTCTTCTTCTTCTTCTTCTTCAAAGCAGTGCTAGCTCAAATAGAAATGTCTGCTGGATCTCTGTCTTTGGGGGGGCTGTTTTAGAAATATGTTCTTGCATTTTGGGCAATTGCCACCTGTCCAGAGGAACGAAACTGTTGCCCCTTCTCATTCAGCCTTGCTTGAGGTTGTGTCCCTTTTATTCATTAGGAGCATTGAAAGAACTGGCTCGCTCATAAGTTCAGTATTGCATGTGACAATAAGTGCCGCCATTTCCTCTGGAGTGCATCACGTAAACACACAGTCCTGTGTTATATTGAGTCAGACCCGATCCTTTTAACAGCAGAAACCAGGGATTGAACTTACGACCTTCTGCATGTGAAACAGATGCTTTATTCATTGAGCCACAGCCCCGGCATCACCATCAACCACAGATGGGAGAGGATGTCATTTGCCAAGGATGGGCAGGGAGTCTTCCAACCATCTGCTGCCAGCTGGTTGTCCTTTTCATCTTCTAGTTGGGATTGCCAGATTTCAAACTGGCACATCTGACTGACCCCTTAATATCATTTTATTATCCTGCAATTATCTGGTGATGTCGTTTAGCTCCCTGCCGTGAACAAAGTCACTCTAGATCTGCGCATATTAAACCTGAATGACAGGGATTCCTTTTTTTTCCTGGCCAAATCACAACTTTACTTTGCACAGGTTTGTCAGCACTCTGGGAATGGGGAGTCCTCTACCCCCAGCTTCTGACCTCTCTAGGAATCATCAGAAACTCTTTGGTTTCAATATACAGTTTCTGGCAATAACTGGAGAGGCATCCCGTCATCTCCTGATTTTACCTGGAAGTGATATCTTGCTGGCAACCTGATGGCCTATTTGCTTCTCTTCTGGAGACGGCATTCCTCCTTTCTCTGCTTTACCTCCATTGGATAGTGACCAGTGTCTGCTGTGTGGAATATTTAGAAAATACACCTATGGCTTAAAGAGAAAGAAGGTTTCACTGGTAGGAGCAGCAGTGGCGTAGGAGGTTAAGAGCTCATGTATCTAATCTGGAGGAACCGGGTTTGATTCTCCGCTCTGCCGCCTGAGCTGTGGAGGCTTATCTGGGGAATTCAGATTAGCCTGTACACTCCCACACACGCCAGCTGGGTGACCTTGGGCTAGTCACAGCTTCTCGGAGCTCTCTCAGCCCCACCTACCTCACAGGGTGTTTGTTGTGAGGGGGGAAGGGCAAGGAGATTGTAAGTCCCTTCGAGTCTCCTACAGGAGAGAAAGGGGGGATATAAATCCAAACTCTTCTTCTTCTTCTAGTAAAGACTATAGGAAGAATACTGGTTGTGGTGGGTTTTCCGGGCTGTGTGGCCGTGGTCTGGTGGATCTTGTTCCTAACGTTTCACCTGCATCTGTGGCTGGCATCTTCAGAGGTGTAGCACAGAAGGAAGTCTGTTACACCCTGTGTCCAGTGAGAAGGGAATGTTTGGGGTATATATTGTCCATGTCCCAGGGCGGGGAACCAATCAGTAAGTGTTTGGGTGGAACTTGTTATGCAAAGATGTGGTTGATAGCATTGTATTGTTGATAGTATTGTATCGCTCCCTGAACTGATAAGCCCCACCTGCAATACAATACTATCAACCACATCTTTGCATAACAAGTTCTACTCATTGGCTTGGTTCACCCACAAACCTATGGAGTTGTCTGATACTGAGTTAGTCCACCTGTTCATACAGGTAACCAGGTGCAGCTCTCTAAGGTCACACCCAGAGGTTTTGCTACCTAGATTCTTTTATTTATTTATTTATTTATTTATTTATTTATTTATTTATTTATTCATTCATTCATTCATTCATTCATTCATTCGATTTATAGACCGCCCCATCCCCAAGGGGCTCTGGGCAGTCAGTACATCAGTCAAAGCTCTGCTCGCAACCTGAGTTCGGTCCTGATGGAAGTCGGGTTCAGGTAGCTGGCTCAAGGTTGACTCAGACTCCATTTTGAAATGGAGATGCCGGGGGGGGGGGTGTGTCCTCTGCATGCAGCATATTAAACACGTGCCTCAATTACGTTGGCCCAGCGATGTCTGTGGAACACATTCACGGTTGCATTGATGCTACAAACCTGAATGATGTTGGTGATATTTCACTTGGCTGTGCATACGAGGAGCTGTAAATCATAGCAGTGATCCTTGCTAATCTATGCAGCATGATGAATGTGCCTCTTAGCAGTGTTGACATCTAAATCACCATGACAGAGCATTTGGGATAATCCTTCCTGAAAAGCAGAGAGTAGCTGACACACCTCAACGCTGTCCTTGCAAGCTGATGGGACAGATCAGAACCTGTTGACTTCCCCAAAACTGCGGCAGCCTTCTCACCGCCCTCTTCTACAACTGTGGCAATCAAACCATGCGTTCAGAGAGAGGGTCATGTGCTTGGTTATGGAGCTAGCAACTACTCAGGGTCAGACTTAAAGTCACAGGTAACATGAGTCAAGTTGGGGTCCCCTGTCCCAACTTGCAGTCCCAGCTATGGGGAATTCACCTTCCAAAGTACTCTGTTGTACAATGTCGTTCGGGAGCAGCAGTGGCGTAGGAGGTTAAGAGCTCATGTATCTAATCTGGAGGAACCGGGTTTGATTCCCCGCTCTGCTGCCTGAGCTGTGGAGGCTTATCTGGGGAATTCAGATTAGCCTGTGCACTCCCACACATGCCAGCTGGGTGACCTTGGGCTAGTCACAGCTTTTCGGAGCTCTCTCAGCCCCACCTACCTCACAGGGTGTTTGTTGTGAGGGGGGAAGGGCAAGGAGATTGTAAGCCCCTTTGAGTCTCCTGCAGGAGAGAAAGGGGGGATATAAATCCAAACTCTTCAACAGTGATGGAAGAGGGGCTTCGGTCTTCTGCCCTGCAATGTTTTCCAGGGGTCATCCCATAAAACCCCAAACAACCACCATCACCACCATCACCATCATATCTGTCCTATTCCTCCATTGGAAGAAGAGCCACTCAAGTTGTAGGAAGACTGCTTAAGGCTGGAGGAAGGCTCCGAATTTTGGTCACTGGAGTAGTAGGATACATGCTGATGGCCTCAATCTTTCTGTGCAGAACCACTGATATACACAGTTCTTTATATAGTTTTGGAAGTTTGTAGTGGATAGAGTGTCGGATTAGGATCTGGGAGACCCAGGTTTGAATCCCCCTCTGGGCAACCTTGGGCCTATCCCACAACCTAGGCCCCTTAGGGTTGCTATGATGATAAAATGGAAGAGAGGAATGGAAGCCACTTTGAGGCCTCGATGGGGGAAAAGGAAAGGTACAAATGAGGAAAATAAATACAGGTGACTTTTGACAGTGTGCAAGACCCCCAGTACATCAGTCAAAGCTCTGCTCGCAACCTGAGTTCGGTCCCGATGGAAGTCAGGTTCAGGTAGCTGGCTCAAGGTTGACTCAGCCCAGAGGCAGAGTGAGGGGGAACTGCGCCCGGGGCACGTGCGCCCGGGGCACGTGCCCTGCACCCCTGCCGCAGCACAACCCACCCCTGTCCCCACCCTGGAACGCCCCCAGAACGTCCCGGAACACCCTGCCATACCTCCACATTGGAGCGCACCTGGGGCATTGCACCCCTTTTCCCTGTGAGCGCTACGCCACTGACTCAGCCTTCTATTCTTCCAAGGTTGCTAGGAGTGAAGTGTAGATGACTGGGGAATGGCAAATCACTCTGTAAATAGAATTTGCCTAGTAAACATTGTGATGTGATACTACCCCATGGGTCAGTAACAATCTGGTGCTTGCACAGAGGACAACCTTTACCTTTAAGAGTTGGGAAAGAGAGACCAGGATCAGAAATGATAGATGATATGAATGACTACAGGTCCTTAAGCTTAGCTACTGTGGGCATGACTAAGAGATGATCAACAGAGATAAATGTAAGATACTCCACTTAGGCAGAAAAAATGAAATGCACTGATATAGGATGGGTGACACCTGCCTTGACAACATCCCAGAAAGGGATCTGGGAGTCTTAGTAAGTAGGCCATAAACTAAACATGAGTCGGCAGTGTGATGCAGCAGCCAAGAAAGCCAATGCGATTTTGGGCTGTATCAATAGGAGTACAGAGTCAAGATCAAGGGATGTAATTGTACCTCTCTATTCTGCATTGGTTATCTCTCACCTGGAATACTGTGTACAGTTCTGGGCACTGCAATTCAAAAAGGATATTGATAAGCTGGAACAGGTCCAGAGGAGGGCAACAAAAATGGCAAAAGGTCTGGAGTCCATGACCTATGAAGAGAGGCTTAGGGAGCTGGGGATGTTTAGTCTGGAGAAGCATAGATTAAGGGGGGACATGATACCCTGTTTCCCCGAAAATAAGACATCCCCTGAAAATAAGACGTAGTAGAGGTTTTGCTGAAGTGCTAAATATAAAGCATCCCCCGAAAGTAAGACGTAGCAAAGTTTTTGTTTGGAAGCATGCCCGTCGAACAGAACACCAGAGCATGCAGCTGTGGAGCGGAAAAATAAGACATCCCCTGAAAATAAGACATAGCGCATCTTGGGGAGCAAAAATTAATATAAGACACTGTCTTATTTTCGGGGAAACACGGTAGCTATGTTTAAATATTTGAAAGGATGCCATGTCGAAGAGGGAGAAAGTTTGTTTTCTGCTGCCTCAGAGACTAGGACATGAAGTAATGGATTCAAGGTGCCGGAAAAGAGATTCCACCTAAACATTAGGAAGAACTTCCTGACCGTCAGGACTGTTCGACAGTGGAATTCACTGCCTCAGAGAGTGGTGGAGTCTCCTTCTTTGGAGGTTTTTAAACAGAGGTTGGATGAACGTATGTCAGGAGTGCTTTGATTGTGTGTTCCTGCATTGCAGGGGATGGGACTTGATGGCCTTGTGGTCTTTTCCAACTCTATGATTCTATGAGGTTAGGATAAAGTCTTGATGGAGAAGGTGGATTTGGGTCAGGATTGGAGGAAGAACGACCAAAAATTACTCATCTAGTGCTGCTCCTGACTTTTTCTGATACAACAGTCAAAAGTTCAGTTATGCCATGCATCGTTTTATTTCCCGTAGTCAACAACCACAGCAGATATCTGATGCAATAGCACAAACAGAATGGGGTCTCTGTGCTACTGGGGGCATGTGATAAAATACTTGTCCCACTAAAAATCAATACATTGCATTAAACGTGTCTCATCAGGAGTAGAGTTTAAACCTAATTAATGTTCACAGGACCAGAGCCAGATTTTATTTTTTTTAAAAAGTCCCTTCAACCAGTACATTATACGATGCTTTTAGGCCTTTTCCATGAACCAAAAATGTCATCTTTGCAGTCAAGAGACACTTTATTCAATCAGATGGAAAACTTGATTTATTTGGCAAATGTATACCATGCCTTCAGTGAAAGGGCTCTGAGGGTAGGGCACAATAAATAAAACAAAATGTGACTCAACAATGTCAAAAGGTCGTTAAAGAACACATCGAAGAGAAGACTGTACATTAGCTGATATAAATCAGAATCAAGACATAGTGATTGCCCAATGTTCATCCTTTTTTAAACAAAGGTCTCTATGACCTGTTTTTGCCCTGACCTGGATGGTCTTGGCTAGTCCCATCTTGGCAGGGTTAGCCCCGGTTAAGTTCCTTCAAGGTTCCTAGTCTTAGGCCTGATAGGCACAGGGCAAGGCCCTGTCCACAGAGCAAAGACTCTGACCGGTTACAAAAATAACCATCCAAAAGCTTCTTCAGTGTTCAGAGATGTATTGTTTTCATTCAATTCTGCGCAGAAGAGGGAACTCTCCTCTGTTAGCAACAGGGAAGAGGTTCAAGGGGCTGTTGCTTGTGTAACATAATTTATACCCTCTTACAAACATCCCTCCTTGTCTTCTGACCATTGGCTAGATTTGGAATACGTACACATTGCCATTTGAATCTCCACTCCTCTCCAAAGCCCACCTTGCTGTCTACAATTGGGCGTGTATTCTTTATGTCATCTTGCCCCGTTCAGAGATCTTGGTTGCTATATCAACCCAGTTTTACTTCACCCTTATCTGTATTTGTGAGCTTCTGCTAATTCCTTATCTCCTTGGTGGGGCCCTGTTTTCACAAATCAAAGCTCAGTGTCAGGCTGCTCTATGAGTTTCGTTTCTTCCAACGAAAGTAAGTTTTCGAAGTGCTTGGTACCCAGTGAATTACTCTAATATAACTTGTATGATTAAATACAATGGCTTAAAACATCATAAACTATATGTCCATATCAGGCCCTAAAGATAGATACCAGCCCCAGGAGTTGGGCTCAGGGAGGAAAAATTGCCCCAGAGAAACTCCTACAAGAATCACTGTTACAGGTTGTCCATGGCTAATGCCAGAAAGTATTCTGATCGGGGCATTCTGCAATATCTGAAGCATCTGAATGACATTCAAGGGCAGCACTATACAGAATGCACTACAGTAGCCCTGTTGGGAGGTGTCCAAAGCAGCAAGGCAAGTGAGAACCGCAGGTGGTTTGCCATTGCCTTCCTCTACAGAGTCTTGCTTGGTGATCCCACATCCAAGTATTGAACCTGCTTAGCTTCCGAAATCTGACAAATTCGAGCTATACCATGCTGCCTTCTCTGCCTTGTAATGGTTTACTTTTTAAAAAACGCTTTCCTATCTCATAAGGGAGAAATAAACATCGAATGGTAGTGCTAGCTTAAAGATGGAATTAGCTTAACTTAGCATATAGGATTTAGTATTAGTTACTGAGTTAGGTTTGTATTGTGTTATATTGTTTTCAGGTTATTGGCTAGTTAGTGGGATTTGGATTGTGATTTTGTGATTGTATTGAGTGACAAGAAAGCCATCTTTTAAGAATGAATGTTCCGAACTTTAACATATTGGACTTCCTTTAAAAGAGGGGTAAGATGCAGGAATAGTATTATGCTGTGGTGATATGTCTTGCTGGTATTTCATACTTGTTGCTATATGATTGCTGATGAGGCCAAGCTGTTCTCTGATTATTATATTATGATGTGTATGATCCAGTTATATTTTATGCTACATGCTAATATGTTTTTGCTATTTGTTATTCCGTTAAGAAATGTTAACATTGTTGATATGCTATGTTTAGTGATGTTTGATGTTTGATAAGCTGGGACTATGGTTTTGGGGTACTTGTTGCTGTTCATATTTATTTAGTGTTCATATTTGATTCTGTTATTCTGTTTTGTTGGTTGTTACCCGCTCTGAGCCCTGTGCGGGAGAACGGGGTACAAGTCCAATGAATGAATGAATGAATGAATGAATGAATGAATGAATGAATGAATGAATGAATGAATGAATGAATGCATGCATGCATGCATGCATGCATGCATGCATGCCATGTTTGGGAATGTGCATGTCCAACCTACATCATGATTTGTTACACACATTCTGTTGTCTGTGGTTAGAGGTAGACAACACCAAAGGGTGTTTTGTTTTTTTTAAAGGAAACCTTAACCAAGCACAGTTTTCCAGTACATGTATGTGCATGTACGGCTGTCACCAGTTGTGGGATGCAAATAATTTAACAACCGGTTCCGGTGGTGAGATTCAAATAATTTAACAACTGGTTGTTTACCAGCGCTATTTTAACAACCAGTTCTGCTGAAGTGGTGCGAACCTGCTGAATCCCACCACTGGCTGTCACACGAAGTGATCTTCATGTGGTATCTGTGTCACCATGTCTCCCACATGGAAATGACTTCTATGTCAGAAATACCTAATATCTAAAACAGGCCCAAGTATAGGCATGAGAGTAGAGTCGGAGGAAACCATCCAGTCGCCAGATGGAGACATTATTTGTCTATATATAAAACAAATGCCCATCTTTGGACAATTTCCCGTACAGGGTCGTGCCTTCTATACAGCATTTGCTGTATTCTCACAACAGGTGGTTCGATGTATGTCTGGAAGAGAAGCAGGGTGGTCTGCTATTTCTATCAGGTTTCCTGTATTCGTCTAGCGACAAGGAAGACTCACAAAAGCAACGGGGGTGACGTGGCCGGATATGAGGGAGTTCTAAGAATAGGAAATCTTCAGAAGAAAGGTGGGGAGGGCCCCCCGGTATTGCACAAAGGGCATCTTGATCTTTTATTTTGTTTAGTAATTCAGATGTAAAAATCCACATTAGCCAGGATGTTCATTCAGTCACAAATATCTCACCGTTGTTCTCTCCTACACATGAGCAGTGCTCAGATTGCACAAGTTCTTCGGAGCTCTCTCTGCCCCACCTACCTCACAGGGTGTTTGTTGTGAGGGGGGAAGGGCAAGGAGATTGTAAGCCCCTTTGAGTCTCCTATAGGAGAGAAAGAGGGGATATAAATCCAAACGACTCCTCCTCCTCCTCCTCCTCCTCCTTCTTCTTCTTCTTATGTCAAGGTGGGGCCTGAAGGTCTCCTGAATTACACCTGCTCTCCAGGTGTCAGTGGTCTGTTTCCTTGGAGAAAATGGCTGCTTTGGAGGGCGGAGTCTACGACCACCATGACATTATAATCTGCAGTGGTCCCTCTCTTCCTCCAACCCTTCCTTCCCCCAAATTGCACTTCCAAGTCTCCATGAATTTCCCATACCAGAGTTGGCACCCCCTGGGTTTACAACCAGTCAAAGTCTGTATTGTAGATTTGCCAACGTAGAACCAAATTCCCTCCCCAAGTCTCTAAGGACTGCCCTCCTTGGAAGTAGTTGCTTCTCCCAAACCCTGTCGTCATGTGTGAATGGAATTGTGGAGGACTCAAGAGAAGAATGGATCTCCTTTCCTTATCAGAGACAGGACAAGTCTCCCTCCCGTTCTTCTTCTGTCACAAAGGTGTTAGGGTGGTGTAAGAAAACCCTATCTCTCTTCCAAATCCCCTACATTCCGAAGGAGGAAGAGTGAGCTGGGGGGGGGGGGATCTCCAAACTTGTTCAGCATTCTTGGAATTTTGAGAAAAGGAACTGGAAGCCACCCCAAAATAGCTGTCAGGGAAGACAAGACAAATTGGGAAAGGGAGGAGCACAAAACGTTGGGATGTGTCAATCCAGTTGTTATGATAATGGAACCACATGTGATGATGACTCCAGTAAGTGCAGATGTGGCTCAATGCAAGCCACGTGAACCCCGATCCCATTGGATATTAGCAACGGCACCAACTAAGGAAGAAACTAAAACTTTGGGGAAAGATGTGTTCCCATGGGACCTTTCAACATTTATGGCTACCAATCTTGATCCTCCTTGATCTGAGATTGCAAATGCCTTAGCAGACCAGTTGCTCAGGAGCAGCAGCCGCAGAAGGCCATTGCTTTCACATCCTGCATGTGAGCTCCCAATGGCACCTGGTGGGCCACTGCGAGTAGCAGAGTGCTGGACTAGATGGACTCTGGTCTGATCCAGCTGGCTTGTTATGTTTATGTATGTTCAGACCTTCAGAAGCATCTTTTACTCCACATAAAACAGCAGCTGCTTCTTTGCTTTGGAGCAGGATCAAGCGGGCCTCAGAAAAGAATCATCAGGCACTGGGGATCCCCCACAAGCACCTTGGGGATCATTCATCCAGATCTCATCTGACACAGGGCTTTTGTAAAGGATACAAGTAGCCGTGTTGCTTGAGTTTCTTCTGCGTTCTTCAGAGCCAGCACAAAGGCCTCTGACAGGTACAGAGAGCTGGAGAGAAGGAAGAGGTTGGGGACGCTGCAAGGGAATGATAATTGTTCTTCCACCTGCAGCAGCAAGGATCACTTCAGCCTCAGCTCAGGTATTTCAGTGACCGTTCCTGTCTTATGGAACAGCCACACTAAAGAGCCTCAAGGCAGTGGTGGGATCCAAAAATTTTAATAACAGGTTCCGGTGGTGGTGGGATTCAAACAGTGGCGCCACCACACACACGCACCTCCAGTCCCTATTGGGCAGGGAGGTTGCTTTAGTAACCCCTTCTCGGCACTCAGGAGCAGCAGTGGCGTAGGAGGTTAAGAGCTCGTGTATCTAATCTGGAGGAACCGGGTTTGAGTCCCAGCTCTGCCGCCTGAGCTGTGGAGGCTTCTCTGGGGAACTCAGATTAGCCTGTGCACTCCCACACACGCCAGCTGGGTGACCTTGGGCTAGTCACAGCTTCTCGGAGCTCTCTCAGCCCCGCCTGCCTCACAGGGTGTTTGTTGTGAGGGGGGGGAAGGGCAAGGAGATTGTCAGCCCCTTTGAGTCTCCTGCAGGAGAGAAAGGGGGGGTAGAAATCCAAACTCTTCTTCTTCTTCTTCTTCTAGCCCTCTGCCACTTTCAGAGCCAGCCTGCCTTTAGCACTATAACATGGGGGCCAATGTTAAACTGTTCCACTGCCTGATTCTGTAAGACAATGTTAACAGGCCAACATTATTAACTGGTAATAATAATCAGTCTGTCTCCACGGGCATTTCGTTGCTGATTTGTGCAGAAGGGACTGCTTAGAAACAGGGCATGCCAGTCTGCGAGGCAGATGTTCAAGTTTTTGCAGCCACTCATGACTCCTTAAGGGGGGGGGAAATAAAGGGATATATTCAGAAGTGTCGTACAGAATACCTTTATGTCTGAAATGTATGTTTTGAGCCACTGTTTTTCCCAAGGGTGCTAAAAATAAGAGTTAAAAACACATATTAGGACAGAGTGTTTAGAACAGAACAGGATTCTTACTGGGAAAAGCAATCATCTGAGGATTAATCAGTAGCTCTGATCCCTTCTTTTGGCTGTCAAGTTGCAGCTCAGAACAATCCCACGGTGTTCAAGGCAAGAGACATTCAGAGGTGGTTTGCCATCACCTGCCTCAGTGTAGCAATTCTGGACTCTTTTGGTAAGGTGACAGGATTTTCACCTTTTTAAAGTGGGACGGGAAAAGGGGAGCGCCCCAGAAGGCAGTGCGGCAGCCTTCCAAAAATCGGGACATTTAAAAAACCCCACAGGACGCAGGACAAATCAGTCAAAAGCAGGACTGTCCCGCCAAAAGCGGGACATCTGGTCACACTATCCTTTGGTGGTCTTCCATCCAAATGTCAACCAGGGCTCAGCCAACCGGGGCTTAAAGCCAGGTCAGGCTTTGCACTCTTTGGGAACATGTTATTCACTGTATAGTTCCTTGTTCAATTGATAATTATATTCTTTGAGCATCTTACAGCAGCAGCTTGAATCAGGTCACACAACTGTTAAAAATAAAGTTGTATTCCATGTCTTATTTGTTTAATTCGGTTTATATGCCGCTCCATCCACAAGGGCTTTAGACACCTAGTTTTTATTTTCTCTTTGTGTGAATTGATACAGCTCAAATTGTCTTAATCACTTGCTTTTGGGGAGCTGATGGTGTTGTGCATATTAATACTGTCTATCTGCATGTCAATTAACATGGCAGCAAAGCCTCTAGTACATTGGACCCTGTGGCAACTAGCCCCAAGCTTCCCATTGCTCATGGAAGTGAAGATTTATTTCTGGTGTGCTGTTGATATCTCCCAAATCACGCACGCTTCCACATCCCTGGCAGGCCACTCAGCCACCTTTTCCTGACTGCTCTGCTTGGGTGAAAAATGGAGGATGGAAGAACTCACCACGGTGTTGGAAGCAGATAAAAGCAGTGTGACAAACCCCCGACACCCTCAGAGGAAATCAGAACAATGTTCAGCCTTAGCAGCTTGTTTGCCTTGCTTGATTTGTGCCGGAAAACACTCTCTGCTCTTATCAGGCGATAGCTTCATGCTGCCTAGTTTGTGGCTGGAATATTGTAGGCAGGGTCAGCAATTAATTCTGGGATAATACAGTGGAAATTGTATAAACAGAAGTGCAGATAGGCCCAAATTGTTTTTAGACTTTTTAAGCAGAGTTGGCTGAGGGAGGGGTGTACACCAGCATTATGTAGTGGTTAAGAGCAGGTGGACTCTAATCTGGAGAACTGGGTTTGGTTCTCCACTCCTACACATGAAGCCTGCTGAGTGACCTTGGGCTAGTCACAGTTCTCTCAGAACTCTCTCGGCCCCACCTACCTCACAGGATGCCTGTTACAGGGAGAAGAAGGGAAAGGAGTTAGTAGGCCTCTTTGAGACTCCTTACAGTTGAGAAAAGCGGGGTATAAATCCAAACTCTTCTTCTGCTACTAATTTTGTCTCTCTGGTGACATGTAAAAAACTGCCAAAGGGGTTGGCTCCAAGGCAAAACTGACATGAGTGTATATACGGACCAGAAGAAGCAAATAAGCAAATATTGTTTGTCAGATGAGATGTTATAAGAAAAATGGAATCACCACCACTCAGAAGGCTTAATTCAGGGGTCTTCAAACTATGGCCCCCCAGATGTTCATGAACTACAATTCCCATCAGCCCTGCCACTTAGCCATGCTGGCAGGGGCTGATGGGAATTGTAGTCCATGAACATCTGGAGGGCCATGGTTTGAAGACCCCTGGCCTAATTGTATGCTTCAATTGGAAGATGCATGTAGAGCTCCATTTTTAATATTTCATCACATGCATAGTGGTCCGATTCAGACAAAGGTAGGATGGTCAGTTTCCAGGTAGGCAGTCTTCTGGAATTTCAAGTGATCTTCAAACAACTGAGATCAGTTCCTTTGGAGAAAATGGTTGCTTTGGAGGGCAGACTCCATGGCATTATTGTCATGATATATACAAAAGAGAGTAAAGGTTCACAAAAAGGTCATCTTCTAAGTTAGCAGAAGTTTGCAAACCCAAGGCTGGAGACAGTCAGTCTAGCGGCAAGAAGTAATGACAGTTAACCTTTAACATGATTGGTGAATTCAACTGTGACGCTAGAGCAGGGGTCTGCAACCTGAGGCTCTCCAGATGTTCATGGACTACAATTCCCATTAGCCCCTGCCAGCTGGAATTGTAGTCCATGAACATCTGGAGAGCCACAGGTTGCAGACCCCTGCTCTAGACCAATGAGAGGCTGTTGCCTGGGTGCGGGAAAAGTATCTTTGTTGGATGTATAAACAATGTATTGTATATGCTATGCTAAGTTGAGATAGAGATAGAGAGTTTGAGTTCTGTGTGTGTTGAACTTTATTCTTACTTAAGAGTTCTGTATAGTCTTATAGTCTTACATAGAATAGACTTGTGTAACCTTGCAACTGCTAAAGTAAAACCTTCCTATGGAAAGAACATCTTGCATGGAGAGTATTCTTTTCCAAGTGTGGTAGAAGGTTGCAGTGAGTGCAAGAGGACTACTAAACCTTCTCATCTTACCAGAGTGACTCCGCTTTAAACTCTGCTGATAATTATACCCAGCAGAGATTCCTCCCCCCCCCCTTGCTTGCTCTGGTCCATACACCCCCAGGTGCCCCCTCCAAAATTCCAGGTATTTCCCATCCAGGGATTGACAGCCCTGGACTTGCGCCATGATGTGAGGCAGCAGTACCAGCTACCAGCAGAGACCCAGGGGCGGGGGGAGTATGAGGACTAATGTTCCAGGGAACTACCAGAAATGTTGCTACTGTGTCAGCATGGCATTCTAGAACTTGGCAAACACAGCAGAGATGCAAGTTCACTTGACTTAGAAGGGAAAATGAACTTGCTCGATTCATACAAAAAGGGGCCCTGGAACACATTTGTCTGTGGTTTACGTAAGGAACATCTGAAATATAAGCCGCAGGGTTACTCTGGGGGATTGGCCCTTCATATAGAAATGAAAGCAGAATGCTTCTTTGAATTGGCTGCCACTTTTCCACTGTGGTGATGATAATGTGAATTAAACGGGAACTAAAGATGCTTTCAGAAGAGGGAGGCTGATAATGGGAGCGTTCTGGTGCTGTGGAAGCTTGGACTCATGTCAGAAATTTTTAAAAATCCATTTCTGTCTGCTGTCTTACGAACTCTGGTTTTGTTAATGTTTCAGAAACGGCGCCTTTGGCGCTGGTAGAATTTTTCCCTGTGGACCCTTTTTTTATAAAGAAGTGTTTCTGCTACCATTTCCAAAGCCAGTACATTCCATTCTGTCTTAGGGTTTCCAACTCTGGGTTGAAAAATTCCTGAAAATTTGGGGTGGAGTTTTTTTTGGGGGGGGGTGGCATTTGGGAAGGAGAGAGATCTCAGTGCGGTACAATATCATAGGGTCTACCCTCCAAAGTGTCCATTTTCTCCAAAGGAACTGATCTCTGTAGCCAGGAGATCCATTGTAATGCCAGGAGATCCCAAATCAGTGTTCTAAGGCACTACCGGACTTAAATCTAGCTTTTCTACTGCAGACCAACATAGCTACCCTCTGAGACTATCCAGTAGTACCCTGGAGACCCACAAGATTTTGGAGGTAAAGAAGGGAGCTTTAACTCTTGAAAGCAATGGTCTCTCTAATAGTGGTAGGAACTGCACCAAAGTTCCCTACTGTGATAGACGAGAAATGTGTTTTCTGCTAGGAATGAGGAGATGAGTCATAAGGGAGGATGCTTGTGGCAGGACAAGATAAGACCGCTGGATGACTAGGCCGAAGGGCAAGGCTTGCATCAGATTGTACACATGCTTAATGAGCTAATGCATATTAACTTTTATGCCCCAGCTTGAATAAGGGGCGTCGATAATGAACATACAGGAAGACTATGGGAGGAGGCCAAATATTAAGGAAGAACATGTAAATAGTCAGACCAGAAAGTTGTGACTTTAAGTACCTTTAGCCAATGGGGGAACAGAGAGGGTGTGGTGAATTCAGAAGATGGGGGATAAACATGCGGTGGATATACAGTGGAACCTCAGTTTTCATCGGTTTCGGTTTTCATCGGTTTCGGTTTTCATCGATTTTTTCAGTGAAAAATTTGTCTCGGTTTTCATCGATTTGCCTCGGTTTACATTGATTTGCAGTAAGGTGCAGGGGTTTGTGGAGAAAAATCACCCGGACAATGCTGTTGCAGGCCATGTCTGCAACTTGTTTAATGACAATATCTTGCCCCATTTCAGACAAATCTTAAAGAGGCGTCAGAAACAGACCTCTTTGGACAGCTTTCTGGGGCGACATTGGTCCACTGGCTCTGAAGCTGGTCCTAGTGTTATTGTTTGTTACTGTTTTCAGCATTGAACACTATGTTTATTCACCCAAAAATGTGTTTTTGGAATGTTTTTTGGAGTGCCTAGAACAGATTAATTGGATGTACATTGATTCCTATGGAAAAGTTTGCCTCGGTTTTCATCGGTTTCGGCTTTCATCGATTCTTTTCGGACGGATTGCCAACGAAAACCGAGGTTCCACTGTACTGTTTTGGTGGACTCTGCCCAGGTGGGGATAGCTTCCCTTTCTTTGCAAATAAAGCTACTTAAAACTCTTTTCTGTAGACTTGATATTTGGTAAAGAAATATTGGGCACCACACTACTGCTGCGTGGAGCCGAGTCGGCTGCAGGAGCTCCCACTGACAGCAGCTGCCCAATCTGCACAGCCCCAACACAGCATCTGCCTGGCCATGCAGCTAACAGGGACGTTGCTCGAAAGCTTATCTTGTTCGTCTTGAAGGTGCTACTGGAAGGTTTAACTCTGAACAAAACAAGTGATGCTTAGCTACTGAGATATGTGGATCTGGCTTATTGATAAGGTGACCAGATTGTCACCTTCTTAAACTGGGATGGGGGGTGCGCGCATGCGGCAGCTGTGGGAGCACACTGCCTTTTGGGGCGCTCCCCGGTTTCCCGCCCTGTGACAGGGAGGGAAACGGGAGCGCCCCAGAAGGCAAAATCGGGACAATTAAAAAACCCCGCGGGACACAGGACAGATTGGTTTAAGGCGGGACTGTCCCGCTAAAAGCGGGACGTCTGGTCACCTTACTTATTGACAAACTATAAATAGGCACCGATCTGGCCTCCCTTTCCCTGTTCATTCAGCTTTCATCTCCTATTCACCTTCAGCCCTCTTAGTTAGAATGTTTTTGTGGCACTATTAAGGACTGAAATGGGATTTTGAAACTGGTTTCTGTAAGCCGCCTTGAGCCCGCCACGGGAAAGGGCAGCATATAAATAGAATAAATAGATAAATAACAATAAACTCGCTTGCACTTCTCTGAATTTATCTTTGATGGGTTTTTTCCCCCTGTAACTAAATATCCCATGCTTTGGCTATCTGGGTGATTTTTCTCATTAATTTCCTCCCACGCTTGTCATTATGCTTCCCCCTACCCCATCAACTCTGCTAACCTCAGACTCCAGCTTAGCTTTCTGAGTATTTCCCTTGCTTTTCCATTGTTTCTCTCTGGGTCTCCAAAACAAGAAACAAAAAGTCCCCCTGAATGGTGGTTATCTGCATTTCAGTTCCTCTGTTCTCACTCAGACAAAGATTTCAGAAAGTCTGGCCACTCTTTTGAAAGTGCAAGCCGAGCTCCCGGCAAACCCCACCCTATTTCAATGCAATCTAATGAAACTATCAGAATAGAAAAGCATCATGACCTTTCCAAATTCCCCACATGACGCGAGTGACATTGTGAGACTTTTTATGTTTTATTATGTTGTTTGTGAACCTGCCTTTCTCTGAGAAACATGTATTTATGTCCACATAATATGAAGGGAGCAACATTCCCGCTCCCATCCCTTGAAAGAATGGATTGGTCATAGTTAGTGACTGATGCATTACCAACACAATTATTTGCTGAAATAGATGGGAGACTTTGTCTTGTAACACTTTGTGCAGGGACGGCTTTCCTATGTTCACAAAAGCACAAAACCATATGGTGAGTGAAGTACCCCCCTTTTACAATCAAAACATAGACGGGGCCTTATTTATCTGGGTTTTGTGCCTTCATGATCCCTTCTCCTACATGGGTCCTGCTTATAGTAAATTGTTCTCTTCAGCCTGTTTTAACATGTTCCCTTTCACAGAGCTAAGTGGTAGATTTAGGGGAATCCTACATGAGCAGAGGTTATGACCCTCTGGAAGTCAGACTGTTGAATTTATTACACATTTTGTTTTCCTGTAAGCAAAGAGCTAACAAGTTCCCAGCCTACTCAGCGGATTACCTGCTGTCATTTTAGGCTCAGACAACAGGATGATAGAACATAAGAACATAAGAACAAGCCAGCTGGATCAGACCAGAGTCCATCTAGTCCAGCTCTCTGCTACTCGCAGTGGCCCACCAGGTGCCTTTGGGAGCTCACATGCAGGATGTGAAAGCAATGGCCTTCTGCGGCTGTTGCTCCCGAGCACCTGGTCTGTTAAGGCATTTGCAATCTCAGATCAAGGAGGATCAAGATTGGTAGCCATAGACCGACTTCTCCTCCATAAATCTGTCCAAGCTACTTTTAAAGCTATCCCGGTTAGTGGCCATCACCACCTCCTGTGGCAGCATATTCCAAACACCAATCACACGCTGCGTGAAGAAGTGTTTCCTTTTATTAGTCCTAATTCTTCCCCCCAGCATTTTCAATGAATGCCCCCTGGTTCTAGTATTGTGAGAAAGAGAGAAAAATTTCTCTCTGTCAACATTTTCTACCCCATGCATAACTTTATAGACTTCAATCATATCCCCCCTCAGACGTCTCCTCTCCAAACTAAAGAGTCCCAAACGCTGCAGCCTCTCCTCATAGGGAAGGTGCTCCTGTCCCTCAATCATCCTTGTTGCCCTTCTCTGCACTTTTTCTATCTCCTCAATATCCTTTTTGAGATGCGGCGACCAGAACTGGACACAGTACTCCAAGTGCGGTTGCACCACTGCTTTATATAAGGGCACGACAATCCTTGCAGTTTTATTATCAATTCCTTTCCCAATGATCCCCAGCATAGAGTTTGCCTTTTTCACAGCTGCCATGCATTGAGTTGACATTCCCATGGAACTATCAACCAAAACGCCCAAATCCCTTTCCTGGTCTGTGACTGATAGCACTGACCCTTGTAGCTTGTATGTGAAGTTTGGATTTTTTGCCCCTATGTGCATCACTTTGCATTTAGCTACATTGAACGGCATTTGCCATTTCTTAGCCCACTCACCTAATTTATCAAGGTCCGCTTGGAGCTCTTTGCAATCCTTTGTGGTTCTCACCACCCTACATAATTTGGTATCATCTGCAAACTTGGCCACCACGCTACCCACCCCTACTTCCAGGTCATTTATGAATAGGTTAAAGAGCACTGGTCCCAAAACGGATCCTTGGGGGACACCACTCCCTACATCTCTCCATTGTGAGAACTTCCCATTTACACCCACTCTTTGCTTCCTGTTTCTCAACCAGTTTTTAATCCATAGGAGGACTTCCCCTCTTATTCCTTGATTGCTGAGTTTTCTCAATAGTCTCTGGTGAGGAACTTTGTCTTTTGGAAATCCAAGTAGACTATGTCCACTGGTTCCCCCTTATCCACATGCCTGTTTACATCCTCAAAGAACTCTAGTAAGTTTGTAAGACAGGATTTGCCTCTGCAAAAGCCATGCTGACTCTTTCTCAGCAGGTCTTGCTTTTCTACATGTTTGATAATTTTATCTTTAATGATAGATTCTACTAATTTACCAGGAACAGATGTCAAACTGACTGGCCTGTAATTTCCCGGGTCCTTTCTAGATCCTTTCTTAAAAATTGGTGTTACATTGGCCATCTTCCAGTCTTCAGGGATAGAGCCTGATTTCAGGGATAAGTTGCATATTAAAGTGAGAAACAGCAGCAACGTTCATCTCATGGGTGCTAAAACACCACGATCCAGTCCTGGAACTATTCTGAATGAATGGGTTCAGGACTGATCTAATTCGAATAACAGGCATACTTTTTTGAAGTTAATGTTTAGACTGTTCCATCCTTTTAGTATGTAAACTTTTGGTTCTGAGTTGTGTTTATTTGCATACTGTATGCTACTAAAGGACTTAGCTTGAGTGAGTCCCAAAAGCTGTACTTTATGGATTATTTTATTGAGAACCTGTATAAGCTTCCTTCTGATGAGCTTAGCCTATCCAGGTCAGGACAACCTAACTATGGTAGAGCAAAATAAACTAATAATAAAAGAGCAGAATCCAGCAGTCACTAGCTTCTCTAGTGCTGGAGACCTGATAGAGCACAGTTTTTCTTACTAGATCAGTTTAATACCAGTTGGTAAACCTAATGCTAAAAGGGTGTTACATATACCTGGCTTGGCAGCGGGTACAGAAGGTGGCTAGAGTCATAGTGCTGTTCTGTCTGCTGTGCTTGTCAGCAATCAGCAAGGAAAACCACAAATATGCAGATAGCAAAAAGCTTCCTTTGTGGATTTCTGCCTCTTATATTCTCACTGAAGGTACAGCGTGTCTGCTTGAAAAATGGTGCTACAGTGGAATAGAGATTGATGGTGGATAGTTTCATAGCTTCTCTCTTCCCTACTAGAAACTGGTGCTCTTACACGCAGTCCCGGCTGGTGACATATGTCGGTGTTTGCACTACAGAGAAATACGTAATCAAATCGCAGCAACCGTGTCCACATGGGACTCCGGACTGCCAGAAGATCATGTAAGTATTTGTTTATTTGCTTACTTCATTTAAACCCACCTTTGTTCCAAAAAGGAAATTACACTGATTTACACTGTTCTCCTTTCCTCGGCTTTATCGTCACAACAACCCTCTGGGGTAGGTTAAGTGGAGAGCGTGTGTCTGGAACCAAGGCCACCCAACAAGCTTTCATGGTAGAGTACGGCTTCAAATCCTGTCACAGTCTGACACTCCAGTCATTGCCCCACACTGGCTCTTGGTTTCAATAAAGCCTTAAGGTTTCTTGATAGAGGCCCTGCTTATATACCCTACTAGTTTTAGTTGGCTCATCAGGGCTTCCCCAAAGGAATCCTGAGAATTGTCGTTTGTGGGATTCCCTGGCAAGAAGGACAGATTATGAAACCAACTTCAGTGCCAAAGAAATGCCCTTGCAGCAGTGGTGTAGGAAGTTAAGAGCTCCTGTATCTAATCTGGAGGAACCGGGTTTGATTCTCCGCTCTGCCGCCTGAGCTGTGGAGGCTTATCTGGGGAATTCAGATTAGCCTGTACACTCCCACACATGCCAGCTGGGTGACGTGGGGCTAGTCACAGCTTCTCGGAGCTCTCTCAGCCCCATCTATCTCACAGGGTGTTTGTTGTGAGGGGGGAAGGGCAAGGAGATTGTAAGCCCCTTTGAGTCTCCTGCAGGAGAGAAAGGGGAGATACAAATCCAAACTCCTCCTCCTCCTCCTCCTCCTCCTCCTCTTCTTCTTCTTCTTCTTCTTCTTCTTCTTCTTCTGTCAATGTCGAAAATGTTGCTGATCTGTAATTTCTAAAGGTTTTTTTAAATATTGTTTATTCGCTAGGTATAGAACAGCTGTAAGGCCAATCTATCAGATAAAGCAAAAAGTACAAAGCTCGGTGCATTGGAAGTGTTGCCCAGGATACACTGGCAAGAACTGTGAACACTACGGTAAGGAAACCTTGGCATGGGAAAAGAACGTAAGAGCTCGAGGGCACCCTCTCAGTTTGTGCAAGGATGCTTTTCAGTCTGTGCAAACATAAAATGCACTTATTAACTGTTTATTAGATGCCGCTAGAATGCTTATTGCCCCGTGTTGGAAAAATGCCAGTGGGATTTCCTTAGACAGGTGGTGGGATACATTAAGGAATATAGTGGCCCTTGAAAGTGTAACAAATAGGATTAGATTCATTCAGGGGCTAAAAGGGACGTTAAGATGATTTGGAATAGTTTTATAATTTACTGAATAGGATTTCAAGAACATAGCTCATTAAATAATTTCTTTAATGGTTGGAGGGCCTTACATGCAGAGGTGGGATCCAGCAGGTTCTCACAGGTTCCCGAGAGTAGGTTACTAATTATTTGTGTGTGCCGAGAGGGGGTTACTAATTGGTGATTTTGCCACGTGATTTTTGCCTTAGTTATGCCCCTCCTCTCAGCAGTAGCGCGCAGAACTTGAAGCAGTCTAGCAGGAGGTGCACCGGCGTGCATGACAGCCTGCGCCTGCGTGCATTCGTTTCCCACACAAGGACCAGCGCAGCGGCTGCATCCTTGCCACAGCCCTGCCCAGGAATGCCCCGCCCCCGGAATGCCCATCCACGCCCCCGTCGTGCCCCGCCCAGTCCCATTGGCGCTACGCCACAGTTTGAATCCCACCACCATGGGAACCTGTTACTAAAATTTTTTGGATCCCACCACTGCTTACATGTACATTTTTGAAAAGGCATTGAATAGTTGTGTGTGTGTGTGTTACGCACAAGAGTAATCCCTTATACCAGATTGTGACTGACCTATGGGATGACGTCACATCACAACATTTACTAGGCAGACTATGTTAATGGGGTGGTTTGCCACTGCCTTTGCCAGTCATCTACACTTTACCCCCCAGCCAGCTGGGTACTTATTTTACCGACCTTGGAAGGATTTTGAAATTGACATGAAATGTCTCAGCCATTTTAGAGGAAAGCCCGTACCTCCTTTCCCCGCTCTTTTAAAATGTTTTTATATGTGTGTGCATGTTTTCCCTTACCATAACTTGATGGTATCATGTCATATTGGATGTGAAGTTACACAGTTCTTTGTTTGCTTTGGAGTGTAGTTGGGGTTTTTTTTTTGCCATGCATGTGTATCTATTTAATGTCATTAAAAAAATTAAAAAGGGAAACCTTAATCACATCTTTATAAAGCAGGGAGAAGGACAAGATGTGGTAGCCTAGCAAAGTGTGCTGGCTGAGTTGTAGAGCAGGAAGATTTTGGCTCATCTTCGCCACCAGGGTGAAATTGGGCAAACTGCCGTAGGGGGGTGCCCTTGAAGAGTGTTTGGGGCTGCAGCTAGTGCAAAATGCTGTAGATCAGTGGTTCTCAACCTTCCTAATGCCGTGACCCTTTAATAGAGTTCTTCATGTTGTGGTGACCCCCCAACCATAAAATTATTTGTGTCTCGGTTCCTAGAAGAAGACTTTATTTACAGTTAATGACCAAATATATTACAAATCTCCAATTTAGTAAAAATATCTACAACAAAATAAGAATGCAGATCTCTCTCCTGTATCCCAGCACTATCCATCTATATATCATTATACATTGTAAACACACATCTCGGTTCCTAAGACCATTGGAAATATGTGTTTTCTGATTATCTTAGGCGACCCCTGTGAAAGCATCGTTCGACCCCCAAAGGGGTCGTGACCCACAGGTTGAGAACCACAGTTTAAAATCACAGTTTAAACTGTGACCCCAAAGGGATCGCGACCCACAGGTTGAGAACCCCTGCTGTAGATAGACTGTAGCTCGGGGCCAGCTACTGGAAGGAGATCACCCCCACCCCTAATATTACAGCAATTACACCGACATTCAACCCACTCCCAAGCCTAATTCAAGGTGCTGGCTTTGTCCTTCAAAGCTCTGTATGGCCTGGACCTGGTGTTTCCCAAATGTTCCTGCCCAGGAATCAAGACCACAGGGAGAGACCCTCCTAACCATCCTATCAACCAAAGAATATCATCTGTTGGACACATGAGAAAGGACCTTTTCATGGGCAGTCCTGTGATTATGGAATAACCTCCCCAGAAAAGTTTGTCTGTCTGGCCCCCTCACTTTCAATCTTTACATTTTAAGTAGGGCCACATTGGACTCATTTAGGTTTTTTTTAATTTATTGGCAGTCCTAATTGCCATTTTAAACTGTGATCTATATATTTTTTATCATTGTTGTTTTACTTACATTTGCAAGCCTCCAGGAGTTCTGCAAAAATAAATGAATAAATAAAAACAAGGTAGAAATAAACAAACAAATAAAAACAATACCCAGCTATCTTATTGGGTAGATTGAAGAGTTATCAAAAAGGATATCGAAGAGATAGAAAAAGTGCAGAGAGGGGCAATGAGGATGATTGAGGGATTGGAGTACCTTCCTTATGAGGAGAAGCTGCAGCGTTTGGGACTCTTTAGTTTGGAGAGGAGACGTCTGAGGGGGGATATGATTGAAGTCTATAAAATTATGCATGGGGTAGAAAATGTTGACAGAGAGAAATTTTTCTCTCTTTCTCACAATACTAGAACCAGGGGGCATCCATTGAAAATGCTGGGGGGAAGAATAAGGACTAATAAAAGGAAACACTTCTTCACGCAGTGTGTGATTGGTGTTTGGAATATGCTGCCACAGGAGGTTGTAATGGCCACTAACCTGGATAGCTTTAAAAAAGGGCTTGGACAGATTTATGGAGGAGAAGTCGGTCTATGGCTACCAATCTTGATCCTCCTTGATCTGAGATTGCAAATGCCTTAGCAGACCAGGTGCTCGGGAGCAGCAGCAGCAGAAGGCCATTGCTTTCACATCCTGCATGTGAGCTCCCAAAGGCACCTGGTGGGCCACTGCGAGTTGCAGAGTGCTGGACTAGATGGACTCTGGTCTGATCCAGCAGACTTGTCCTTATGGGTGCTGTTGATGATTGCAGACTGCGAACTGAAGGAAGTCCCCCTTTTAGATTCTAATGTGTGATTCCAATTTGAAGGCCAGACTGAACATTCAAGAAATCTGTCTCATGCCGTTACACAGGTAAATATGGTGTAATAGCATTTTATGCATATTTACTCAGAAGGAAGTTCCACTGCGAACAACAGAATCTGTGAGTTATAGCCTGTATCCTCCCCTCCCCTGGCCATGACCCACATTGAAGTCCAGCAGTATATCATCATTGAGGATTACTGAAAGCGAAGTAATGTATCTTGAGCACCCAGAAACGCTACTATTGCTTACGAGATTCTTTTTATGTAATACTGTTCATCATCCATGTGCAACATGTGCTCTGGCCCCGGCCTGGTGGAACGCTCTTCCTCCAACTGTCCGGGCCCTGTGGGACCTTGGTGAGTTCCGCAGGGCCTGTAAGACGGAGCTGTTCCGCTGGGCCTTTGGAGGAACCGGCCGCTGATGGTGCCCCCTCCCCCCCTTTCATGGCCCTCTACCTCATGGCCCTCTACATCTGGGACCTGCCATTCCTCCCTCTTGGGGAGAGGATTTTGAATATGGAGCTGCTGGACGCCATTTATATTTATTATTGTATTTTTATTGTATTTTATTGTATTGTATTTATAAGATTTAGCTTTTACTGTTTTATCACTGCTTTTAAAGATTTAGCCATTTTATGTTATATTATGTTTATTGTTGTACACCGCCGGAGCCCCTCGGGGATAGGGCGGTATAAAAATCTAATAAATAAATAAAATAAATAAAAAAATTTCTGGAGCGTTCCATTTCTGAAATGTTCTACAGGGGAAAAAAAATCCGCTGATTTATCCATTTTTTGTTTGCAGACCCTAATTTCTTTCCAGCGCCTACCACTAAGCCAGGAGGCTGGGAAGCAGCAAAAGAAGCATTCTCGAGCCAAAGTAGGTTTAAATTCTCCCTGCTCTTTGAACAACACTCTTCCCCTCTTGCTGACAATTATACCTCATGTTTATTCTTCTCCACTCTCCCCTGCTTCTTGACGGAAAGCTTTCCTAATGTGGAAGGCCCATTAGGCTAAAAGACATGCCCGGTATTTTAACATTAATACATTATTTATTCATACAACATAGCTTTCCGTACGCAAGTCACAGTAGTGAATAGTTCAGTGGAAAATCAAAACCGTGTGGGTTGGATCCAGTGCTTTGCAAATTGAGATCTGCAGTGATGGCTGCCCATTCCAGGGAAGGGGATTCCTGGAGATTTGGGGCTGGGAAGGCAGGATTTGGGAAGAGGATGGACCTCAACAGGATATAATGCCAAGGAGTCTGCCATCTGAAACTGCCATTACCTTAAGGCACAGGTGTCAAACTCGTGGCCCTCCAGATGTTATGCACTACAGTTCCCATCACCCCCTGCCAGCATGATGCCGGCAGGGGATGATGGGAACTGTAGTCCATAACGTCTGGAGGGCCGCGAGTTTGACACCTGTGCCTTAAGGGGACCTGATCTTTGTAATAAACTAAAACCTCAGTATTCAGGTTAAATTGCCGTGCTGGCACTTTGCAATAAAAAAGTGGGTATTAGGTTGCAATTTGGGCACTCGGCCTCGAAAAGGTTCACCATCACTGGGTTATAGTGAGAGAGATGGTTCTGTAGGTACAGATCATTTAGGGCTTTAGAGGGTAACACCTGCATGGGAGACCGTTAAGAAGACCGGGGTTGCTATGCAAAGGAAGGCAACGGCAGACAACCTCTGCTCTTCTCTTGCCTTGAAAACGCCGTGAGAGGTCACCATGCCACCCGCTTGTGGTTTGAGATTACTTTATTTTTAACTATAATTATCCTCATTGGAAAGACTGCCTTCCACACTGAGGTCTATCAGAAACTGTTTTATCACTTGCTATTTTGTTTGGGCTTTTTTTAAATGGGTATGTTTGCAACTAGCAGTCACAACACTGGAATCCCAAGACCTCCTGGAAGCTCACCAGAGCCACGAAGCACAGCTGGAGGATCTGCAGAACGATATCCACCAGGCAACGAGCAACTTGGGCATCTTGCAGAAGGCATTTCACTACAACATCAGTCGCCCACGAGTTGAAGCGAGTCGCAACCAAACAGGTGAGAATTCAGCCAGAGAAAAATATGTGCAAACAAATCAATGACATGGGACTAAGTGGAAAGGAATGAATGTTTATGATGCGGCTGGACAGCTGGGATTAGACCCATCGGGATCTCATTATCCCATAAATCATATCATGCTATCTCTCCATCTCCTGCCCTGCCCTAAGCATACAAATGCATTATGAAAGATACGATGGGTTGGTCCTTGAACTCTTCTGTAGGGTGCCTTGATGTCTTGAGAGGATCCTAACATATATGACTTTTAAGTTGACGGAGGCCAATTCTTCAAAGCTATCAGTTACGATAAATAAAACTTGTGTGTTCTACACTCAGATGCTGGGAGCAGAATGTAGATGAGTTTGAATGGGGAGACCTGTGTTAGTTAAGAAACTTATTGGGAGATCTTGGTAGTCTTTCAGCCTAATTGCAGGGCGGCATTAGAGCAGAGACCATGACTTTTCTCCAGTGACATCGACATGTGGAGCACAGCTTGTGAAGATCACAAAGTGGACCTCTCATTCCCCATCTACTCCAAAAGTAGCAGAGGGTCAAAGCTCAGCACCTTTAGCAACCATGGTAAAATATATGTTGTGGTGACCTTTGAGGTTGATATATGCATTGCCAAAGGAAAGGAATATTTATGTGACTTTTAATGTGGTATTTTATTTTCCTGTATGCTCTTCCTGGGTTATTTTTTCCTGTGCAATTTTGGGATCCATCTGTTATCTGGATCATTACCCATAATAAATGTTTGCTTGTATTCTTTTGATTTTATGCTGTTTCAGGAGCACAGGAACAATTCCTCCAGCAAATAGTTGCTTCCCACGTAGAGAGTTTCTTAAAGGAACATTTCAACCCGGTCTGGTCCAGCTTCAATAAAAGTCTACAGGATCTTTCCATTATGTTGAAAAATCTCTCACAGGATGTTGAGGCCAATCGGAAAAGCATTGAGAAATTCCAAGAAAGCACTGTGCCAAAGAAAGATTTCCAAGAACTTGGAACTAAGTTTGAATCCAAAATTCAGGAAAACGTATGGCGAGTGGACCAGATGAAGAGAGACATAGACGCTCATTTACACTTGCAACGGACAGCGATGCATTACAATCTTACCATGATCAAAGCAGACACGGACACGAAGCTGAAGAGATACCACAAGATACAACACTCTTCCTTGTTAGCCTTAAACAACAGCCTGGCAGACATGAGACAAGAACAAGACTATCTTCGTAATGACCTGGAGACCCTGAACAGAAACTTGGCCGGATTCCCAGCGCAACACAGCAACCAGAATGAGGAGACCACCCAGACTGGCGTTCAGATACTAAACCAGACCCTAGCAGGGCATACACAACAGCTAAAGGAGCTCTATGAAGAAACTGATGAGTTCTACGATGATATGAACAAGTTACAGGTTTCCATGAATGCGTTCAAAGCCAGTTCAAAGAGCGAAATGGAAGAGCTTAGAGTGGCCTTGATCGAGAAAAGTCTCATTATCGAGGAATACAAGGAAGACTTGGAAAGGAAGATCCTGGCCCTCAACGATAGTCTGGAAAACATCAGAGAGAGCCACTTGGATCTAGAGAGGTCTACGAGAGCATGCCATTGCATAAAGCTACCTTCAGACCTTGACAGTGAAGAGCACGCGAACGCCACCCGCGCAATCAGAGAGGAAATGAAGCAATTTGAGGCACGTCTAAAAGCTCTCAAAAATGAAATCGACGATCTCGCGACTGCTTTCCGCCTTTTTCATCAACCTCTCGATTTCCAGCAAAAACTAAGCCGAGAGCTGGAAGGTGAAGTCTCTCTTCTTAAGGCCCAGACTGAAGCTCTGTCTGAGGATATCGGTGTCCTGAGGAAAACGGACGAGAGGGTGCACTGGCAAGTCAAGTATCTCAACAGCTCTTTCAACTCTTTGTTGGTCGATGCCATGAGACATGAAACAGCACTAGAGGCCTTGCTTGGAGAAGAAATTATGGAACGTTTGACCGAAGAAGATCCTAGCTCCTTAATATCCTCTCTAGATCAACTTCAGGAGGTTTTCAGACTAATTTTGGACAACCTTGAGAAAGAGAATATCACCATGGAATCCCTTATGAAGAAAATGCACTCTTTAGAGATGGCTCGAGGGACCATCCCCAATGACTATAAACTTCATATGCATCCCACCCCTGAAAAACAAATAGAGAACACAGTGAAAGAAGACAGTG
Organism: Sphaerodactylus townsendi; assembly: GCF_021028975.2. NCBI lineage: Eukaryota > Metazoa > Chordata > Lepidosauria > Squamata > Sphaerodactylidae > Sphaerodactylus > Sphaerodactylus townsendi. Next base: position 15,605,896 of record NC_059432.1, read on the forward strand.
TTCAACATGGCAGTGTGGAACATATGGAGCCAAACCATGAAGCTGCCATGGAGGACATCCCGGATAATCCGGCATACCATGACATCATGATCCTAAAGAAGGAGATTGGACACCTTAGCAGGGAAATGAAGAAATATGAATTCCAAAGGGATCGGGCCAATCCTTGCTGTAATCACACTGTGGTCAACATGGTGGATCCACTCAATGTTTCATTGGAGAACTTGAGGGAAGAACTAGAATTGACCAAGAAAACCTTTGATGAGCATCTGCAGATATTCCAAAAGCTGTTTGGAAGTAACCAAGAGTTAGCTTCCACTAACGTAAGTTTGGATGTGGCAAAGATTCAGTCGATGATGGGCAGACAAATGAGAAAGCAGCTTAAAGTTCAGGAGCGGCAAAAAACGAGGGACAGGAATGAAGCCAACCACCACGGAGAAGGAACTTTGAATGGAAGAAACAAGATACAGACAGAGAGCTTGGAGACAGGTGAGTGCTCTCAAATATCGTTTCTGCACATTCAGATAGTAACTACCCGTATATATTCAAGTATAAGTCGACTTTTCCAGCACATTTTTAATGCTGAAAAAGCCCCTTCGGCTTATACTCGAGTATATATGGTAATTCCAAGATGGCCGCCGGAGCTGAGGCACACAGAGAAAGGAGATCATACCAACTGTGGCAGAAGCATTTTGCCTGCATCCAACTTTGAGTATTAAATTCACCATTCCCTTTTGTGTTTTTATGCAAAGCTAGGTTTGTAAATCCTCCAGCTTTGATAAAGCCATAGTCTTTGCAATTAGAGTTGCTCCATTGGCTCTGATTGCCGTGTTAGGTACCTCTGTGCCCTTGAAATCTGTGTTCTGACAGGCATGGCATCCTCTTGGAGAGAGATTCCATTGCACTTGTAGCTGCTGCATTTCCCACCCTAGACTTATACTCGAGACAATAAGTTTCCCAGTTTTTTGTGGTAAAATTAGGTGCCTCGACTTATATTCGGGCCGACTTATACGCAAGTGTATAAGTAATCAAAACCAAGTCTGCTGTTTGTTAACAGGGTGGCTGTACCTAAACTGAAAAATTCACGATTGTCAAGAATATTTGGAAAGCTTACGCATCATTCATTGTTATGCAGCCTGGCTCAGAGCTGAAGGAAGTCAAAACAAGTATTTCCAGATGTCATCGTGAGGGAAAGAATATTTTATTGTATTTATGGGGAGGCCGTTTGGGAAAGCAACAGCAACGTGTGAGCGACTAGGACAACAGAGAATCTCTTTGCCTGGCAGTTAAGCAAAAGACACTGCGCGTGTCCAGATTTAATGAAAATATAATTTAGCTCGATCAGTTACAGCCTGTCAGTTTCAGGCTGATGGAACTCTACAGCAGCACTTTTAGTCTCTGTCTCAAAATTCCGCCTCCTCCTCTGAACCACTGAAGCCTGTCGACTTTGACGCTTCCCGTCTCAAGCAGTCTGCTCTTTGACAACATTCTGAACAGAACGCATCCCCCTTATAAAGACATTATGCCTTTATAATGAAAGCACTTTGAGAAGCTGGATTTGGAGCAGTTCCATTGAGGATCTTTTTGGGCTGTTGGAAGTCCATTATCTCCCTACAATTCTTTCCTGTTACAGGAGTATGTTTGGGGGAGGGGGGGCACTCATGGACAAGTACCCTGACCTGGAAAGTGATGCACATAGGGGCAAAAAATCCAAACTTCACATACACGCTACGAGGGTGGAACGTTGCTATCAGTCTAGTAGAGGAAGAGGGATTTAAGTCTTAATTGATGGATAATTAGTTCAATAGGAATGTCAACTCAATGCATGGCAGCTAATGAAAAAAGAGCAAACTCTATGCTGGGGATCATTAGGAAGGGAGTTGATAATAAGAGCTGCAAAGATTGTCGTGCCCTTATATATGAAAGCAGTGTAGTGCGAGCAGCACTTGGAGTGCAATGTTCGGTTCTGGTCGCCACATCTCAAAAAGGATATCGAAGAGAATGAAAAAGTGCAGAGAAGGGAGGCAACAAAGGGATGATTGAAGGATTGGAGCACCTTCCTTATGAGGAGAGGCTGCAGCGTTTGGGACTCTTTAGTTTGGAGAGGAGACGTCAGAGGGGGGATATGATTGAAGTCTATAAAATTATGCATGGGGTACAAAATGTTGACAGAGAGATATTTTTCTCTCTTTCTCACAATACTAGAACCAGGGGGCATCCATTGAAAATGCTGGGGGGAAGAATTAGGACTAATAAAAAGAAACGTTTTTTCATGCAACGTGTGATTGGTGTTTGGAATATGCTGCCACAGGAGGTGGTGATGGCCACTAACCTGGATAGCTTTAAAAAGGGCTTGGACAGATTTATGGAGGAGAAGTCGATTTATGGCTACCAATCTTGATCCTCCTTGATCTCAGATTGCAAATGCCTTAGCAGACCAGGTGCTCAGGAGCAGCAGCAGGCCATTGCTTTCATATCCTGCATGTGAGCTCCCAAAGGCACCTGGTGGGCCACTGCGAGTAGCAGAATGCTGGACTAGATGGACTCTGGTCTGATCCAGCAGGCTAATTCTTATGTTCTTATGTTCTTAAAGTCCAGCCTAGCCCCATCTTGTCACATCTTGGAAGCTAAGCAGGGTAGGCCCAGGTTAGTTTTTGGATGGGAGTCCAATGTCTCTACACAGAGGCAGGCAAAACCACCTCCGTCCCTTGCCTTGAAAACCCTGTGAGAAGCCGCCCTGTGACTTCACAGCAATTTCCACCATCATAAATCAGTAGTAATTAGCAACCCCGGTTTTCTCAGGGAAGGGGTTAAGCACAGCTAGCCAATATCACTGGTCATAATTTTGTTTTATGACTGCAAAGGTAGTTTTAACTCTCAAAAGCTTGCACCTCCACAATTGTATTGGTTTGTAAGGCGCTTTTGGACTTGAATCCAACTCTTCTACTGCAGACTAACGCAGCTGCCCTTCTGAAACGATGGTCGTAATGATGAAACTGTGAAAAATATCATCGAAAATATTTTTAAAATGAACAGCAGTTTTGGCTGTAGAAAAATAGAATAGAATAGAATAGAATAGAATAGAATCTTTATTGGCCAAGTGTGATTGGACACACAAGGAATTTGTCTCCGGTGCATATGCTCTCAGTGTACATAAAAGAAAATACATTTGTCAAGAATCATAAGGTACAGCACTTAAATAGGATGCCTAAAGAAGCCCCACCAAACAGGAACTGGTAATTTACAAATGATTAATGACGTTTGAGAAGCAGCCTGCTGCAAGAGAAACAGGAAGCAAGCCAGAAGAAGAAAAGGAGGGAGGTTTAAAAGAAGAAGAGTTTGGATTTATATCCCCCCTTTCTCTCCTGCAGGAGACTCAAAGGGGCTGACAATCTCCTTGCCCTTCCCCCCTCACAACAAACACCCTGTGAGGTGGGTGGGGCTCCGAGAAGCTGTGACTAGCCCCAGGTCACCCAGCTGGCGTGTGTGGGAGTGTACAGGCTAATCTGAATTCCCCAGAGAAGCCTCCACAGCTCAGGCGGCAGAGCGGGGAATCAAACCCGGTTCCTCCAGATTAGATACACGAGCTCTTCACCTCCGACGCCACTGCCACCTTAAGAAACCTCAGGGACACTTTGGCCCCAAGGAAAAGCCTGGCACTGTAATGTAAAACTTTCAAAAAATAGTATGTATTGAACAAGGTGGTAATGACTGGTGGTCACATATGACCCAAAACAGGCAATGCTGCTTTAAGCAGAACTTGGGGACATCTGTTTTGAGAAAGTTGCACTACCTAGGAGGTGGGTGGGCAGCAGTGGTATAGTGGTTAAGAGCAGGTGCATTCTAATCTGAAGGAACCCGGTTTGATTCCCTGCTCTGCCGCCTGAGCTGTGGAGGCTTATCTGGGGAATTCAGATTAGCCTGTGCACTCCCACACACGCCAGCTGGGTGACCTTGGGCTAGTCATAGTTTTTCAGAGCTCTCTCAGCCCCACCTACCTCACAGGCTGTTTGTTGTGAGGGGGGGGAAGGGCAAGGAAATTGTCAACCCCTTTGAGTCTCCTACAGGAGAGAAAGGGGGGATATAAATCCAAACTCCTCCTCCTCTTCTCCTTCTTCTTTGGAGGTTTTTAAACAGAGGCTGGATGGCCATCTGTCAGGAGTGCTTTGATCATGAGTTCCTGCATTGCAGGGGGTTGGACTTGATGGCCCTTGGGGACTCTTCCAACTCTATGATTCCATGGAAGTTTGTTTCTCAAAGGAGCTTGGATAATTTTTTTTGCTGTCTTGTATTGCATTGTAGCACCACCTACTGGTAGGAAATTTTCATCCAGTTCTCCTTCTGTGCCATTCCTGCACCACAAGCGGACTTGGAGATTCTCCCAAACTTCAGCAGTGGCTCAGGCTACATGAATAAACGTTGTTGAGGAGAAACCTCAGTGACAAACAAGCTCCTGGGAAATTGCCGGGCAACCTAGACAATGATTGCTGCTTCTAGGGTTCCTAACTTCCAGGGGAGACCTGGAGATCCCAGAATTATAACCTGTCAGGTATCAGTAGTTAACTAACTTTGGCTAACTTTGTGTTCAGAAGTACCTGGAGATTTGATGATGGGAGTCTGGGAAAGTGGTTTTAGGGAAGGAAGCAGTTTTCTCCAGGGGAAATAGAATGTTTTATATAGGGAAATAATAATTGGTGATTGATGCAGTCTGGAGATCAGCTGTAATTCTGGGAGACCTCTAGCTGCCACCTGGAGAGCTTATCACTATCCCTAGAGAAAATGGTTCCTTGGAGCAGCGGTTCTCAACCTGTGAGTAGCAACCCCTTTGGGGGTCGAACGACCCTTTCACAGGGGTTGCCTAAGACTCTCTGCATCAGTGTTCTCCATCTGTAAAATGGATAAATGTTAGGGTTGGGGGTCACCACAACATGAGGAACTGTATTAAAGGGTTGTGGCATTGGGAAGGTTGAGAGCCACTGCTTTGGAGGAAGGACTTCATGGAATTATACCTTGCCAATTATACCTCCCCTCTTCAAACCTTGCTGACTTCAAGATCTACCTCCAAATCCTCAGAAATTTCCCATCAGAGAGTTGGTAACCATATTTTCAGGTGGGAACTGGAGGCCACCCGGAATTTCAGCTAACCTTCAGATCAAATCCCCTGGAGAAAATGGCTGCTGCTTTGGAGTGACCCCTGTAGAGCACAGGTGTCAAACTCGTGGCCCTCCAGATGTTATGGACTACAGTTGCCACCATCCCCTGCCAGCATCATGCTGGCAGGGGATGATGGGAACTGTAGTCCTTAACATCTGGAGGGCCGCGAATTTGACACCTATGCTGTAGAGGTCTCTCCCCTTCCCTGATCCCAGACTCCCCAGGCTCCACCCCAAAACCTCCAGGAATTTTCCAAACTGGAGTTGGCAATATCAGGTCCCAGTGTCTTTATTATTATTATTTATTAAACTTTTATACAGCCCACCCCCGAAGGGCTCAGAGCACTGTGCAACATAAATAACATAACTTAACAAGTAGAGCACTCTCATAATTTTAAATCGAAATATAATATAAATATGGTCTCTAAAACGTTAAAATAATAAAGACCATTTAAAATACAGTGTACAAAATACAGCGTCCAGACAATTTAAAAACCCCACTTGAGAGGGAGACGGAAGGGCCCATAGGTGTAATAAGGGCCGCAGAAGTTGAAAGAGGGAGGGAAGGGGCGCCATCAGCGGCTGGCTTCTCCGAAGGCCCGGTGGAACAGCTTGGTCTTGCAGGCCCTGTGGAACTTTCCTACTGTCTGTCAGCCATAATGTGCTGATCACTTGGGAAGGGTCCAGGGATCTTACAGCATCATGTTGTTGCCCTGTGTAACCATTTCCTTTTCCCCCTCCCAGACTCACCAGTGGCATTTTATGTGAAGTACCCAGAAGGAAGAGAAGGACTGAGCCTCAACAGAACGTATCTCAATTACGGAGACGGGTATTTTCCCGAACACGGCTACTTCAAGTCTCCTCTCAGTGGTGTTTACATGGTTGCCGTCAGCATGGAATTTAGCCCAGGAACTGCCCAGCTGGTTTTTAGCAACGGGCACAGAATGACAGTCACGGGCAGCAAGAAGAAAAAGGGCTACGGAGGAGGCACCATGACCGCTTTTGCATTAGTGGAGCTCAAAAAGGAAGAGCACATGTGGTTTGAGCTGCTGCAGGGCTCCACGGTGACACGGAACCCAGCCGGGATGAGCATGGTTGGATTTCTGATATTCAAAACTTGAAAAAGGGCCACTAAGGTAATAAACATGATTTTCCCCATAAGCCATACACTACTACTGAGTGTGCATATTTTTAAAGATAGACCTGCCCTCGATTGGACAATGTTCTGCTTTCTAGAAATAGCTCAGCAGTTGCTTAATGTTGTTGTGCAGCGTTAGAAAGAGGCGATGGAACTTCCGACATTTCTTCCAAACACCTAAGAAAGCGTAGGTTCCAGCAATTGACCATATCTTCCGTTCTAGAGGTCCCCCGGCCTTAGGACAACTGCTATCGACGCTTTGCAGAAAAGGAAACAATCGTTTTTAATAGAAAGACAATTGCAAGCAGATGCATTTTTATGTAATTCAGCACAGGCGCCTAACTTCCTTTCCCTACCAGCATACCACAGGTGGGGTGACTGGTGCTAATGGAACTATCCTAAGTGTCTTCATACAATTTTCCTGGCTTCTTAATCCAGTGGAACATCTTAATGAGTAACTGAAAGACTAGCAACCCTGTAAGACCTAGCGCTAGAAAAATCCATGGCTAGTCAATGACTACTTAGGATGCTATTAAAAGGGAGGCTGAACCTATCAAGTATTTGAACTGTGTGTCTTCACATGGCAATAAACTTCATTAATTAGATATATTAAAAAGGTGAAGTTTCCCCTTCAGTCGGGTTTGATCCTGGGGTACCACTGCGAGCAGAGATTTCATAGGCAAGCCGTTTTTGTGGGGTAGTTTGCCATTGCTTTCCCATTATTTCTTTACCCCCTAACGCCTTGTGCTGGAGGTACTCATTCACCGAACGAGGAACGGATGGATGGCACAAAGTTTGACGCGCCAGGCAGCTGCCAGGATATCCACATTCCCTGACCCACGCGAGGCTGAAACTCCCTGACCGTGTGAACTGGTACTGCAAGCGGCTTAACTACTAACCGAAGTACTATTAATTGGATACTGGGACGACAGCAAAAAAACTAAGCTAACACAAAGGCACGTCATTGAGTTTCAGACATTTGCTAAGGGACCTGCCATGGGCGGGGTGGGGGTGGGGGATTAAAATTCTTTGGCCACATGATCAGTGTACAAATACAGAATTACCAATTTAACCTTTCAAGCAAACTAAAAAAGTCATTCTCATTCCTAACAAGTGTATGCTGTAGCATCACAGAACCCAATTACATGTTGAGAGTAATAGAACTTATAATACATATTTGATACCCTCCTTATATATCCAGACTGTGGTTTGCTTCGTAGTGTCTCATCCAATTCATAAAGGCTTCCATTGCCCTCTCCTCTTATAAATATTTAGGCTGTTCCCTACGGGCACAGAAAACTTTCAGCCTCAAATACTGACTTCTAGACCCCTTTAGGAGGAATTATTAAACTTCAAATCCTTACAGGACATGCTTCCAAGCTCATTTTTAGTAACACATAAAGCTAAACCCTGTCCACTGTGATCAGTAGTTTAACATCAACATATACTTTTAGAAAATTAAACTATTCCTTATTTTTTAATAAAGGCTTCTGTTTCATATTGATTCCTGAGGCTCCGTTTTTGCTTTAGCAGTTTTACCTCTACACTTTCTTTAAAGAAACAGGCCACCGTCCTACACAAGAGTTTGCTGTGCTTAAACTCATTCATTCCATTGGGCTTACGGGCATCTATGAATTGAATTCTGGCTGATGTATATGTCAGAGAAGCAGGTAGACACCTCCATCTGCTCCTCCCAAACCCATGTTTACCCAGGAACTGGAATAAACTCCTGAAAATTTAGTGCATAAAGCCTAGTGGATGGTTTGGACTCTACCAACTGTTGGTGTAGGAGGTTAAGAGCTCGCGTATCTAATCTGGAGGAACCGGGTTTGATTCCCAGCTCTGCCACCTGAGCTGTGGAGGCTTATCTGGGGAATTCAGATTAGCCTGTACACTCCCACACACGCCAGCTGGGTGACCTTGGGCTAGTCACAGCTTCTCTGAGCTCTCTCTCAGCCCCACCCACCTCACAGGGTGTTTGTTGTGAGGGGGGAAGGGCAAGGAGATTGTAAGCCCCTTTGAGTCTCCTGCAGGAGAGAAAGGGGGGATATAAATCCAAACTCTTCTTCTTCTTCTTCTTCTTCTTCTTCTTCTTGTATGCCGAAAAGGTCTAGCAGTAGGAGAACAGAAGTACAGGCACCCTTGTTAGTTTCTTCTCCTCTTGAGGACGGAAAAGGACTTAACAAAGGGGGGCATTCCCAGTCCAATGGGAAGAGGAAGTTTGAAATCATTTCCTGCCTCCCTAATTGCATGGTGGGAAACACCCACAAGGTATCCTCCGGGTCAGGGGAGAACAGGGGAAGTTGTGTTATAGGTCAAACTCTTAACACAGTAAGGTCCAGTCGGCCTGGGCCTTCTAGTGTGGAAAGGGAGTGTGCAACACATTGGGTCTCCCCGGCTAGATATTTCACATTGCTTGACAAATCAACATGGAAAAACCTCTGAAGGTGGAAAGCTTGACCATCACTGTGTAATACCATCGAGGCTCCAACCACTTTGGCAGAGCCCGCAATATAAAAGCATCACAAAAATTACACTCCTAGCGCTGTTTCTTCCCCTGCCCCCTGTAACCAGAAGGATCCATGCTGAGTTGTGATCAATCTGCGTCTTGCCTTTGCTCCGTGCTGACTGCTGTTGGGGAGAGGTGGAGGAAAAGGACAGCAAGATGTCGTAAACAGGGGGAAATCATTCTAGACGCTATGAAAAAAAGAGAACACTTCACAGAAGGATGCTGTTGTGAGCAGAAGCTCAATATTGCACTGCTTTGCACAGGGAGTCAGTGGTCTTCCGTCTCTCGTCAAGATAGAATATGACAGCTTCCCATAAGGTATTTCATAGTCTGGTTTGGATATCCAGGGACAAATGTGCGAAGTACCACAAACATCAAAGCCACTGCACATTTTCCAAACATCACTTTCTCTTTTCCCTTTCAGATGCACAGAAATGGTAAGCAGCTGTTGTCTATTTTTCAAGGTGTGTGGCTGTGGCCTGGTAGTTTTTGCTCCGAACATTTTGCCAGCATCTATGGTTGGAACTTCAGAAGCATGTTATGCGAAGGCTGTTTCCACACGGTGGCGTAAACACAGCTCCACTGGCATGAATTGTGCCGGTGGAAGCTCGGAGGCCGTTCACACGGTAGCGTGCGTGCGGCCCTGAAGATGTGATGAACCGGAGAGGCGGCTCCACATGGAGCCGTCCCCAGTTCATCCAGCTCACTCACCTCTCCATTCAGCACAGCTCTGCAGGGCTGGAGGGACACGCCCAAGCTACCCTCCGACCTCCAGGGGTCGGAGGGCAGCATAGGCGTGTCCCTCCAGCCCTGCGGAGCTGCGCGGGACCGAGAGGTGAGTGGGAGCCAAAAGCAGCGCCCTCATGCCAGTGCGGTTTGCACTGCGCCGGCGGGAAAACGCCGCTTTTCAAAAACCTCACTCAGGGAGTGAGGGTTGAAAGAGGCATCTTCACGCCACTTGGGGGAGGTGAGGACGGTGCTGCTGCAATGCAGCAGCGCCTCCTGTGCGAACAGCACCCTAGGGTCAGCGTTTTTTCCATCCCTAGGGCGCTATTATTTGGCCGTGCGGAAATGGCCTAAGAGAAACACATCTTACCATGACATGCCTCTGAAAATGCCAGCCACAGATGTGGGTGAGCATTAAAAGCAAAAACTACCAGATTATGGCCACACAGCCCCAAAACCCCACAGAAATCAGCTGATTCCGGCCGTGAAAGCCTTCGACAACACGAACGGTAAATAATTGGGGAACTCATTTCTGTGCGTCTTGAAACAGCATTCTTTGTTTGAAACAAGTGCACATGGTTTGAAACAGGCACTTGGTAATTTGTGGAACTGATAAACAAATCACTTTTGAGATGCAGCCTTAAAGCAACCATTTCCAATGCGCATTTTAAAAAGCAGCGCGCCACCCACATGCAGACGTTTTTAGGCATCAATATGGAATTCACTTAATAAACAATTACTAATGTTTACTAAAATAAGATTATTTACTTAAAAATGATACAATGACATAAATTTGTGTACAGAACAAAGCAATTCACGGTAAACTTAAGGCACCTTTTTAATCAGATGCTATACAAAAAAAAGACACTTTAGCATGTTAATATTTAAAAACATTCTACACTTCTGGCATATGTAACAAACAAAAAGAGTATAATCGTACTGCTTATTCCACCCTCTTTTCTTTATTTACATCTTCTATAGGTTAGCTACGTTATTCTCTCTGTATACAATATAGTACATTTTTATATTGGGGCACAATTAAGTCAGAGCACAAAACATGAATTCAGCACGTGGGCTTCTCTACTGCATTCAAGGGAACTAAAGGAGACCTTCCAGGGAGATGATTTAAGAATCGTTTTGTATACATTTGATGTGACTCACAACCCCGAGGCATCTTTATTCTAGAAACAATCTAGCATGAACTTCAGCGCAAAGCCAGGATGAACAGGTGTGGCACAGAAGTGCTCGCTACCACAGAAGACTTTTCACTGAGACTTGTGCAAGAGAAGGACACCTGCTTCCCTTGTCATAAACTTGGTGCCCCACCACTGTTCCTCTTACAGAAGTGGAAAGGAGGAGGACTCTACTCTGGTTCCCCTTTTTATCTCAGCCCTCCAGAAAGGGTTTTCCTTCCCTCGGCAATGCCCTTGTGGAAGTCACATGAAGTTGCTGGAGGAAATGGAAGGAATATCTGTAGCAGACAACCCAGAGGGTTTCGGAAATGAAATACAAGTGTTGAGAGACTATCAAGGGTGCCTAGGCTAGCTTGAGATAGAACTATCAGAACAATGCTAGCTCAAAACATAACTAAAGATTTTACTGGAAACAGTTCAATGGACATCTTTCCACACTCAAATAGGAGTAGCAGTTACACACTGATTCCTAATTTTAGTATTAGCAGTCAATTTGGCTTTCAGAGCTTGAAGACAGATAACATGCCCACTAGCCCGCGGTTACAGTTGGATTTAGGGAGCAGGAATGGAACTCAGGTTGTTGTTTTTACATTTTCTTTTCATTCTCCTTTGTCCAAACCACAAAGGTTCTAGTATTCATGGTTGCAGGGAGTACGTCCTCCATGTACTATGTAATGTGGCAAACGCAGCTACAGTAGCACCATGGAACCACCAATACATTATGCTTACAGCTAAGACAGCCTGGGAGCAAGCCCCTAAAATAGGTGAAGGCATTAACAAGACAAGCACAGGAAACGGAGAATAATGACGGCAGAGAAAAGTGAAGCAGAGTTTTGTGGATTCGTGACAAAGTCACGATTAGGAAGATTTTATACTAAGGAACAGGGAGCCCCAGTCACTAGATAAAAGCAAGTATTTACAGAGGCATTTAATGGTGTGATAAAGCTACTATATAATGATGTTCTTATTGGTACCACAAAAGTTCTGTTTACCAGTAAGACCTCCATTCTTTTAATAAGGCTCCTTTCTTAACAAAAAAACATCCCCTTCTGGTACGGCGATACTTCAGAAAATCTCTACATTCTTGGCCGAAAAGACATTTTGGGTGGAGTTACTCCAAATGACGGCAGGAAAATATGCAAAAGGGCCAGTAACATCACCTGATTTGACTGACGTTTTGGAACATCTCAATTGCAAGTCATATTCTAAATGGAAATTTGCCTATATTCTTATCCCTCTGAAAGCATTCCATACTGTCACATGCACCGGACACATGAATTCATTTTTAAAGCTCACCGATGCTCCTCAATGATTTCAAAAGAATTGCACCTGCTTTTTTCATGCCCCCCCCCCCCCATTGGCACAACTTTGCAAACTGCAAGAGGAACAGTTGAGAAGTGTGCTTCAGAATTACTAAAACAGCTACCAAAACATTTCCCTTTTATTAATGTGGATAACTGGTTAGTAGCGGGGAGAAGGCAGATCAGAAGTATATTTCCCCCGAGCTGAACTAACAAGGACAAAGGATAAATCACTGTAAAGTTCCTGGGGGTGGGTATGAGGGGGTACTTTACCATCCTGTATATTACAAGAAATTTTGAACCTTACTGTCACATGAACTAATTCGTGGCCACAGTTTAGCAATATGCACAGCTACACCAGAAACCAGAGTAAAAGACATAATTGGTAAGAACATTCTGACAAGAAATGGGAAGTATTTGAATCTCAAGATTTCCTAAGGAACGACATTCTAAATGCAGAGTTTTAAAGAAGGTGGTACTTTAAAAAAAAAAAGTGAAATGCCAGCTTTATGTTGCCCCTGCTGAAGAAAGCAGGCATGTTTTGAAATAAGGGCAATTCACTGTAAGATGTCTCTTAGGTAGGGGAAAAATCCCGAAGACATTTAATAGCCCTTCGGTATAGTAAAAATTAGAGCATATACTGGATTCTAGGTATGATGGCTCTGATCCAGCACTGGAAACTTGAGTCAAACGTTAAAATTAAATTTCAGCACCTTAAGCACTAATAAAGCTACCAAACCTCTCATGGCACTTAAACAAGGACTCAGATATTCTGGCTGGGAAGATGAAAAACACACACTTCCCCAGATTTTATTGGGGGGGGGGGGGCTTGGACAGTTCTGGGGGGTACCAGTTTGAGAAAAGCTTCCTTGAGACATACTGCCCACCACTGCCATTCTTCCTTATCTCCACACTGTGCAGGAACAACAGAAGAACAGGCTATATTCTGGGATGTGCTCTCATCTTATGAGAGGTTAGCGGTGAGGCCCAACTAGTTCTAGCCAATGCTCTGTGTGAACTGAGTAAGCACTGTAGAACATGCCTGCATCTCTAAAGTCCTCAGCAATGCACAAGAATTATGGGGCAGACGTGCAAGCATCCTGCAACTGGTGGGTGGAAGCAGCAATGGCTCTCTGAAAGCTATTGGTCTAGACCAGGGGTATGTAACCTGCGGCTCTCCAGATGTTCATGGACTACAATTCCCATCAGCCCCCTGCCACCATGGCCAATTGGCCATAGTGGCAGTGGCTAATGGGAACTGTAGTCCATGAACATCTGGAGAGCCGCAGGTTACATACCCCTGGTCTAGACTAATATTTGGGAGGGTGGGTTGTACCGAATGTCTACCAGCTACCTGTGCAAAACAAAAGTCTGAGATCAATTTTCTTGGCAATGGACGGAAAAAGCATAATCCTTTTTGCTTCAGACCTGTGGCACAGTATTTTTCCATGACTTCCTGCTTTCAAAATAAATTAATTCATAGCTTACGTACTCATGAATTGTTCAGCTGAACAGGTGATAATACTTTTTAAAAAAGCATTACTGAAAAAGCAATGACTTAAGGAAATGTTAAATAAAATTTGTACACCAAGATATAAATTAAAAATACTGCAATAGTTTGCCTGACCATTGGCATTTTGCAACCTACAGAGCAAAATTTAAAAAACACACAACCCCATTTTTGACAGGTATTTAAATTCACACTAGTATGGCATTAAATTTCTGACTTAATGTCTCTGAAAGGGAAATTTAAACAACTCTGTAGTATCTAGGCACATAGTTTGACAGACCGTTTAACATTTCAGGATGTCACACTTTGTGTGTGTGTTGTTCATCAAACGTGGACATGATTATTTGTGATCTCATTAGTTTCAGATTGGCATATGGTGTATTTGCACATATACAAAACAGCAAGTATTTAGCAAATAAAAGTACATTAAACACTATATAAATAACTTCCCTTTTTAGAGCTAGCTATGGTACGGTTTACAGTACAAGATTACAGGCACTTAAATTATCAGAGAAGTTTAACTGATCTATGTTGTGTGTTCAGTCTTCCAAGAATACACAGCACTAGAAGTATGAACTGAGTCAAGGTTGACTTTTCACACCAGACGTGAAGGTGACTTACTGCATAGTATGTAGTAGCCACTGACTTTTGGTCATGAAGCGTATTGTCTTTTTTTCCCATGCAGCACACACAAAAAGGAGGGTGAAAAATCAATGTCCTTAAACAGGTTTTCATGCTCTTGTTGCAAAGGCATTGCAGGAAAAACGGTAACTTTGCACGAACTCAAATGGCTTCTTCGGTACTCCAAATGGCAGCAGAAAAATCGTGGCAAGCAAACAAAACCGTAAATGGCATAAGGAACTGTCGAATTACAAACTGCCCTGGTTCACCCAGAGAAGCAGCGAGGGCAGATTTCCTGCCCAAGACGTGGTATGATATCATCAGGTAGAAGTCTCTCCCCACCCCCCACAAGAACAAGAAAAAGTAAAAGCTTATTTTTCATTGTTGTTTAGTTTAACTTAAGGCTTTCACAGAAAGCACTGCATATATCTCTAAATGTGCAATTCAGTACTCAAAGTTCTGCGGGAGTTTGAAAGTGTGATGGAAGTCTCAATGAAGCTTTTGAAACAAAAAGTAAAACAAGGCTGACCATATGTGGTAACCATGATTCTACAAAGTACTGTACGATTTCATGTTAGCAGCCTGTGGAAGTATGGTGAAGAGCTGTTCTGAAGCTCAGAAGCATCTCCCCCCTTTCCTACCAGACCCTACACTTGCTTGAGTGAAAAGCTCCAGAAGTCCAAACTTCACTCCTCAGCAACAACCACTGATCAGATCTTGACGTCTTGAGATTCTACCATCTTCCCCAGAGTCTTCTTAATCCTCAAAGCTGTGAGTCTCGAGGCGGGATTGTGAGCCCAGCATTCGCACATCAACTTCAATATTGCTCTTAAACACTGAAAACAGTAACAAGAGAGACTCTTTTGTAAAGGAATACCAAGAAAAGAACGTCATGTGATTTCTCAGAGTTAACTCCTGCTGAACATACAGAGATGGTGATAAATAACAGAAGCAGCTATACTTTTGTTAAAAGGATAAAGACACGCTGGGTTGGATCCAGGAGATCCATTCTGCCAGGGGAGCGGCTTTCCTCCAGCAAAACGAGCCTTCTTATGACACCCCATGTTCATGGATCCTCTGAACCTAGCTCAAAACTCCGATATCTGGCATGGCCCAAAGTCTTAAGATCACAGATTACCTATTTCAATGAACAGAATTTCAAAGGTCCTCACTTTTCAGATGTAGAAATGATTATTTTCAAAACTGATGCTCTTCAATGAGCTTTTGGAAGGTTTATCAAACAAAACATACTAGGAATGTATCATGAATGGAAGAATTCATAGACTTGCTCCACATTCACAACACACATTGCAGGCACATATAATGGGACCGGACCTATAAACCTGGTCTCAGTGACTGAAAGTCTGAGCTAGAAATATACCAGGGAGTGCAATCATAAATTGCAAACTGTACAGTAGGAAGGACACCATTTATAACTTGTGCATTTACTTGGCTGTTTTCTGTAATCTGTACAACTGCACAATTGGGGTGTGAATCTTAGTGTGTTCAGATTGTGCAAATTATAATAATCTTTATTACTTTGCTCAGAAGCTGAAAATGAAAGGCCAAGCACAGGAGAACAGGCCTGCGTGATCAGGAAGCCAAAAACTATGAGCCACAGGAAGGGGTTACACACTCTACGAGTAGAGGAATGCCAACTGGGAACCAATGGAAAACTCATCCAAACAAATATCGGCCATCCCACTTCTCCGGGAAGGGAAGCTCTCTTTTCTCTACTGAAAAATAGGAACCCTTGATTTCTTTTGGAAAATTTACCTCATCACCATTCCATCGATTAGATACTACTGGGCGCAGATGCTTAACGCACACCACCTCTCTCATATCCTCATACGAAGGATCGCTTGGCACCATATCATAATATGGTAATTGGTACTCTTCAACAATACCTGCAAAAGCAAATTACAATGGGTTTAAACTCTTATCATGGGTAATATTGAAAATGTTAGGCCACGTGGTGCAGACGCTAGACGAATACGAAAATCTCAACCCGTCTCTTACTGAAGTTGCACCGCTGGCTTTAGAGAGGCTCCCACTGCAAAAGGACACATTCTACAATATTTTATCCTGTCTTCTCTCCAGGAGCTTAGCACAGCTCTAAGGAACTGCAGGAAGAGTGAAAGGAGATGGGGTTTGAAGATGGAAGGGGTTAAATCTCAGTTGAGGAAGAAGAGAGAACCAGAGAATCAAAAACCTTCTGTCTTCCAATCATACCCACTCTTTTCCATCATGGCTGTGAAGCAGCCAATCCATCAGCTACCCCGTTATCATCAGCAGAAGAAAGTCAAGTATGGAGAGAAGGACTAAAGCAGGGGTCTTCAAACTATGGCCCTCCAGATGTTCATGGACTACAATTCCCATCAGCCCCTGCCAGCATGGCCAAGTGGCAGGGCTGATGGGAATTGTAGTTCATGAACATCTGGGAGGGCATAGTTTGAACCCTGGACTAAAGGAACATACACAAATTAAAAGTTTATGGGGAGGAAAATATCTGACACCTTTTAACAAGGCAAGGATGAATATTTGAATTTTACCCTATTGAGTTGGCAAGTTGTTTGGCTAATGTTAGAGAAAACAAAATTATAGGGTTCAAAGACGAGATTTGTGATCTTACCTCCCGTGACACAACGCCGAGCCATTTCCCAAATGATCAAGCCGAAGCTATAGATGTCAGCCATGATGTATGGCTGGAAATGATTTTTATTCAGACTCTCATCCAGGACTTCTGGTGCCATGTAGCGTTTAGTTCCCACTCTCGTATTTAAAGGAACATCCACTTCATTTGTGTCACTACATTAAAATAAAAAATATATATTATTTGAATGGTGTGAAAACATGCAAGAAACAGCAAATATTGAGGTTTTTCCCTCATCAAGTTTCCTTTGCTTCAGAAATAGAAAATGACTATACGATGCCCAATGTTAATATGAATTTCTAAGAATGAACTGCTCTACAGTAATATGAGTATTTTAAACTGTCTCAATGGGGACCTCTAAAGAAGGAAACTGTTCTATTTATATTGCATTTGACTTTCGCTACTTAGTCACAGCAACGTAGTTTTATTGCGATGGCCTATGGAGGCATGTTTATGCCCTTGCAATGCAAATGCGATTGAGATGATCACCCACATACTATTGTATTGTGAATTCTACAAGGATGCTAGAAATCATTTCATCTCGCCCCAATTAGATTTTTCAATTATTCTAGTCACCCTAGTGACTTACTCTTTACGTTTTCACTTGAAGATAAGGATTCCACCAGTTTATATGATGTGTCGACGTTTTGTTACATTGCTAGCAGAATACGGAGATCACTGGTGTCATGTGAAGTTGCTTGCTAATTGTTTATTAGCATAATAGTTGCGCTTTTAAACTTTTTTTTTGCTGGTCTAGGATGGCATTTAATAAAATGAATGAATGTTTTACAGTTCTTGGTTCAGTCTCTCTGATAGTGCATACGAGGTTGCATACCTCCTGCCAAAAAGCAACACTGCCCTGACCTGGATCTCCCAGGCTAGCCTGATATTGTCAGATCCCAGAAGCCACGGAGAGTCAGCTCTGGTTAGTACTTGGCTGGGAGGCCACCAAGGAACTCCTGGGTTGCTATGCAGAGGCAGGCGATGGCAGACCACTAGACTGATGTGCTGGGTACCACAGAAGTCAGGCAGTCAGGTTTATCTCACATCAATACCTCTTCCAAGAAAAACAGAAGAGCTGTGGTTGGTCCGTTTACCTGTTGAATTTGACAGCCAGGCCCAAATCAGCAATGCAGCAAGTCCCGTTTCTCTTTATCAAGATGTTTTTGCTCTTCAGATCTCTGTGCGCAATCGCGGGCTTGCCTTGCGTTCCGTATATCTCCGTGTGCAAATGGCACAGACCGCAAGCAGCGGAGTAAGCTAGTTTGAGCAGAGCTCTGCTGTCCAGAGTGGTGCATTTCAGGAAATCGTACAAAGATCCGTTTTCATGATAATCTGTAATCAAGTACAGCTGGGTCCAGGAGCCCGTGCCTTTAATATCTGCCGCTATAAAACCTGCAGAATTGAGGAACATTATGAGTATGAACACAAGAGCCGTGAATCGATAAATAAAAGCCACATAATGGATTAATGCTGTGGGCCCTTCTGTCGTGCAGAGAGCAACAGTGGCATAGTGGTTAAGAGCAGGTGCATTCTAATCTGGAGGAACTGGGTTTGATTCCCCGCTCTGCCGCTTGAGCTGTGGAGGCTTATCTGGGGAATTCAGATTAGCCTGTGCACTCCCACCCATCCCAACTAGGTGACCTTGGGCTAATCCCCAGCTTTTCCAGCAGAGCTCTCTCAGCCCCACCCACCTCACAGGGGTATTTGTTGTGAGGGGAAGGGCATGAGAGATTGTAAGCCCCTTGGCGGAGGTCTCCTGCAGGAGAGAAAGGGGGGATATAAATCCAAGCTCTTCTTCTTCTTCTTTACACTGGCAACAAAGATCAGATTCTGAAAGTCAAAGATCCCTTCATCAGATACTGTGTCAGAGCTTTGACTCTTGAAAGTTTACACACGGGAAATATCATTGAAGGTCCTACTAGATTTGAATCTAGCTCATCCACTGCAGACCAATGTGGCTTCCCAAGAGATGCCCAAACCACATTTTCCTCATAACAACTCCATGAGGTAGGAAAGACTGAGACGGAGACCGATTGCCCCAAAGTCATGCAGCATTTATGACAGCCAGTACTGTTTACTGGTTAGAGCAGGGGTAGGGAACCTGCGGCTCTCCAGATGTTCAGGAACTACAATTCCCATCAGCCCCTACCAGCATGGCCAATTGGCCATGCTGACCAGAGACTGATAGGAATTGTGCTGGATTCTGGAGAGCCGCAGGTTCCCTACCCCTGGGTTAGAGTGTCAGATTGTTTTCTGAGACACCCAGGTTCGAATCCCGACTCTGTGACTTTATTACTGTTGTGTGATACTATCATTTGGAATTTTTTTAAAAAGATACATAAATGTTGTGACTCCGCCCTCCACAGAAAGTGAATACTCTCCCATCCGAGCACTCTTCCATACTCACCGAGTATATTTTCGTGGCGCATGAGGACTGTCTGGTAAATCTCTGTTTCTCGAAACCAACTGGCTTCTTCAGTGGTAAAAAACACTTTCACGGCCACTTTCTCACCCCGCCACTTCCCCATCCACACTTCGCCATATCGCCCTTTCCCAACTTGCCGCACCATCTGAATTTGTTTGGCAATAGTGCGCTGGACCTTAAGAAGAAATCCGAAATCACTAAATGACTCTATGAACACTTCTTTTGGCGACAGTCCCCTAGTGTTAATTCCAAGAGCCGTTACTGCAAGGATTCCATTACCCCACTTACTGGCAACACAATCCTATGCGATTGGAATTGACACAATTCATGAAGATTTCCCCCCATTTAAATCCTTAAAAATCTCTTTGTCAATAGGATCAGTACCTAAAATCATAACTTGATTTAAGCCTACATTATTTCAATTTCGTACCAGTGGAACTGACCGATAGTTTGAAAATCATACCACACCTTTGAATAATTACCAATGGCAAACTAAATGGCACTGGAATTAGAATTACCTCCATTTAAGATGAGGTTTACAAAGTCAAAAGGTGTTAAATTAAGGAACTTTCAACAGCAAGAGTGTAGTTAAATCACTGATTTACCAAAAGAGGAAGGCCTGAACCGCTGCCGGAGCTCTGTGACTGGTCAATTAGATCCTTCAGGGATTCCCCAACAGGAATGAAGGCTTCATCTTGCTCCAGGTCACGATTATAACACCGTCTTTTTGCAACCCACTTACAATAATGCCTGTAAAACAGCATATCATCACATACACACAAATACACTGAGTGAGTAGATCGGCAATGACATTTGAAGCATCACTGTGTTGCTGCCAACCGTTCGCATTTCACAGTTCACATTTCATGACTGTGAGCTGGCACAGTTGCTACCTAAGTTCATCCTAAGGATTTCAAGTGGTTATGCCCTTAGAAATTGATCAGAATTTTTGTTAAGTTCCTTCCTAAGCAACCAAATTTCCCAAGTGGGGAAAAAATTGGCTAATTAGCCAATATAGTGATAACTTTAATTGCAGGTTAAAAAGTACTAAAAATCAGAAATCTGTACGTCGCTGACTTGGATGCACAATGCACAGCAATGCATAACCAGGAATATAAATTGGCTTAGTGTAGGTTCAGTTGTGCAAGGTCTTCAGCGAACACTTCCCCCCGCCCCCGCCCACCAAAAAAAATTACAGCACCCAAAAACTGGTTGAATAAGACTATGTGCAAATGGAAATGCAAATAGGGATACAATTTTGTGAAAGCAGCAACTGTAGTCTTTTTCTTGCATTTCTGTTTGTGCAAGACCTCTAGCACAAGTGGAAATTTGGCCCTGGAATCAACCCAACCTGTTATTTCAAACTGTATTTTAAAAAGGCTGAATTCCTAAAGTCCTCTAGTACTTCTGGCAGGCACAACAGTCTGTCCTGCTCTCCTCCCTAACAAAGAACGTCTAGTGTGGCAATAGAGTCATACGTTCATTTTACCTACCACAAAAAAGGGCACATTAATAACACACTCACACACACCCAGCCTAGGTGACACGTGTGAGATAGTCTACAACCGGGCTAAGTGAGCTTGAAGACTGCTCCTGACTACAGTCTGCATACTGAGGTTGTCTCGGCCCAGTGAGGTTCACCTCTGTGCCAGTGACAGAAATCTAACTCCGTTCAACTGCAGCACATTTCAAGAGCTTAAGGAACTCGTATCAAAATGCTGCAGATTGGCTGCATACAAGAACTGCAAACTCCAAATCAGATATTTTACCTGTAGCAGAAACAGCTAAACAAGATGATCATAACTATTATGCAGATTGCCATAGAAATGAGAACAGCTATCCAGCGAATGCCGCCTTCAAAGAATCCATCTAAACAAAAAGACAACATGGTTGTTTATCAGTAATTCATATTAAACAGGGACAGTTCCTGCTTTCTCTCATCTATTATTAAACGCTACGGGGAATGCTCTCAAGACTCCTGCCACCATCTTGCACCACTAGGCAGCATTCGCATTTACAGTGACAAACAGAACTGCTACCCCCACCCCATCAGAAGACTTTTCGGGGGTGTGAGGAAAAGAGACCTGCATCCATGAACCTTGCAAATTCAGCTGACTCTGACAATACTGGCCTCAAGTTGAAATAGAGTGTGTTAATTCTGAGAACCTCAAGCGGTATCCGGTCATTTCTAAATTCTTTTTTACAAAAAAAAGAAGCCTACATTTTTGTGAAAGATCGAGAACAACAAACGCCTGGAAGTTTCTCAGACCTGCTCCTACTTCATTCAACATGGTTTTGTTCCCCGACTGAGTATATGAACAGTGGGGAACCAGTTCTAGAGACAAGAAAATTAAGAAGACATATGCTTCATGATGCTCCTTTTCGAATCAACAAGTCACACATTTTTAAGAATTGTGAATTAAATAATAAAACACTGGAGTGTTGTGGGGTTTCATGGGCTGCATGGCCGTGTTCCAGTAGCATTTTCTCCTGACGTTTCACCTGCGTCTGTGGCTGGCATCTTCGGAGGATCCTCTGAAGATGCCAGCCAGAGACGCAGGTGAAACGTCAGGAGAAAATGCTACTGGAACACGGCCATATAGCCTGGAAACCCCACAACACCCCATAAATAATAAAAGTTACAATCTGGAAGGGAAAAAGCCACAGTTACTGGGGTGGATGGCTGATCAAACTGGCAGCCCTTATCACTGAAGTTTTCAGGTGGGAAGGGGAGGAGGAAGGACCCTCCCAGGGATATATAGAGCTACACAGCAGTGAAGGAGCTTCCCTCAGTGATCCTCTAAAGCACAGGTGTCAAACTTAGCGCTGGCCTGGTATGGACTGCAGTTCCCATCATCCCCTCCCAGCATGCTGGCGGGGGTGGTGGGGCATGGTCGAACTGTAGTCCATATACATACTTAACGGAGGGCCACGAGTTTGACACCTGTGCTCTAAAGTTCTTTGACAAGACTGGCTTCCCCAACTGTGCTTCCAACTGCAGCTTCCTGGGTTGGGCAGAAGGTTTCTCTGCATGGTTCAGCGGCTTTTCAGAGGTGTAGTATCACAGCAAAGATGGTGGTAGGAAGGGTATGTGAAAAAGTCCTGGTGTGCAAACAAAAGCCCCAATTGTTCTCCTGTGAATCCTATCCATAGAAAAGTAGCAGTTACTGCACCTGGACTAGGCGGAGGTAATGTGGGTTGCAAATCTCGATTGCAGAAGTCTGTCCGACAGCATTCAATTGTCCGCCGAACCTGTGCTTTTCGAGAATCCTGTAAAGAAAAGGAAATATTTATTTTTACTATTACAGGTATTTCTTGAACTCCCCAGCAGTGGCAAAAGCTGTCACAATGGGGAAAGGTTAATTCTGAAACAGAAATCAAGCTCTTTGTGGCTGATATTACTCTACCATAAAGAGACTGGCCAAGTAGGTCCAAGAGGTTATAAGTGCCTGTCTAAAGAAAGGTGTGATCCAGTGTTTGTGAAGGAGCAATTGTGAAACTCTCGCACTCCTCAAAGGGCATCGCTTAGATTTGGCTCGCTTTGACGAAACGCAACGACTGGCTAGTGGGTAATATTTCTTTTCAGGCCAAGGTGCTTGTGATGGGTATGTATGTTCAGGTTGTCTTGAATCAAATGGATCTATTTCAATCTGAATTCAGGCCTGGTTTGGAACCAAAACAGCCACGGTTATCATGACTGATTTTCTTTGCTGGAAGAGTGACATGGGGGAATATCCCCTTGTTGATTTTACTCAACTCTTGACAGCAGCTTGAAAACTACAGACCATGGGTTTCGCCTTCCAGTTAAGGCCGTTTCCGCACGGCCCATAAGCGGCCGGCCTGGGGAAGCGGTAAAAAGTAGCCCCAGGCCGCCCGTTAACACATGCCTGAATCAGCTTCCACTCCCCAGAGGCGTCGATCAGGCCGCCCTAATCTTTAACCCTTCTAAAGGACGCCGTGTAAGCCTCCTCACGTTCTACTCCGCTGATGTCGCCTGTGCGTTAAGCCTGCTGAAAGCCGTCGGAGCCCCGCCCACACTGTCTCCGACCTCCAGGCGTCGGATGGCAGCGTGGGCGGGGCTCCATGACCGACGAAAGCAGGCGGCAACTTGAGGTCGCCATTGAGTAGAATTGAGGAGGGCAAAGAGAAAATGGCGGCTCCGTCGCGGAACGTACCTCTCCTATCGCGGCGGCCTCCGGCTTGGCTTCTGCTCACCGCGCGCTTAGCGTCTGCGAACGACTTAAGCCCCCATTTTCCAGCACTCTTGGCGTAGATGGGCGCGTCAAGCGAGGCCATTCGTCGGAAAGCTTGGCCTTAGACTGTGTGAAATGCAATCCTATGTAAGTATATGTAGAACACAGGTGTCAAACTTGCGGCCCTCCAGATGTTATGGACTACAGTTCCCATCATCCCCTGCCAGCATCATGCTGGCAATGGATGATGGGAACTGTAGTCCATAACATCTGGAGGGCCACGAGTTTGACACCTATGATGTAGAAGTACTCTTAATGCTTTAAGGTGGTATACAAGAACAACAACATTGCACTTGAACCGTTGTTCATCAAGTGGTTTGTGCAGGCACACATGGGGATTGTGCCTGCAGAGGCCTGTCATGGAGGAGACTATTTAGCTTCTCTTGAAGAATTCACTTGAACTCTCCCAAGTATTCCCTTCCCATCCCCTGGCTGAGAAGTGGGGAAATTCCCACTTAAACGGTCATGGGGTAGAGGAGGAAGCACTCCACTCAGTTCTCTTCCTGCTACCATGGACCAGGTTCCACACGAGACAAAAACAGAGAGAGATAACAGAACAGTCCATAGCAGGAGGGGAGACAAGGATGTGTGACTGCACAGAAGACTACTCGACAAACACGTTACAGGTAAGTGCAACATTGTTCCCCACTTTCTGGCCTTCTATGCAGACCCGCGTGGAAGAGTAGCAAGCTAGCCCAACAGTAGGAGGCAGGGTGCGACTGTTCTGTAAAGATCACTCCGATTTGAGTACGTTAACGAACAATAACCTTAGCTGGAGCTTCTGATGCCAACCATTTTTCATAAAATGCCACCTTCAGCTGGGAGGCCCTAACATTAACGAGACCTTCTGGAAGATCAGGGAACCCAGCTTCTAGACTGACAAGCGGTTGGAAGTGGCCCTGCTTGCAAGGCAGGAGGGAGGCACTCCAAACGGCCATCATTCTTGGCCATCTTGGCCCTTACACTTAAAGCCCTTTTTTTAAAAAGTGCCTTACTGGGCTCCATTGTAAAAAAGAAGAAAAAATGCCTGTCGGAAAAAAGCTGAAATAGCTCAAGAAGCTAACCATGTGATCTAAGACTGTGGCAGAAACAGGATTCCTATATCCCATGACTGTTTAGGAGGGAATTTTCCTGCCTCTAGGCTGGAGGAGCAGAGGGAGCACTTGTGAGAGTTTTAGTGAATTCTTCAAGAGAAACAGACTACTCTCCTTCATGACAGGTCTGCACATGCACAGTCCCCATGTTGTTTGCACAGAAGGCCACAAAGAGGAACCTATTATTATCATCATCATCATCATCGTCGTCGTCGTCGTCGTCGTCGTCGTCGTCGCCGTCGTCATTATTATTATTATTATTATTATTATTATTATTAGGGTGCTGTGTGGTTTCCGGGCTGTATGGCCGTGTTCTAGCAGCATTCTCTCCTGACGTTTTGCCTGCATCTGTGGCTGGCACCTTCAGAGGATCCACCACACAGCACCCAAGTGATTCCGGCCGTGAAAGCCTTTGACAATACATTATTATTTATTATTATTATTATAAACTGTACATGTATATGTATTCCAATTCTAGCCTATAAGGGCTTTAATATACCTAAACTCTTAGAGCACACAGTTGTGTTCAAGGCACTGCTGTCTTAACACAATGCATAATGTATTAATGTCGATATTCAGTTTACAGCGCTTCAGTGACTTACAGGCAGATATAAAATAAATCCATAATCAAAATTAGTGGAAATGAGAACTGTTTTGGCAGTCATGAATTAGGACTTTAAATGGGCAAAAAGGTTCTAAGTTTATTGTCGAAGGCTTTCACGGCCGGAATCACTGGGGCACTGTGAGGTTTCCGGGCTGTATGGCAGTGTTCTAGCAGCATTCTCTCCTGACGTTTCGCCTGCACCTGTGGCGGGCATCTCAGATCCTCTGAAGATGCCAGCCACCGATGCAGGCGAAACGTCACAAGAGAATGCTGCTAGAACACAGCCATACAGCCTGGAAACCACACAGTACCCCAGGTTCTAAGTTTATTTCCAGTCTCTCTCTCTCTCTCTCTCTCTCTCTCCCTCTCTTAATAGCTGCCAAATTAAATCAAAGAAAAGTCACCCCCTCAACTTCCCACACAAAAATCAGATAATTCTTGAGATAAGAGATCTGGAAGAATTTTACATCCACCCTGCTATGTAGTTCTTCGCTGCGTCATCTTGTTTAGGTGATCAGGAAGTACAGCTGTGCATTTGTAATTACAGTGTGCTTGAAGATGCTACATGAATACCTGATGAAAAGACTCAACCAGCACTTCACTCTGTCCCCCTGAAATCTACCAAAAGACAGGTGGAAGTACCTTGCACTGGAAGTCTGCACCTTCATACTTCATGCAGCCTGAAGCAAGTGTAATTTCTCCATTTTCATCTTCTTCAATGATGGCAAAGCAATGTCCATTCGTTCTGAAAATCATAGTCAACTTGATTTTAGCTCTTGAAGCACTATCCCACATTCAACAACCAACCTATTAAGATATATTCATCTATTGCTCCTTCCAGCTCCACAGAAATATTGAACTCAAGCAACTCTGAGGAGCGAACAGCATAGTTCACAGCAGACAGAATGTGGTTGGGAATACTTTGCTCCGTAGCATAGGAAGCCCCTTCTTAAGCGTCTTGGAAATAAGAAATAGATGTGAGCAATTCAGCAAAGTCAAAAAGAAAAAAACGCATGAAAAATACTTTATCAGCATCTTTCAGGCTTTTTCCTCCCGAAAAAAGGGAGACAAAAAAGAGGATCTCGAAAAATGCTAACATTTTCAGGCCAGTTTAGCCCCACAGCCATTTAAAAAAGAGAACCCCTCTCCCGGCTCGCTTACCTGCCAGCTGACCAGGTCCATCATTCAACTCTGTGCACTGGCTCTGAGGCCCCTTCCGCACACGCAAAATAATGCGTTTTCAAACCACTTTCACAACTGTTTGCAAGTGGATTTTGCTATTCCACACAGCTTCAAAGAGCACTGAAAGCAGTTTGAAAGTGCATTATTCTGCATGTGTGGAATGAGCCTGAGGTCCATGTAGAGCTCAGAGGCAGCAGGAATTTTTTGGGTTGAGATCTACCCTATTTCCCCAAATATCAGACATCCCCGGAAAATAAGACGTAGTAGAGGTTTTGCTGAAGTGCGAAATATAAGACATCCCCCAAAAGTAAGACGCAGCAAAGTTTTTGTTTGGAAGCATGCCTGACGAACAGAATACAGAAATATAAGGACATCCCCTGAAAATAAGACATAGCGCATCTTTGGGAGCAAAAATTAATATAAGACACTGTCTTATATTCGGGGAAACATGGTAATATACCCCCAAAAAGCTGATATTAGGAATTGGTATTTTGGGGTTTTTTTCATGACTATTAAACCCAAACCCCCAAAACACTGAGTGAAAAGGGAGGTGCACCCCTAATCAGAAAACCTGCTTCCAGTTCCTCCATACACACAGTGAAGAGTATTTGACATTCCCTGCATGTAGCACAAGAATGTATCTTGCCATGGAAAAATGGTGCTTCACTGCCTTCAACAAAAACAATTCAATACCTGATCATTACTGAGAATCAGTTTAGGGAGATTTCAACTCATCCCCCCCCCCCCCCAAAAAAAAAAATGTCTACTGCATCATAAAACCTGCATTACTCTTCAAAGATTTCAGAGGTCAGCTGGAACAGAGATTTCTAAGTAAATGTGAATAAAGGTCTCCGGTACATGTCAAGATCTAAATTTAGACAGCTCTGCCATTTATTCAAATATAAACATCACTAAAACATGGTGCCTATGAACACAAACACTGCAGTCTGAGTCTAGCCATGTTTATTCAGAAGCCAGTCCCGCGGATGTCCATGGAACATACCTCCTTTCAGTTAACTGGCATTATACCCTTCATGTGGCTGCAGAGGTACAGCATGAAAACAGTGACAGTCACCAATTTTAAGAGACACTAGTGACTCTACAGAACTCCTGGCTGAGGCTCGGGATACCAAGCTGACAGTGGACCTAGACAGAGTTGACTCCAGCCCCACAGGGGATCTCCAACCTTGGTTTACAATGGAGTTGAGATACTTCTAGAACAGTGCTAGGGGAAGATTAAAGTTGATTTAGACACGGCACACGTTACAGGTCTATGAGGAAGGAATGATGGTGGCAAAGAAAGTTTTCTTCTCTGACTCTGGTGAGTTGGCTAAATCTTGTCCTGCAAAAATGATTAAGGGTAGTTTTGGGTCTTGAATAGATTCTCCTTGACTGAAGTGGACTGAGACTTTAGGATTGCAGGGATCCACATTCAAACCAGATCCTTAACTATCATGGCTGCTTAAGTCCTGTTAGGATATGATCCACAGGTCATAGTCTTTCCACTGGAGATGCTGAACCAACTGTTGGAACCAACTGTGGGGTGCCTCGGGATTCTACTCTGTCACTCAAGTTGTTTAGCTAAATATTAAATGATAACATTAAACAAGATTAGCTTGAAATGTGAGGCTAGGTATTATCACAGGCTGCAGTAGGTAAGTCCATAGATTCAGCTGTCTCTGTTTTAAACTGCTACCTGGATGCAATGATCAAGTGGAAAAGAAGCTAAAACTGAATTCAAGACAAAGATGATATTGGTTGGTTCAACTGATGTTTGAAAGGGGACTAACTTTCCTCTGGGGAACTAGATTAGCCTGTGCACTCCAACACACGCCAGCTGGGTGACCTTGGGCTAGTCACAGCGTTTCGGGGCTCTCTCAGTACCACCCACCTCACAGGATGTTTGTTGTTGGGGGGGGGGGTGAAGGGAAAGGAGATTGTAAGTCCCTTTGAGTCTCCTTACAGGAAAGAAAGGGATGGGGGGTATAAATCCAAATTCTTCCTCTTTAGATGGCCTGAAACTATCCTTTTACATCTGAGCATTTCAAGAGCTTTGAAGTGCTTCCAGATTTGCAGCTGCTCTTTGGAGAAAAAGATACAAGCTCTAACAAAGACTGCCTTTTCCACTTTCAGTTGGTTAAGCAATTATCCTCCTTGTGAGACTCAGTCAATCTGGTCATGCTGATCCATGCCACTGTAACGCCTAGGCCAGATTAGTGTAACAGTCTTGAAGGCAACCTGCCCTTTATAGCAACTCAAAAGTTGCAGGGTTTCAATTCAAAGTGCTGATAATTACCTTCATGATCCAGGGCCCATATGACTCTTTCTCATGGTATAGACACATTGCTAATATATTATTTTCCCTCAATAACAGATTATTAAAGTGTTCAGTGTTTTCAGTGTAAAATGTTTTTAAAAAAACTAATATCCAAAATAAGCTGGCAGTCCTTTGTGATTGTTTACTACTGTCCAAATAATGTTTTCTTTTGTCTCCCCAATTTCAGCTCCCCCCCCCCCCTTACCAAACCTCTGGGATGGTAAAGGTAGCAAAGGGTGAAAAGTCTGAAGTGCTCTCAAGTACAGAATATGTTTGAAATTCTGCTTGTATAAAACTAAGGCTTTGATACTAATCATTTATTTGCAAGGGGGAAGGGGGGAAAGAAGTATAAATTCAACTAAAATACTAAAAAACACAACCCATAACAGACAAATAGTAATACTGATCCCTCACATCTTTTACAAACCATATTACGGTTTCATCAATCAACAGACATAAATAATATATCAGTTTTCAGCATTCCTGAGACTACAAAAATCTCTTTTGAGAGTCTTTTTGCTGATGGGCACAAGTTTGAGGAAATTCAGATATTGTTTATCTATATTGACGGATAAATCTGTACTATGGATTAGTGAAATTGTGAGTGATAAATATCACTAGTTGTCTATTAAGTTTTTAGTTTGTATGCTAGATATTGTTCACTTTTTAATTCTTGTTATGCTTTCAGAATCACTGGGCAGTTTTTCCATTTAAAATAGGAAAATGCACACAAAAATTAAACTTGTACTACATAAATCTGCCCACTAGGGGGCAATATAAAGCAACAACTGTAAGGCAACAAAAGTCTGACCCTATCAAACTCTCAGAAGTCATTTAAACTGACAATAAAAGAGAAAAAACAAAAGGAAGGAAGGAAGGAAGGAGGAACTGAGAAATAGAGAAGAAACTAATGAAATGTTTGGGATCTCTTATTCTATGAACACATCTGAAGTCTCACACATAAATCAGGCCATACAATTCATTTCCCACACTAGCTAATGACAAAGAATGGGAGAGATGTTAATTCAATGACAGAGCATTTACTTGAGAAGCTGAGACTCACAGAGACTACAGAGATCAGGGATCAACATTAATGTCCCATACTCTTCACAAGTTATCAATGAGAATGATTTGACCTCAGAGTAGGTTTGCTGATGACCTCTAACACATAATGCAGCTTAATTTTTATCAGTTCATTACTCATCACCAAGAGAGAACAGTTACTTCTCTGGTGACAATACTTACTTGCATGTATTATTGACGGCACCTTCCGGACAGTGCCCTGAGCAGTAGCACTCCAAAAAAGGCAACGTGTCCTCCGGAGCCAGGGTTACTCCATCTTCCTGCTTGTTCTGACTGGTATCAGTCTTTATCCCTGTCCCGTGGAGCATGCTGTCTAGATTCTTCCCTGCACAGAGAGGGAAAAAAAGAATATAATGGTTAACTTGCACGGAGGATGTGGACATTTAGGCAGGAGTTGCCCCTCTAAGGATCTCTGCAACTGTCCTGCTCTGACTCCCTCTTCTCTGAGAAATCTGACAGCTCAATTGCATGTCGTGGCCGATTACGCACAATGTGCTTGCTGCGTGATGGGGGCATATGTCTGTTGCATCAAGATTTCTTGTATGGACCTGTTTCCTCAAGACCCACTTTTACTTTCCCTTCTTTCGGCAGCAAGCGAGACCACTTTTAGCACGGGTCTGATCTGCTTCGCAGCCAGAGTGGAGAGATTTGGACAGCTTTGCCCTGGAGATCTTCCCTCCACCCACAGCAGCCTTCTATCTTCCTCGCGCCACTTTTTTTGCACACCTTCCCCCTCGCCCCCCCCCCCCCCCATGTTGCCGGCTGCTTCAAGTAACAGAAAAGAAGCTCACTCATACAACAGCGACCTCTAATTCTCTTGATATTTTGATATGAAGAGAGCATGGAAATAACAAGCAGCAGCACCAGCAGCAGGAAGTGTTGTGTAGAAGGGACAGGAGGGGGAGAGAATATCTAGGAACGTCCCCTTCTTTAGCAGACTGTGGCCAGGGAATTTCATTGCCTCTTTCATGGGGGGGTAGAGGGGAGGTTTACTTTTGGAACAGTAATATCGACATAAGGACAGCTTAGAGGGTTAAGCCAGCAGTCTTGACTATCCAGTGTAATTAGACCAGTGCCTTAAAAAATCACTTGATGGACAGAGTTAAGAGAACCAGGTCTGGACAGCTCTCTGCAGAAAAACTCTGGGGAAAGGATGGAGAGCCTCCTCGCATGTAAACAGAGAAATGCAAGGATAGCCCTCTGCAAGCCCACTGTGCAAAGAAGACTCCCAAGCAAAGCATTACATGAGCAATAGGTCTGGAAGAAGCTCTGGCATGAGACTTTATTTACCAATAAGAAGCCCCATTATAGTTCAACAGAGTTGAATTTAAAGTATATTTTGGGGATCAGATTGAAAAGATGCATACTGGGTCACTCAATCTTCCTTGTTTTAGGTAATGGTGAAGGCAGTCCTCTGTGCATGCACTAGATCATTACTGATCCATGGGGTGACATGACATCATGATGTTTACTAGGCAGACTATGTTTATGGAGTGGTTTGCCACAGCCTTCCCCAGTCATCTATACTTTATCTCCAGCAAGCTGGGGACTCATTTCACCAATCTCGTAAAGATGGAAAGTTGAGTCAACCTTGAGTCAACTACCTGAACCCACCTTTCATTGGGATTGAACTCTGGTTGTGAACAGAGCTTTTGAGTACAATACTGCAGCATACCTCTCTGCACCACAGGGCTCCCTGTTTTACCTGCAGATAATTCCCATAACCTTTGCATCAGAGATCTGCAATGTTTGCAGAGCAAGGTCCCACCTTCATCCCTCAGAGGGCAGCATGGGACATACTGAATGGCAAGGACATGACAGGATAACATGGGGTATCACAGTCACATGACAGGAAGAGGATGTGTGTTGGGGGGAGTGTTCCTATTCCTGCCTGTGATGAAAAGGAGTCCTCATCACTGCTGTGTGACCCTGCCTTGCCAACCTGGTGCTCCTCTCAGTCGCTGCACAAAGGGAGGTTACCAGGCATGGCCCTTTGCTCTCTAGACATGCACACACGCAGCAGGTCCTTCCAAAAAGCAGCATAAAAATCATTACAGGAGCACATGACCCAGCAGCTGGAGTTCCAAAACTCAGTTGAAGATTGTGACTCTGTGTTGAAAACGCCAACTTATCCACAATTATGATCCTCTCTCCCCTGGGTTCAGGCTTCACCAAGGAGGCATGTCACAACCCACTTCTGAGTCCTAGACTATCGACTGAGAACCAAGGATGTACACTACAGATATAGAAGTGTGCCACTAGCTAAAAAAGGAATGTGTGGATGGAGATTAGCAGAATTTTATGTTTGTATTGTTTTCTAGGTCAGTGATTGTAATAAATTATACTTACTACTACTACTACTACTACTACTACTACTACTACTACTACTACTACTACTACTGCTACTTCATAAGATGCCAGTTAAAAGCTAAGTTGCAGAAAAGGTATACAAGCGGACTAAGTGCTGAATGAAAACTAGTGTTCCTTTCAGTAAAGGAAAAACACAGCCTTATCAGTAAGGTGCAGCCCTAATATGGATTCTTTCTTGATCCCGCAGCAAGCCAGGCAACTACTCAGACTCCTAAGTACCTAAATATATCTCCCATTGATTTGAGCTTCCTGTAATGCTTAAATATTTATAAATCAAAATTCATAACACCGCTTTAATTATCATCATGTGGTGGGCACAGCATCGGATCGAAGCTGTTACAGCAAACATTCAAGGGTATGAAAATTACAGTATCTACAGTTTGAAGAAGAAAAAGCTTAAGCACACATTTGCCTTGGTCCCTTCTACTTAACAACCCTACAGGAAAACTTGGAATCACTGTAGTTCTCAAGGACCTATGTGAACATGTTTAAACTGTTATGCTGCTGCCTTAGATGTAGTAGTATTAATACCACTTCCTTGGTTTGAGGCCTGATATGAAATGTGTGGAAGCATTCCCACTGGCACACAGAGTGGTGATTTGATTAAAAATTATGCGTTAAACATTAATGGCATAATTTTAACAACATTTATCTCTGATCCCTATCAAAACTAAGGTCAAACATTTTGTAGCGTTTTACAGCTATTCATACCTGTGTGAGAAATGCATGTCATAAATTGCAGATCCATCAAAAACCTGTTGTGTTGGATACAACCAACTTTTCTGCAGGTGAAAAAGAAAAGAGAGGTCCAATTTGACCTCTCAGCAAGGTTATGATGGGAATCAAGGAACCTGCATGTGCAAAAGCCATGTGGGACAGAAACTGTGGCAAGGAGAATTGGGCAAGACTGAGTGAAAAAGCTAGCTAGATCAACCGATTGTCTTTTCGAAACAGGATTCAGTTAGATTGGTTTCATTACCAACCCAAGTGAATTATACAGGAAGCAATTCATGTTTTAAAAGGAGGCCTTGTCCTTCCAGTCATCTTAACAACTTCCCGTTTGGGCTTCCTGTGCATTAGAAACAGCAATGTGATATATAGCTATATTAGCTGATGCACTAAAGCAAATTTGGCGTTAAAAGGCAGCTATCACTGAAAAAGTTCCAAATATTTACAGAAAAAGCTGCAGAAGAAATAATCAACAATAATGAAAAGAAGTTTTAAAATTCTCCATAGTTATAATTATGGACCATACCTACATGTTTGAAATGAGAAGTTACATGTTTGGAAGAATATGTTAAAACCAACAACCTTTTCTGTGAGATGCAGATTTCATAATTCTCTATGTCCTCAATGGAACTGTCATTTATGCCTGAAGTTTCCATTTCATTCAGCTTTTCAATGACAGCTGACAGTTTTGGAATTTTTAGTGACTTGGCTCAGTAAGAAAGTAACCCTGACTCTGAAGAAGAAAAGTACTAATTTACACCCTTCCTTTCCCTACTGTTCGGAGACTCAAGGGAGCTTAAAAACTCCTTTCCCTTCCTCTCCCTACAACTGACATTTTGTGAGGTAGGTGGAGCTGAGACAGTTCCAAAGAACTATGACTAGACCAATATCACCCCGAAGGAGTGCAGGAGTGGGGAAATAAATATAGTTCACCAGATAAGGGTCTGCCACTCATGTGGAGGAATGGAGAATTAAAACCAGTTCTCCAGATTAGAGTCCACCAGCTCTTAACCAGTACACCACATTGGCTCACTGGTTGAGGACAGCCAGAGCAGAGGACCAGGGATCTAAATGAGGGTGTTGTTCCAATGAGCAAAATTGCTACTTTAAACCACCCATCTTCATCAACAAATAAATCTGAATGTCATCTGCATATCTGTGAGCATCTAGCCCAAAACTCCAGACCAGCTGGTCAAGGGGCCAAATATAGATGTTAAACAATATCAGGAAGAGAAACTCTCCCTCTACAACTCTGCCTACTCATTGGTGTCGGAAGACATCCCCCCTGCTTGTGCTTCCCTACGTCCCTGACCTTGGAGAACAGACTAGCCACTGCAACCCCGTACTTTGACACTGGGTCGAGTAATAACAGTAACATTGACCCGCCTTGATCCAACTGCCCATGGAGTTAGTCCAGGAGGGCAAACAACGGCGTCTCCATCCCGTGACCAGGTTGGAAGTCAAACTGAACTGGGTTGAAGTCTGAAGTGTCCTCAAAGACAGCATGGAACTTGTCTGCAGCAACTCTCTCAACTACCTTGTCCAGGTACAGAAGGTTCAACATTGGGTGGTAGTTAGATGGATCACTAGGATCCAGCAATGGTTTCTTTGAGTGGTAAGCATGAGTGGGTGTAGCTGGGCACCAGCTGGCCAATAAGAGTTGCTGGTGGGATCACTCACAGTAGTTGCTTCTTGCCAGTGAAGGAGGGAGTCTGGAGGAATTTACTGAAGGCAGGGAATGGATTGCCTTCTTCCCAACTCCCCTCTACCCCACCCTGCCTCCCTCCCCTTCTCGCCTGTGCTCTTGGGAGGATTTTGTGTATTTACTGCAAGATATACTAAAAATTAAAGACAGGATTACCCATTGGGAACAAAGGGACAGGTCTGAAGGACTGCTGGGAGCCAGAAATGCAAAATGATTTGTAACGGCTCCAGTGAAATATAATACAGCACGCAAAAAAAAAAAAAACTGAAAAGAAAATGTAGAATGGCTTTTGGAAGGTCTCTGGGCCCAGATAGACTGCCCTGGGGATGGAATGTCAGCCTACAGAGTGGAATGATAGTCCCTGAGTGTAGCATGAGTGTTTTGGGACTGGAATGACATGTCTCAGTGTGGAATGGCAGCACCTTGGAATAGCAGCAGCATTCTAAGACTGTAATGACCAGTCCCAGAGTGAAGCCTGGTTTAAACACTCTTGACCAGGGTCTGCAAAAATCTGGACCCAGCCTTGCAATCCAGCACCGTTCAAATGAAATAGAAATTTGTTATTGAGATCCAAATGACATGCAGTTCTTTGTAAAGTAACTAAAGATTCAGCTAGCTACAACTGTATCCCAAAAACGAGACTTTCCCTTTAGGATGATGCAGGCCCCTGTGAGAGAGCTGGTGACAACGAGGCTGTCCAGGGGCAGTCTCCTCTGCCCCTGCCCGTACCCACATAGTGGGTCCTGTGGGGTCAGCTGCAGGGCATCATCGTAAAGTGGCCTCCTCTGGGCACTGCAAAAGTTAAACAACCCTGTGTGGCTGCTGCCAACGTCCTCCTTCTGCCACCAGGTAGAACAGTGGAGGACAGTCTGGAGGTACTCTGGCTGGGCTGGGGAAAGAACTCTCTGGCTGGTGAAAGGATCAAAGGGTATACAGTGAAAAAGACAAATCTGAGTAAAAGTACACCAAGCGATTGATAATATGTCCCACGCCCACATGGGAACACAGCAGCATAGACAGACATGAGGCCTGTCTATCCAGACAGAGAATCCAGACATGAGGCCTGTCTCAGCAGCAGCCTCTCAAGGCCAGACTGTTAGATAGTAGAGCACCTGCAAAACCGAGAGCAATTCTGAACATGTCCCCCTCCCAGCTTGGTAACCAAATATCAAACAGTGGGTTTGACAGCCATGCAAGATTCTCTCCCTGCAGCTGCACCAAGTCAGGGATGAGCCAACAGCAGGCTGTATCCAAAGATCAGTGTATTCATTAATATTGAATGACAGCATAAGATATAAATTATGGAAAAATACTATCTGTTATACTAACAGATAAAAATTTTGTTGCATAAATTGCCCTTTTGCCATCAGTATGTTTGGCCCAGAAATTGATTCCATTTATTAGATACTGGAACAGACAGAATGGAAATAATGTTTTTGTGCACTAATCTATTAATCTAATCACATTTTCTGCATTTTCCTTGTAAAGTTAACTTGTGGTTATTATTTTTTATATATATATATATATTATAGAATGTTATGAATTTTTAAAATCCTGTTAAAATTTCTAAAACATAACAAAAATTCTAAATCAGATTTTATTATTTTATGCACAGCATTCTCAAATTGCTGCCGCCTAAAAATATCAGATAGAAAATGGTGAGCAAGTTAGTGCACTGCAAAAGCCTCACAGATAAGGAGTTTGAAAATCACCAAGGTATTCAACTTACACTGTTTTCCTTTTGTAAAACTGGAGGTTTCCTTTGATGGCATGCACAATCTTACAATATTGGTTTATTCTTATTTAATCAATTTGATACCAACAAAATAAAATCCCAAATAACAATCCTAACACCACCCCCAAAGACAGCTGAAGTTTAAACCCACCAGAAGCTCTGGCAAATAAGATGCCCTTAAACCACTCCCTGAAAGTGTTGAAAGACAGCAGTCCCCTCTTCAGGGAACCAACTGTAAACAGCTGGCGTTACAATGGAAAATGCAGGGGCTCTACTAATCAGGTGGGCTACCTCCAGCAGAGAATGGAGAGTAGGTGGCAGTTTGAGGATTGCAGCTGACATGTATTATGTGGCACAATCAAAAAAATCCTTCCTGCCACCTTCCCAAAATAAATCTCAGTAGTGAAACATTCCCCTAGTGAATAGATACACATTTGTATTTATCTGTACAATCCCTCATTTAGGTTCACATGTTCCAGAAAACAATTGTTTCCCCCAAAATAAGCCCTAGCCTGAAAATAAACCCTAGCATGATTTTTCGGGATTTTTGGAGGATGTTTGAAATATAAGCCCTACTCCAAAAATAAGCCCTAGTTATAGATTCCCTGGCGCAGCTGATCTGGTCACGTGGGGGGCGCAAAATCATGGAAAAAAATAAGACATCCTCTGAAAATAAGCCCTAGTGCATCTTTTGGAGCAAAAATTAATATAAGACCCTGTCTCATTTTCGGAGAAATACGGTATATAAGCCTGCAGTTCAAAAATACAACAACAATATGATGGGCACACAC
The DNA here is from genome assembly GCF_021028975.2 of Sphaerodactylus townsendi. Taxonomy (NCBI): domain Eukaryota; kingdom Metazoa; phylum Chordata; class Lepidosauria; order Squamata; family Sphaerodactylidae; genus Sphaerodactylus; species Sphaerodactylus townsendi. The sequence goes on from NC_059432.1 coordinate 15,642,988, forward strand.
ATTAATTTTATCCATTTCAAAGTATAAAAGTCAAATTACAGAAAGGTGAGTTTACCTTGAACTTGTGAAACCATGAAGAAGCAGAAGCCCAGCACTCTGATGTAAACTTGCAGACAAATCATTTTTCACATTTATAACCCTCCTTTGCACTTGTCACCCTTGGCAAGCCGCCCTGCTGTGTTTTAAGCCGGATTCTTTAGCGAAATCAGATGGCAGATTCGGAAGCCCGCTTGTTTTCTGGAAAACAAATGAAATCAAACATTTGAACACATAGACCAACTGCCAAATGCCTAGACAGGAAGAGCATCTCAAGCGGACCAGATGCAAGATCCAAAAATGACATTGGCATTCACATAAGTATATTAACATGACTAAAGTATAAGTCTTTTTAAATTGATTTTATAATTATAGATCATTTTAAAATGCATACGTTGAGAGCTGATTATTATGCAACCAAAATTTCAGTATTATACAGTACAAGCAGGTGACCCACAAGGATTTGCAGGGGCATCTCATTTTCCCCTCTTACACTATTTCCTCTTTCTCTTCCCTGAAAGCCCCAAAGCCTCCCCCTTTTTTGCTTCCTTTTATGCCAGTCTCTGGCCAAGCGGCAGGATGCCATATGCCAGGTCCAGCTGAGAAGTTGGGAACCAGCAATGACTCGCAAGGGACATCTCATCGACTCCTGTATCCCCCTCCCCACATCATTCCTCTTTCCCTCTTCCGGGCAACTCCTATATCCTCACTTTTCCCTGCTTCATTCTTTCCTTCCCACCCTTTACTTCTCCTATTTTCAACTATATCATTTACTTCATTTATACCCCATCTGTCAGCACAATGGCGACCCAAAGCAGCTCACATCATTCTCTTCTCTATTTTATTCTCAAAACAAGTATGTTAGGCTGAGAATGCTTGACTGGTCCAAGATTACAGAGTGAACTTTTAAAGCAGAGTGGGAATTTGAACCTTGGGCCCCTTCTGCACGGGCGGAATATGGCGGCCTGGGGACGGCAAAAACGCTGTCCCCAGGGAGCGGTTCGCACAGGGGGCGCAGCTGCTTCGCAGCCGCGCTGCCCTCGCTCCGCCCGAGCAGCGTGAAGCCGCCATTTTCCAACCTCGCTTGCCCAGCAAGGTTTTTGGAAAACGGCGGCTTGGAGCCACTGCTGTGCGAATGGCAGCGGCTCCACGGCGCCTTCCCTCCCGCCGTGTCCGGGCGACCTACCTGTCCTGCGGCCCTCCGGCGCGTCACCGAGGCCTGGGGACACGCCCCCTCTGCCCTGCGACTCCGGAGCGGTCGCGCAGGGCAGGGGTGCGTGTCCCCTGGCCTCGGCGACGTGCCGGAGGGCCGCAGGACAGGTAGGTCCTGGGAGGTCCCGGGACCGTTCATGCGAACGGTCCCAGAGGGGTCGAGTCGGCGTCATCTATGCCGACCAGACCCCTTCCGCCACCGTGCGGAAGGGGCCTTGGTCTCTGAGATCCTAGTCTGAAATGCTAACCATGACATCACACTGGCTTTTGTGGGGTGGCTGCTGTTGAACAGCAGCATGCAGCTAATCTGGGCTGAGTCATACACATCAAATGGAATAAAGTAGCCGGTAGTGGCTTTTGGCCTAACCCCAGCAAATCTTCCCTCAAAGACCAAACAGACCTGCAAAGGGCTATCCCCTCTCTTCCTGCCTTGTACTGACAGAAAGCAAGGCTGGCAATAGTGTTGTGGTTGCCTAGCAATCCCAACAGCCACCAACAGGGCATTTGTTTCTGAAAGCTACAGTCACTTCTTACATTATGGGGGGTTAACCCCCCAATATCTTTTTGGTTTAGATTCCAGATTTTGCTACAAATCTGAGGCTTTCTTCAGGTTTGTAGAAAGATCTCTTTTGCATGTTCATGGCTTCAGTTTCTTGATTTGAGGATCTATAGATTGAAGTAAATATTTCAATTATTTCAAACACAGCTTTATACTTACTGTATAATTATTCACTGCACCTCTATCCCCCTTCTAGAAAAGTTATTGCTCTTTAGTGGACTATTGAAAACATTTGAGAGCATCCAACATCTAACACCCTCTCTTTCTGTCACACACATACAAACCCTCTCACACACATACAAAACTTAATCAGGGACTTTCAGCGGTTCGAATTATATAGTTATTTGGATCTTATTTCAGATACATACTGGTTCTTTTTAAAGAACCCACTTGATTTTCTAAGAAAGAACCCATCCCTTTCAAATGTCACTGCTACTGCAACAAATGATTAATAACCATTTAATTCTAACAAATAAATCTACATATTATATAAATGGCTTTGAAAGGTGAACAAATACCCAGAAGTAAAACGCTCTCCCTTCTGAATGCAAGACAGCATCCAAAGTTACTTTTTACCAAAGCAAGGCAGTCAAAGTGCGCTAAAATTGCATAATCACCTTTCAAGAGCAGAATGGGGAAAACACGGCAATATTAAAATGCACAGTGGCGGCAACCTCCCAAGGCAGTTTCTTCAGAGACTGACTAGGTCTCCAAGGAACGAACAACAATTTGGACACTTAAACAGTTAATATACATAAGGGATTGTGAGCTAGCAAGAACACTGATGTTGCCTCTCTTTGGCCTCTTGCTTGAGCGGGCATGACCCCTTCACCCCTGTCAGCCTGGCGCTGCTGCTGAATGAAAAAAAAACTTGTATTTGTTCAAGGATGTGCTGCAATTACTGCTGGTGGCTGCTTCTATCATAAATAACTCAATCTGTCTGTTGGCAGGACTCAAGAACTTTTCATTTTAATTAGTGCTTCACAAGCATTTAACATGGAGGCAAATTACCCGCAGAGCTTAGGGGTGTCTGTCATTTTCAATTTGCCCACGCAGGGGGCGGGCAGCCTTCGACCTGTGGCCTACTTTTCACACATCTGTGACTTCTTAGTAATGAAGAGACAAAAGCAGCTTCCTCAGTACAAGAAACAGAATCACTGCAGTGAAAAAACCTATCCGTGAATAGATGGATTCCTGGAACTTGGTCTATGCAGAATGTATCCTGTCTGTGTACAACACACCAGCTCTCTGACATTAAAGCAAGTTTTTTTTTGTCTTGTCAATTTCTGATTTTTCTGCATTCATGACCCAACTTGGTAGCTTTTTCTCCTAGAAACTGGATAGGTTGATAACCTGGGATTTAATCACGCGATATATAACCCACTAGGACGTATTTGTGCTAAACTGTTTTTCTTGCATGCTCCTGCTCTTTTCCTGTTGCACACTAACTTAAGTTACTGATGATTCCCCATGTCAACAACCAATATATCAGGTACCTTGATTGTCCTTGGCCATGTGCAGTTTGCCCAAATACAGAGAAGCCTTGCCTCACTACTAAAAGATACTCACACTTTGGCCTTGAAAATCCCTAAAGAGTTCCAATGGAGGCACAAAGTGACCCATCTACAGGTTGTCACTGTTTAAATTCAATGCAGGCTATACAAGAGGACAGTCTCTGTTGAATCTGGAAGACAGTTTCTCAGGGATGTAGGGGATTGGTTGCGCAAATCTATGTGAGATGCCACAGTACACAAGGCTATCTTCATTTTATTGTGTGTCATCTCCCAAATTCTATGCTTTCTAACTCTGAACGAACAAGTAAGGTGGCAAAAAAATCCTGGTTTGATTTATGTTGATAGATATGCATAGTCTGAACTGGAGGATTATGTCTGAACTGGAGTCAATTTTGAAATAAAATACAACATCCCCGCAATCAGTAATCAAATGAATGGGGTTTACAAAATAATGGGGTTTCTTTTTTTTTTAAAGTAAGACTTACTCTTTCTTTGCTAACTGACACAGAATTTCCTGTGCAGAATTAAAAATTATTTTCTTTTTTGCTTCCTAGATATTACTGCAACGTATCCACAGTTCTACTAAATATGCTAGGTGCAAACCTGTCATTTTCAGCTGAGATATATTAGCATGCATTAAACACACACAGTTCCTAGCCTTACATCTCCTTTCCCAATACAGGGGCAGGAGGTGTCACTTGCTGGGATTATGGAACTAAAAGACATGATGATATCAACCTTTCCAATATAAGGAATTAAGCTGTGTATCTAATCACTAAAATTAATTTGAAATATCAAATAACACGCTGCCAGGAATCTTCTGCAGACATTGTTCTAGGACCAGTAGAAAGTCAGGTGGGGAATCCCCAAGGCCCAAAAGAAGGACAGTAATTACGTATAATTATTTATATAGTATCATCAATGTGCAAGGCACTTTAAAAGATACAGGACGGCAGATTATTGCACCACATAACTAATACCCTAAATTTGACATAGGAGAGAAGGCTGTGGACATGGAGGCTGGAGTGGGCAGAGGGAGAAGGCACATTTGTTCCAATTATGTGCACTTAGACCGTTTCAGTACAGAATGAGAATAAGGGGCAATGCTTGAAAAGACAGATTTTGTAGAGGATCTGAAGAAAAAGCAACAGTATCCCACACATATTCTGGGAGGGAAGACTCAATCTAAGGGCGGCAAGGGGGAAGAGCTAGAGAAGGAAGAAAAGACTTTCAGAGGGTCGAAGGCAGTAACGCTACAGGAGTAGAGGTAGAGCTGGATATCTCTTGCCCTGAAAACCCTACAGGGTTGCCACAAGTCAGATGCGACTTGACAGCACTTTCCATCAGTGTTACAGCATTACAACACTATATTGCAGTAACAGTCTAGTTTCCCAGCTTCCTTTTTTTTTTTTTAAGAGGCCAAGAGTTTCTAGGAGGTTGGTCACAGGCCACTGAACAGTAGCCTGTCCATGCTTTAAAAAAAACCAAGAAATTTTACAAAAATATTTGCTGTAGCCTGTTTTTAAAGATCTAATTTCATTTCTTGTTTTTCCTATGTTGCTTAGCTGACTGCTTCGGTTCTGATGCTCTGCCCAGTCCACGTTCTGTTCCTAGAACTGAGTAACAGTCATGCGCGGGGCAGGGGGTTCAGAGTATCTTCCTTTACTCAGGAGTGGCTCTCAAACAAAAGGTTGGCAACCCTTCCTCTAGTCTAGCCCTTTTAGTTGCAGAGCTCTGAGGACAAAGTTGCAAGCGGCACATTCTGGTGGGAGGGGAAACTGGCACTTATGAGGATGGGACCAGAAAAGATCTACACTTTCCCATCACCTGTCAATCACCCCAACTTAAAAAAAAATCAGAGAGAAATACAAGATCTGGAACAAACGCAGAAAAACTGGGAGAATCCAGGAAAGTGCACGAAAAGTAACATCAAAGTCCCAACAGCACTGAAACTGGGGCAAACAGCCTGCGTGTACAACCTCAAAGTGATCAAATTATCAAAAGTGGCAAGACAGGTCACAAAGAATGGGAACATCTGAATGTAGTATCAAGGAGTTTGTCGGTACTTTCAGCATCCCACCCTCAAGAACTAGGCTTGAGACACATGTTTCTTGCCTTCCCAGTCTTCATGGATTCAAACTGGGGTGGGTGTTTTTTATCTACAACTGAAGCAAAGTCACCACTCAAAAGTTCAGTGTTTTTGCATATTCAAAAAGACTGCACACATAACCTTTCCATCTTGAAGAGAGTTCAGTGTTTTTTGCATATTCAAAACGACTACACACGGAGTCTTTCCATCTTGAAATGTGCAACTTCTCTCCAGTTCTCCCTTGCTATGTCAACACTTTTGCAAATTTCCTTCTGAATTGGTACCTTTTCTTCATGCTGTATCACTCTGACACCGTGTGCTAGCAAAAAGCATGTGATCCAAGTCCCTGCCAGCTGAAAATGCTGCTGCTCTGCTCTGTCTAATGATAAAAACAAATTAAAAATATTCCTCTCCTGAGCAACAGAACAACAAAAAGCTGCTGTCAGGAACACAATGAGAAAAGTCTGGACAGAGAGGTGACTCTCTGCAGAAGTGTGAGAAATCATTCGGGCAAGGCCATATTGTCCCTTAGATTGCCAGAGATTTGCAGTTTCCTTGCTGTGACCTATAGACTCAGAAGAGTCCTTGGAGAAGAATACAGTAAAAAGTACCATGGCTGTTTTGACATTTCACGGCCAGGTGATGGTGACTGCCTCCAGACAATCTGGATGGTGATTATTTCTGGCCATTGGAGGAACAGGAAAGGCTGCAACAAGATAAAACCTTCATATGAGAAGTTGGAAAGATTGTTAAGGATGTATGAGCACAGGAGGAACAGCAATTTGGGTGCAGAGAAAACCTCACCTGGATAGCCCAAGAGAGCATGATCTTGTCAGATCTCAGAAGCTATGCAGGGTTGTCCCAGGTTAATACTTGGATGGGAGACCACCAAAGAAGCTTAGGATTCCTATGCAGAGGCAGGCAATGGCAAACCATCCCTGTGCATGGGAGATAATGATAGGAAAACAATGAAGTAACAGGACTCTTTATGGGGTGCCATAGGGGTCAATCTGGTGTCTAATTATAATGCTGCAACTGGGTGAGGGAATGACAAAAGGCCAGTCTCGGGTCAATCGCTATCTCACACCTTAGTTTATCTCACAGAGAGGCTGCAAAACCAAATGCTTCTCTTAAGCTTCTTGGAAGATATACAAATGGATACAAATACAACAAACCATCAACTCTTTGGGACAGGTGTGTGTTTGCGTACATACATGCATGTAGTATTTTGTGATTCCTTGGGGAGGGGCAATAGCTCATGGCAGATCATGTGCTTTGCATACACAAGATCACAAGCTCAATCTCTAGCCAATCAAAAAAGTCTCAAACAGCAGGGCTGGAGGGACCACTTTTTGGGACATTGGAGACCTGGTGTCAGCCAGAACAGAAAGTACTGAGCTAGATAGATCCGACTTAGTGTAAGTGTGTTGTGTGACAGGAAATAAAATTCGGTCCATTTCCAAACATTGCTTTATTTATATTTTTAAAGAAAACAGATCAGGATCAGGAAGAAAAAGAATGGCAAAAGGTCCTCCAAATCCTTCCATTTCCCCAGTTGGGATGCCACACAAACTGAGATGGGAAGGCAGAAGGGCCAGCAGCATTGTTAGGATGAGATGGCTTCCACTACCTATTTAAACCCAGCAACCACATCTGGTGACTATGGTTGTAAAGTAGACTCGATCCTTTCTGGATGAAGTATAAAGTTAAGCAATATGCAACTCTTGCAGGGCTGGTAAGTTCATTGAAATGAATACTTCTGACCTAAATTGCATGAACTAACCATCTTCTTTTGCAATGGACATACTTAGATCTAATTATCTGATTCAACCAAGTTCAAGCAGACATTCCCCTGTTGAGGATCCTGGATGAATAATCTTCTTTGCTCAACCCAGATTGATGGACAGTTCTTTTTAAATTACTCCAGATTTATCAAGCTACCTTTCTAGACATCTTTTTTGTTGTTGTTCTTTTTTTCTTTCATTTCTCTTTAACTAAAGTTGGAGATTGCTTTGCTTTGAATTATCTTAACCATTCTCTTAGTTGACCTTGTCCCACATTACACTGAACACACTATGTGTTAGGGTAACTAAAATTAACCTTACATGAATTATACAAATATACTATTACCTTTGTTTCGGCTGCTCTGAACACCTGCTTTATCTGATTTTGACTTTTTCTTTCTTGCATAAGTTTTTTTTTAAAGTTGATTACTTTTAAGCTGCATTAACAGCCAATTTGCTGGGACTAACTGAATAACATCTGTTTCAATTGCATATCTCAAGGCATCTAATTTGATTAGCCATATTAAAGAAATAAGTCAAACAGATAAATTGAACTTTATTATTTGAATTGATGGAATCTGAATGACTTTTTTTCTAGATTAATTCATATGACTTAACAGGGTTAGGCATTTAGTATAGTTCTTCCACACTTGAGGATTTGCTCTTGTTTGGCATTCAAACTACAGGGTTTTTTTCTCAAAGTATCCACACAATATTGTTCCATAATCTTGATGTTGATGTAAGGACAGTTCTAAGGGAGGACTCCTTATGCAGGAGGCTGTCTCAAAAACATGATAGGTGCAACAAGTATAGTACATAATTAGGTTCAGTAGTTCTGGGTTGTGATGGGCTTTTAAGTAGCCAATACAGCTGATGGAACAACAGCTGGAATTTTGTGTTCTGAATGGCTGATCAGAGAGGAGTCTTGTTGCAATACTCTGTACCACCTAGAGCTTTTAAAATGCCTTCAAAGGCAGCCCTACATAGTAGAATGCGTTTGAGCAACCCAATCTGGAGGTTATGGTTGCTTGATTCAGCACAACCAGGTCAGCAGGATCTAGATAAGGAGGCAGATTACAAGCCAGATGTAACTAAAAGGCGGTACACCTAGCAACAGCACCAACCTGCTAATCCACCAAGGCAGGGCTAAAGAGCAGGTTGCTCTTAACTTGCCCTATCACAGAAAGCTTAACCCCTTCTTAGTTTGGCAAAACAAATCAGCCAAACATTATGCCTTCTCAAGCAGCATCACTTCCATCTTGTCTGGAGTAGTCTTCAGTTTTGAAGACACTGGCCCAGGAGCTTCACAGCTGCCTCTGAAGACCTGGATAATGAGATATAAAGCTGGGGGTCATCAGCACATTGGTGACACCCACTCCAAAGCTTTTGATGCTCTTGGCCGATGATCCCACCTAAAGCTGAAAACGTATTGGGGATAAAGGGCATTTAGGATACCCAACATACAGGTCCAGGTCTGTGGACTCTGCCTCTCCTACGCTAACTTCTGCTGAAGATGGAATTCTGAAGCAACCTGTGGTTTGAAGGCTGGATCACTCTGTAAGACTACATTTTCTGGATAAAAATGCAGAACTCCTGCTTGATGGATAGTGCCCCAATCTTTGAAACTCCCCTGGCTAAAGTTAGATGTGCAACCATCTTAGCAGAATGGACTGAACAGGTTTGAATGGTGGTTTGTTTAGGGATGATAGGATCGTGTGTGGCCTCCACATAGGAAACTTGTGTGCAGGAGGCGCTTGTATCTGACCTATTTCCTTGAGGCATCGCTGGATGTCCGAGTGTCTAGGTAATGGTGTGGCCTTGTAGTAAGGCACTATTGTGGCCAGGGCTGCAACCTATACATGAGAGCGCAGGAGAAACATTCTTCCTCCAGACCACTGAACAAAGGCCTTCCAGTTGGAGTTAAATATTTTAATGGTAGATGGGCATCTAGAAGCAAGCAAAATATCAGTGACTCTGGCTGAATAACTGGACTTTATGCACTATCCTTCTATTGCTTCTTTAATTTCTGCTGTTTGTAAGCATTACTACCAAATCCCCATTCCACTGGGTAACATTACTGAGACTGGAAAAAATCTACAATTCCCTACTAGATCTGCTTTACAACCAGCTTAGGTTCTTCAGTTCAATTTGAACAAACATGGGGTTGTTTTTTGATTACTATGTCAAACTTTCTTTTATTCTAGTCAATTTCAATCTGTTTACTGTTCATGTTTTAGTATAATAAAATGTACTTTAATATAATAATTTTAATAACACTTTACAAGCGAGTAGCTACAACAGAGGTTTCCAAAGGAGAATATGAGATGTCATGTGGCATTTCTTTCCTATGATTCTCTTCTACAAATGGTGGCATCTTCCTAGGGGGCAAGGATTCTTTCTCCAGCAGAAAAGTTGTATCCCAGAGGAGGAAGCTTCATCTACTAGAGGAAAGCTCCAACACTAGTGACATGGAATCACAGGATTCAACAGACAGTAAATAAAAGGTGATTTTCAAGACTTTCTGATGCACTAGCTATCTAACCCAGTCCTAATTATTTGAACCTTCAATTTCAAACAAACTTGCTTTAAATTGTAAATGAAAGGTCTACCTACAGCAACTTGTATCATATAATTTATCTCTCTTACTTTTTATCTTCATACCTTGTGAGGTACATTAGATGGGGGGAGGGGGGAGGGAGAAATTAAGACTGACTAGTTCTTAGCTCAAGGTCACTTAGCCAGCTTCAGAACTTGTCCTTACAAATATACAAACCTTGCTATCTGATAACAAAAAGTGCAAAAGTTTACTTAGTAATAGAAATCACAAAAAAGCAAGTTTAAGGATAGTGCTTCAGATTGGTGTTTAAAAGAGCAATGGGAAATGGCTAGGAGATTGGGCTGCTCCCTACTCAACTGTCAAGTCTGCAGGGATTAGTTTAACATTAATAATGTCAAATTAAAAGGTTCTACCTTTCCCATTTATAACTACACTACAGAGTATTTTTAAAATTCTATAATCGCCATGTCAGATATTTAGCAACTTTATCGGTTCCATTCAGGTTTGCTGACAAATTGCAGATACCTCTGAATTGGAATAAAAAACAACAACTCCAGGTCCTTTTCTGAGAGCCAGTGTGGCATGGCTACTAAGAGTTGGAGACCAACACTGCACATACCTGTAACTCAGCGGTTCTCAACTTGTGGGTCGCGACCCCTTTGGAGGTCGAACGACCCTTTCATAGGGGTTGCTTAAGACCAGGAACTGAGACACAAATAATTTTATGGTTGGGGGTCACCACAACATGAGGAACTGTATTAAAAGGTTGCGGCATTAGGAAGGTTGAGAACCACTGCTGTAACTGTTGTTCATCTAGTGGTCTTCTGTGCATACACACATTGGGACTGCACTTGCTGCCATGGAAATAAATTTCAAGCTTTTCAGGCTCCTGCTCACTAGAGGGCTCCATCCCCTCCCAACTGAAAAAGCAGCAACATTCTCACCCAATGGTCATGTGAGAAGGGGGGGAGCCCATCCCTCAGTCCTTCTGGAGACACCATGGGTTCCGCTAATTCCTACTCACAAAGTTACTGATAGTTAATTATATTTGAATTGAAGCCCACAACAGGGATGTGTGTATGCACAGAAGACTACTCAATAAACAACAGTTACAGGTAAATGCAATGTTCTTCATCTTCGGTGCCTCTCTGTGCGAACCCACATTGGGAGAGTAGCAAGCTTAATAAGAAAAGGAAGTAAGGTGTGGCTTACAATTTAAATATGGTTTGCAACACTTCTTTCCCTACCGCAGCTTCCTGATGTGAGTCAATGCCAATGGCATAATGCTTCACAAACGTCAACTGAGAGGACTATGTTGCTATGTGTGTGCAGGGGCGGGGGGGGGGGGAAGGCACTTGCAGGGTTTCCACTTACCTTAGTTCAGCCAGCTGCAAAGAGCAGCCAACTGAAAAAGCAGCCTGGCTGGGCCACCTGCTAGGCTGCACCAGGCTGCTGGGCCTGGCTAGTGGGGAGGGTCCAGGCAGGGGCACGCAGCAGTGGCCACTGCTGGGCCTGGCAAGGGGGAAAAGGAGAGGAATGTGACCCCAACAGGGCACATCTGGGGTGCGGCGCTCCCCCCGCCCCATGGTAGCTACATGACTGGCTGTACATATATCAAATGCTCACATGGTCCCAAAGTGCTGTGGAAGCTGACTGCGCCCTTGTGGAGTATGCCCTGATTTTTAGCAGACAGTCCACTTGGGCAAGCGAGTAAGCTTGGAATTAATCTCTTTGGCAGACTTGCATTAATTTGGAGAACTAGGTTTGATTCCCTACTCCTCCACATTAAGCCTGCCGGGTGACCTGGGGTTAGTGACAGTTCTCTCTCATCCCCAAGGTGCCTGCTGCAGGGTGGGGGGCGGAGGTGTATGTGGAAGGGCAGGCAATTGCAAGTTGCTTTGAGACTCCTTACAGTAGAAAAAAAAGAAGAGTATAAAAATCAACTCTTTTTCAAGAGTAAATTCATTATCACATGGGTCTAGAAACCCTTTCTGACATTGGTTGATGTGCCATGCTGAAAGGTGAATGTCCATCACTGCATGATTCCTTGTATGGATGTATTTTCTGGAGCCTGATTTCACTTTTCATACTCTCCACAGGCTTAGCCTCAAAATCAATCTCAAATCAATATTTTGATATAATATTTTGATATAATAATACCAGAGAGTGGTTTGTCTCGCCATACACCCAATTGCTCTGTGCACTCAGCCCCGCCCTTTCCCAGGGATGGTGTGAATCTCCCCCCCCCACACACACACACACTACAGGAGTGGCAGGAAGCATGTGACGGTGCAGATCTAATGTAGGAATTTCAAAATAAAAAGGAATATCAAAATAATAAACCTTTCTGTCCACCCATAGCAGCAGCAGCAGGAAGTGTTTGTGTGTGCGTGTGTGTGTGGGGGGAGAATATCAATTCCTGGACACGTTCCCTTCTTTAGAAAAGTGCGGTCCAAGGAATTGCTTTGCCTTTTTTATTTGGGGGGAGGATTATTTTTGGAAAGGGGCTGCAATATCAATATAACAGCAATTTAACAGCAAAGTCAATATAACAGCAATTTAAAGAGCTTTCGTAAAGCCAGCAATCTTGTGACTGTGTGCCTTTAAAAAGGAGTTGATACAGAATTAAGAGAACCAGGAAAAGCAGAGGCCCAGCACACTTCAGTGAGCAAAGCAAAGTAGCAGTGGACTGCCAGAGCCCCTTGGGGATTGGGCGGTCTATAAATTTAAATAATAAATAAATAAAATAAATAAAATTGCCTGTAAATACAGAAATGCAAGGAAACCTCACTACATAGCAAAGAGCTTTCCATGGGGTATTTTTGATGTCTGTTTCTGGAAAAATCACTTTGTCAGAATAAATTCCAAAATACTGAAAGTGGAAGTATTGTATATAGTTGTACCAGGATGGCTTTGTTCTGGTGTTTTTTTTTTCAAATACAGCATTTTGCTACTGCCCTCAATGCAGGCTCCAGAAAATGCAATACATTTTTAAAAGACACAACACTATGAACGTAACTCTGTTGCTAGAGCTCCTACTGCTGGTTAATTGCTGAATGGTACTAATGACAGAAAGGCTTATTCAGAACACATCCAATTTATTGCTCAATCTTCTGTAGACACAACTGATTTTTACCATTCAAAATGATGCTAATATGCTACAGAAATAGAATTAAGAATTCATCTTCTCACGTTTGATACAATAGTGGATGTTCTTTTGGGGCTGAACTGGGTTTCCAGTTTCCAGTGTTTGGTTGCAAGAAATGTTAGAAGGTAACTTGGATGCAAAACTGAATATTTCAGAAACAAGTAACATCTTAAATAAAACTCCTGCTGGATGGTATTTATCATCTGTAATTGTATAGTGCACAAAGATGATGTCTGCCTCTTCAAAGGCTGAACACATTATACAAAACATTCCTAAAAGTGAAATATACCGTATATACTTGAGTATAAGTTGACTTTTTCAGCACTTTGTTTAATGCTGAAAAAGCCCCCCTAGGCTTATAGTCAAGTATATGCGGTAATTCCAAGATGGCCACCGGAGCTGTGGCACACCGAGAAAGGAGATCACACCAGCTGTGGCAGAAGCATTTTGCCTGCATCCAACTTTGAGTATTAAATTCAGAATTCTCTTTTGCCACAGTCTTTGCAATTAGAGTTGCTCCATTGGCTCTGAATGCTGTGTTAGGTATTACTCTGTGCCCTTGAAATTTGTGTTCTGACAGGCATGGCATCCTCTTGGAGAGAGATTTCATTGCATTTGTAGCGTTTAAAGACTGCAAAATGCAAGTCAAGATTTGTTACTAGTAAATCAGGTCAAGCTGAGTTTTTGTGCAAATTCCTCTCTGTAAAGCAGTACAACTTAAAGCTGAAAAGAGAGGGTCTTACAGTTCTAAGGACAGAAATACCCTCTGTGCAATTTAGCAAGTGTGGTAGGAGACAAAGAGACACTAGATCTTCCTAATGGCTAAATCTTACCTTTGAATAAAATATGTCCCTGAACATGCAAGGATAAAAGCGTACACTGTTCACAAGGTGGTGCTAGCAAACAGTTATCTGCTTCCTTTAAAAACTGCCTTGCTTAATGCCATTTTTAAAATTCTAGTGAGCCATTTTTGAGGGAGGCCTTGTGGGTACTCACAGTCTTTGCCATGAAGCAGCCAGGCGGTCTCCCTTCTTGCCTTCATCCTGTTCGTCCTCTGATCATGAAGACTGCTTTTAGTCAACTTCTCTTACAACCAGTGAGATACCTTCTTGAATTTTATTGGTATCTATTTTATTTTTGAAATTTACCAGTAGCTGCTGCATTTCCCATCGTAGACTTATACTCGAGTCAAGAAGTTTCTCAGTTTTTGTGATAAAATTAGGTGCCTTGACTTATATTCGGGTCAACTTATACTCGAGTATGTACGGGTAATAAAACCATATTGGCATTTTGCCTGTCAGTAATTAATCTGCATTGTAAGATTTTTAACCATTCAAATCTCACAAAGCAGATGAAACAATGTTCAAAGCTGATACATTTTATTTCAATAAGGAGCCTTCAGCAGAAGGTACAACTTTAAACCAGAAGCTTTTCATGCTAAATTTGAAGTCTAATAGTAGCCAGACACTTCAAGTTCAACCAAAACCAGTTATTTTCATATATGAAAGGCAAAAGGCAGATTTCCGCAACACCTTTTCCCCTCCACCTTAATTCTCCCTCATCTTAATTCTTGCTTTCTATGTAGTAAGATTTCTTTCTTTGGTCATCTGCCAGTTCCATAAAATAACTTGGAGCAAAGCGTTCCCCTTTTCTTGGGCCCCTCCCCTTAAGCAGCCCTAGGCGCCCTGTCTCATATGCTTTTCAAGGCGTGCTAGACAGCATAGCAGACTTTCTGGCTCCCCATCCATTGTTTGCATGGCTGCATTGCTCCTTATCCAGAGAATGGATTAGCATAAGAATACTGCCTTCCCCTTCAGTAAGCAATCTGTCCCCCCCCCCCCCCCCTCCACCCTCCATTTCTGAAAGACAAAACACTGAAAGACAAAACACTGAAAGACTTGAGGGATAAAATGTTGAGCAACTTTTTTTCCTCTTTGGTGTCCACTGTAGCTTTAACACGCTAAGTAACTGAGAAGAACAACGTGCAAGAATTATTGTTTATGAAGATTGCAAGAGAAGAAAACCAAAGTCAGAATTTGTCAGCCCACCAGGAAAATGGGTTACTCCGTAGAACAGACATACTTGAACAATGAATTAAGCACGATATTTAAAGGAAACATTCTGAATTAAATCTGGATGTGTTCCAAAGGAGTGGGTAATCTGGAGGGAGAAATTCACAGATCATTCAGGATCCCAATATTAACTGACACATGATACGACCCCATCTGTTCTCAATTTTTAATTTGTGGAATAAGACACTGGGAGACTTACATTATAGATAAGTACTTTAAAAACCTTTCAAAATATAGTAACTACAGGGATAAGCTTCAAAAATGTATGCATACAGAAGAATTTATTAATCCCAAAACCTGAATATTTTGCTTAATTAAGGCATTTAATGAGATTCCCTGAAGCTCATGTTTCAGAAAAGACAAATGGGCTGATCCTTATTCACATCCCATTCGTTAGCTTAGAGGAGAAAAGTTGGACCTTTAAGGAGTCTCAAAGCGGCTTACAATTGCCTTCCCTTTCCCTCCCCACAACAGACAACACCTTGTGAACTAGGTGAGGCGGAGAGAATTCTGAGAGAACTGCAACTGACCCAAGGTCACTCAGCAGGAGTGGGGAATCAAACTCAGCTCTGCAACCACTACCCCACACTAGAAGTTGCCCTTAGAGGAAGGGAATTGCAGCAATGCTACTTAAGGACCTCTCTTTGCTGGCTACGCAGCAGGGCCAGTATAGTGCTGAGTACAGAGGCCACTTGACTGATGTGAACTGTCACAACAAGGAGGAGAGCATTTTGTGCTCTGGAGACAGAAAACCATGAGAGAACTGAGATAGCATGCAGAGAGTTAAACTCAAACTTTCCTGTTTGATGTTGGGTTTTACCAGCAGATTAAGCATGCGCTTCCATATTTTTTCTTAGTCATAAATTGTGATTTTTTCTTTAAAAACCCACAGTTTTTAATCAAGGGGAATGGGATTATTAAATATCACACAACATTTCGAAGCCTAACTCTAAAAAGCACTGGAAAGGTTCTGTGAAGGAGACCGATGCGTCTATATATTTTTACCCAGTAGGAGAATAGATGCTGGAAGAGGTGGAGAGATAACAGCACTATAAAACCAGTCCTAATGGGCTCAACTTCCACTCACAGGAACCCTCTGGAACACACAATGCATACAGAGATCCTTGTAATGCACAGTATGTCCTTGCTTTACTGACTCCGCTTGTTGTAATGACCTGATGTTACATAGTGGAAGTATGCTATTCTAGAATTTGTACAATGGTTCCCAACATTTTTTCACTCATGTACCCCTTGGCAACCCATTTCCATAAAATTAGCAAATTAGCAAACTCATTGCGTAATTTTTTCATGTACCCTTAAATGCTCTGGCACATACCCCGGGAGCATCCGTATCCCAGGTTGAAAACCACTGCTGTACAACATACCAAGAAGTGGCAATCATAATTAATGAAGTAAATTAGCTCAACTGTACGCAACAAATTAATCCACCTGACTGTTCCAAACCACGATAAGCATACTGAGTTCAAACCTAATCTCACATTTTGCACAGGCAGCAAAGATATTTCAAGGTCAGAAAGATTTTATTATTTTACAAGAAATAAAAAGGTAACGTTTCCCCTTCAGTTGTGTTCGACCCTGGGGTACCACTGTAAACAGTGATTTCATAGGCAAGTCGTTTTTGTGGAGTAGTTTGCCATTGTTTTCCTCGGCTATTCTTTACCCCCTAGCTATGTGCTAGGTACTCATTTACCGATCAAGGAATGGGTAGATGGCCGAGTTGACCATGAGTTGACCATGAGGGGGCTCGAACTCCTGACGGTGTGAGTGGCAGTGCAAGCACTAAACCACTACACCACGTGGCTCCTTTACAAGAAATACAAGGAAGCTATTTTCCAAAAAGTATACACAAAACAATGGGAATTTCTGGATACCTGAACTGCTGAAGAATTTTCATTACAGCATGTTTGCAGGCATGAGCCTGGTTTGACAAATATATCTCTAGTACATGAAAGTTGGGGGGCAGAATAAAAATGAAAGTTGGGGGGCAGAAGCACCATAAGGGGTCTATTATTTTTGCTGCAACAGATTAAAACTACTGTCTCACTGCAACAAAATGCCTGCAACTTTTTCAAAGTTCTGTCTGTCTAGAACAGGGGTCGGGAACGTGCAGCTCGGGGGCCACATGAGGCTCCCCCGCCCCTGCACAGCGGCTCCGGACACAACACAGCTGTCCAGGAGCAGGGACTCTCCCCTCCCCGGACCTCACCGA
The DNA here is from genome assembly GCF_021028975.2 of Sphaerodactylus townsendi. NCBI lineage: Eukaryota > Metazoa > Chordata > Lepidosauria > Squamata > Sphaerodactylidae > Sphaerodactylus > Sphaerodactylus townsendi. The sequence goes on from NC_059432.1 coordinate 15,660,189, forward strand.
GGTCAGCCTCCGACTGTGGGCGCTCCGGCAAGTGAGAGCGCCATGGAGACGGCTGGTGGCAGCCCTCCTCCTTCTGCTAAGGTCAGCAGCAGCGGGGGAGCGGCAGGCGGCTACCGAGCCTGGCCCCAGCCAGCTGGCTGGGACCAGAGGGAGGACAGGGCCGCTGGCGGCGGCGTGGCGTGGAGCCCGTAGACTTGGCCGAATCGGCCAGGGCGGTGGGCGGCAAGGGGAGCCGCACCCGCTCAGCAGGATGACGGCCACAGCCGCAGAGGGCACCAGCAGGCGCTGGAACTGACGCCCGGACGGGCGAGGAGGAGGGAAGCAGGAGGAGGAACCCAACGCCCAGATGGGGCTGAGGTGACAGCGGCGTGGCGTGGAGGCAGCAGACTTGGCAATCGGCCAGGGCGGTGGGTAGCAAGGGGAGTCGCGCAAGGGGAGTCGCGCAAGGGGAGTCGCGCCCGTGCAGTGGGACGACGGCCACAGCCGCAGAGGGCACCAGCAGGCACCGGAACCCACGCCTGGACAGGCGAGGAGGAGGGAAGCAGGAGGAGGAACCCAACGCCCAGACGGGGCCGAGGTGGAGAGGACTTGGCAAGCTCTGGAGGGGATAAAAGGTGGAGGGCTGAAAGCGGAAGAGGGCAGTTTGCTGAGTAGCAAGACGAAGAGGGAGAAGGACATGAGAGACCGGGAGAAGGAAAAAGGACGAGCTGGGGAAAACGGAGGAGGAGGTGATGCCAGGGAAAGTCAGAAAGAGGACAAAAGCAGGGAGGGAGCACTCCGTGCCAGACAACTCAGAGGTCCTGGTGTCCCAAGCCTCACCCCAGCTGCCCAAGCAAGCTGTGGCCACAATGGCTGCCACAGCAGGCATGCAGCTGCCGCCACTGAGCCATCCGCTACGTCCGCATCTTCTCTCCCTCCAGTGCACGCGCCCACGAGGCTCCACCCTTTCCCCCGCACACCCCCACAAAAAATGTTCAAAATGTGTTCTCTGCACAAATAAAATACAATTTTCTCTGTAGCACCTCATGGACTCCTCAAGCAACACACTACAACTGTCTACTCTATACAAAGTGTAAAGGCAAAAAAAACATATACAGGGCTATGCTCATTTCAAATGTCAAAAAGTATCTGCGGCTCCAAGTGCCCTCCCCTCCGTGGAAAATGGGTCCAAATGGCTCCCTGGGTGACAAAGGTTCCCGACCCCTGGTCTAGAATATTATGGGCAGGAGAGGAAGGTGATGACAGAGAATAATAATCAGTCCTGAGACCTTATATCTTGCATGAATTCCACTCCTAAAGACTCCTGGATTGGTTGTAGGAATCGCTTCAAAAGGCTGCTTGCTTTGTAACTAATGCACATACTATCATTTGTTTTAATGCGCAAGGAAGATAAACAAGGCTTTATGTATTTTAAGAAATCCCAACTTATTGTGGGTTACACCACTGTGGACACATTCTTTTCCAAGAATCCATTTCCTAGAGTTCAAACAATGTCATTTCCACCGTTTCTGAAACATCTGTAAAGTCAACCTGATTAATCTTTCTGCGAGTGGACAAAAGGAGAGTGCAAAGGTAATATTTACACTTCAACAGTAACAGGTTTTTATCTCTCTTTAGGTTAAAAAAGTGTTAAAACGAGGCTGTTGAAGCACTCCTCACACATGAGAATTAACCCCCAAATGCCCGGACATTTTTAAATCATGTAGATCAACAAATGCACAAACTGCAAAATTGTCAGGAAGAATCTCAGGGTGTTTGAGTGGGAAGGCGAGTCTGGAAAGGAAAGAAGTCAGAGTGTAACCCCTTCTGGAAGAAGCAAGTTTATAATGGACACATTTGGAAAGGTATACTCATGCATTCCATCTTCACTGAATGCTCTCCAATTGTTTCCTTTCAACTATTTCTTTTTTAAAAAATAATTATTTATTTTGAAAAATTATGTGCCCACCTTTTTCCTGACCATCTCAGGACCCAGGTTTTTGGGGCACAATGTAAAAACTTGAAAGTTACCGTATATACACGCGTGTAAGTCGACTTTTTCAGCACATTTTTTGTGCCGAAAAAGCCCTCCTCGACTTATACGCGAACCACCCGCCGCCTGTCGCATCCCTCCCTCACTTACTCATCTTTTCCTCCCCCCCCCCCGGAGGCTCCAAGGCTTGGCTTCAGGGAAGCTGCCACTCGGGCAGGGTGTCTCTATGATTTTCTTAAAAGGGCAATGCTCCAAAGATTGAATTAGGTCGAACGTTGACACAAAAAGACCCAAGAGGCTGGTTAGTTGAAGCAGTTGGTAATGTGTGCTGCCTTACTGCTAGAATTGCCTGCCTGCTCTTCACCCTTCCCAGTTTGTTGTTTGTAATGAAATAGGCATTACAAATACACTGGATTTCTCCAGTATTCTGAAATGACAGATGCACTTGAAAGTCATCGCAACCTTTCGAAACAGGGATCACAAAATACTTTACAGCCAAGGCCAGTGCTTGAACAATGAAATACCACACAGGGAAAGGGTTTGCAAACCCTGTTTGAAAGTGAGGATGGTGCATTTCAGTGCAAATCAGTTGTTGGGGTAGGTGCAGATATAATGCTTTCCATCCTCTTAACCATCACTATGGGGTTGGGAGAAGTTGCAGGTCTGTGTGCTAATTCCCCCAGCATCTTCTCCAGGAGTGGACTGGGAGGCACAGGAAAGAGCCATGCTCCTCCCATTACCAGATGGAAGGAAGGCTGGAGAACCAGCTGGGGAGAAAGAATGGGTTGCTACCCTCTTCCTCCCCAGCCCCACCATGGCTGTAAGCGGGAGATCTGGGGCTAAGTAAGGTAGAGACCAACAGGGACCTTTCCCAGTAAAGCACCAACGTCCTCTTCTGAATGTCCTCTAGTCTTGTGTGCTCCCCCCTCCCCCATAATGATAATGATGAAACCATTAACAACACTAATTTGGCTGAGTCTGTAATCCATGATTTGAAACCAATCAGAAGCAGCTCTCAAATGCTGAGCTATAAATTCACTCTATTAACATTAATGACAGCTAACAGAAGTGCACTGGAGTGTTTCCACAGGAAGAAGGGATTCTGCCAGCTGAGAACCATATTCTTGCCTGCCCACTGCCCTCATCCTCCAGTCAGACTTGTTGCTACATTATCAGTGTTGAGAAACCCCTCGAGGAGTAAACGTATAAGATTTTTTGATTGCATTCTACCGATGTGCTCGTTTATATCACTTCCTCAAGGAGGAAAAAAATTATTTTTTTCCTCAATATGTAGCTCTACCTGTTTGCTACATCTGACTGCCCATTTTAAAATTAAATGTCAACTGAACAAAGGAAGAGATCAAACAGTTTTGCCCACTGGATTTAAAAGGAAATGAACTTTAGTAGAATTATTATAAACTGATCTTGTCTCCCGCCTTGGCCTTACCTTTAATCAAAGAGTCAGATCGTGCTGTATGGTTGATATTCTGCAAACTGGTTTCATCTGTATTTCCACTTCATCAATTCCAAAACAAAGTTGTAGCAATGCATATTTCTTTAAGTCTGTAAAACAAGAAAGAAATTGGAACTAAATGTCCAGCAAACTTCCTCAGTGAAAAGTTATAATTGTTTCTGCTACATCCAATGACAGTATGGTGTTTTCTGGCTTATATCAGCCAAGCTTCAGAGAAGTGCAAAACAAATCCTGCAGACCTAAGGGTGCTTTGGGCTATTGAGCAGTTCCCTATAACTGATTTGAACTGAAGACAACTTTGCAGGGGCAGAAGTATATAAACGTAGTGAATGCAGAAGTCAATAAAATGACAGAGCTCTTTCGACTCCAGAGGGACTTTTAAATACAGCTTGCTATCTAATGTATTGGAGATGGTCTTTCTGTACAAACTTTTAAAGGATCTAAAAAGCATAGTCAGATTATTAGTGCATAACCAGAAAATACTTCACAACATTAAGGCATTTTTTTTGTACAGGCTCAGTTTTCATAAAAAGCATCACACTTTTTTATTTTTAGAAGTTAAAAACAGGAATGATTCATATTGAGAATATGATTCTTTGTGAAATATCTATGTTTCTATGTTAGACGAGGTCAGGGTGAGAAACATCTTAGGCATCTGAATGCAGAGGCTCCTAAAAATTCTGACACCCAAGAATTTATACGTTCTTTTCCCAGCGTCATAGAGGTCTAATTCCTAACAAAATGTGATGCTTTCCAGGTCTGCCCTCAGTCTTAAATAAACTATTACTGTAAATAAGAGAGTCCAATAAATCCAAAAGGGGGGGGGCATACATTTCATTCTCACCCCTGGTGTGCACAGAAAGGAAATTATGAGGAAACACAAAAAGAATTTGGGTCAAAATAGGCTTTAAGACAGAAGTGAAGTTTTGCCCTCTGCTTAGATGTCAAAAAGGGTTGGCAAAATTGCTAGATTGCTATGGAGTTGACAGCAGTAGTGTAGTCACTTTAAAGGAGCCTTTGAGAAACAGATTTGTGCCTAAGAAGAAGAAAGAATGTCCAGGAAGTAAGGATGCCAGGTCCAAACTCCCTCAAAACATGGCGCTTCCACTTGTGAAACAGGGAGGGAAGCAACTTTGGCCAATTCCCACTTCATGCTGGAGAGACCACACTGCATCACAGGTCATGTCCCTCCCAAGGGTCCTCAGGGATGGAAAAGGCTGCAGCAGGAGGTGGGAAATTCATTCTGCAAGAGGAGAACAGCTCACAGTTCTTTGGAATCAACCTACTCTGCACAAACTGTTCTGATCAGCTGCTTCTCTCTCTCTTCAGCAGGACAGGTTTACTTGAAATGCAAAAAGAATGGAACGCAAACTACAGCTGTCCTCTACCTCCCAGCTCTTCTGTGAATCTAAACTCAGTTCCATGTACATACATCAATGGATTTATGAAAGAGTTATTCGTTATAACCGTTTTCCTTCAGGAGAGGTTGGTTCTCGGCAGGATTGTACCGCCATCCCAATCAACAGCCTCTCACTTGTGCTCCAGCATAAACCATCTTAGGATCAACAATCCACTTAGAAGTAGTGTAAAAACCACAGCAGAAAAAGAACGATACTGGAGGAGTCAGAGGAAAAGATTAACAGAACTAATTCCAGAGACGACTTCTGCACATCCGCAACACAGAGACTACGGCTAATATACAACTTGGGAGACAGTCTTTGCTGATTACTAAGGGCTTAGGTTGCAAAAACCAGAGGTCTTCTCATTACCCTTCAAGTTGTGCCCTAGAAGTAAAGATTGGAAAAGTCAGACTATAGTCTTTCTGGCAATTATGGAGGCTGTTTTTAACTCTTGGGGAGGCACTATAACCTGCTGTTTATTCTTATGACACATACATCTTTTGCCAGACATAACGGACCTCTGTACCATGTGTGCATATTGTTGACAGGGAAGTATTCAGAACTGCACAAATTCTCTGGTTGAGCTCAAATAACCTAAGGCAGTGATGGTGAACCTTTTTGAGACCGGGTGCCCAAACTGCAGCCTAAACCCCACTTATTTATCACAAAGTGCCAACACGGCAATTTAACCTGAATGCTGAAGTTTTAGTTTAGAAAAACCGGTTGGCTCCGAGGTGTGCGTTACTCAGGAGTAAGCTTGGTGGTAGTCGGTGGCTTTGCTTTGAAGCAACTGTGCAACTCTTCCAATGGGTGAATTACGACCCTAGCAGGGTTTACTCAGAAGCAAGCCCCATTGCTAGCAACCGAGCTTACTCCCAGGTAAAGGATTGCACTTTAGTTCTTCGCATGAAAATCAGTGGGGTTTAACAGCGCTTAACAGGGTTGCCTACACTGCTTCCCCAAAACTAGGTCTTAGGTTCAATGCTAATAATCGAGCAAAGTGGCCCAACCAGCCTAGATGTGTGTGCGGGGCACTCTGTTTGCGGGTGCCCACAGAGAGGGCTCTGAGTGCCACCTCTGGCACCCATGCCATAGGTTTGCCACCACTGACCTAAGGAGACACACTCCATACTCATTCTGGTTAAGATGATGTAACAAGGTGATTATTTTAACTTTTCACCATCTTGGTTCAAGCTGGTTTCATTTTTGTATGAACAATCACAAAACGCGGTGCTCAAAAAAAGTTCCAGGATTGCAAGTCCCTTCCCCAATTTCAGAGCTTTATAGTAACCCTTTCTAATACAAGGAGGTCAAAATCAGTCTCACTCCATGCTCATTAGTAAGCATTCCTATCACTGGTTTAACAGCCTTAGAAATAAATAATACATTTGTGTAAAATGAAACTCGCCAGAATATCAGATTGCACCGGTTCTTAAAGGCAGCAGTCTTTCCCAAGTAGATAGGCTGGAATTTAACCTCCATATCAAACACTGAAAAAGTTAACCTTTGCATTTGATGAAACTTTATTGTAATTAATTATAGAATAAGCAAATGGGGGACCTGCAAAGATTTGGAGAGGACATCTAATATCCCCATCCTGAAACTCCCATAACCCAGAATTTTTATTCTGCAAAAGCTCACAGGCAGGCAATGTCTTCCCAAACCTTCTTACCAGTGGTGGGATTCAGCAGGTTTGCACCACTTCGGCAGAACCAGTTATTAAAATGGTGCTTGTAAACAACCAGTTGTTAAATTATTTGAATCCCACCACTGCTTCTTACTCTGTACTAAAAAAAGTGAGATCAACAAATCCCAGCAGGGGCAGCGGATGTGAGGACTAGGAGAAAGGGAAAAATGAAATGTGATTCTTATTTAATTAGCAATAATAAAGAAATACGTGAATTATACTTCTATATTTGTAACTACAGAGCAAGTGGTAAATTTTTAATTGTGTTTACAGTGGGCACACAAGAAACCGGGTGTCTGCCTTTCTCATCTTATACTAGAGTTTTGTTTCTGTGTATACTTGTATCCCCCCCAAAAAATCTTTTTTTTTAAAAAAACACCCTGAAGTGACTGAAGTTACAAAAGGGTGCAATATAATGGAAAACTACAAAGATAAATCAAAAAGAAATTCTTTTGTAAAGTAAAAGAGCCTAGATAGAATTAATGATCATATCTTTAAAAAGAGTTAATTCCCTCTCACACACACCCCAAATCATTCTGCATAACTGTGCTATTGGAAGTATCTATATTTTAATAGATAATTCAACAATGTTTCCCCACTATGCGTAACAGGAGTGGCTCCTCCCTCTCTTTGGCCTCTTATGGACAGCAAGCCACGTAAGCTAGGGTTGCCAACTCTGGGTTGGGAAATATCAGGAAATGGAGGGGTGGTGGTGTTTCCACTAGGGTAACAGTAACAGACAGGTTCTAGAATAGGAAGTCACTAGGTAGTTGTCAGAATGAAAACCACTCTTTCAAGCAAATTCAGGTCCACTGATTTTACAAAACTAAATATTTTTCTTGGGGGAGAGTCTTAAACATTTTTTAGGGTCAATTACAAGAAGTAGTTCCAATGGAAGATGGGTGCACCCCCTTGGGGGCTCATAAAAATTGGACCCCCAATCCAAAATTTACCTAACTTTGAGGTCCTTTTAAGAAGACTCACCTGCACCTATGCTGCAAATTTGGTCCCTCTACCTTGAAAAGTAGCCGCCATGCTCAGGGCCTGGAAAAATTCCTCATAGAATTCAATAAAACCAATTTTTTTTTGATTTCCAGGAAAAGCTGGGGGGGGGGGGGGATACCAGCATAGGTGTTCCCTTTTTCAGCTTTTCTGAAAATTTTCACCCCAATAAACCCAAATCCAAAGAATACGGAGGAAAATGGTGTACACCCCTATTCCATTAAAAAAGCAAGGGAGTTCTTCCTCCTGGCAATTGCCTTTTAAGGCAAAGGAACTTTCTGTACAGTGGCTTTAAGAGTGCAGTAGCTCCAGAAAAGTTCGTTTTCAGCCCCACACTCAAAACAACACCAGATTGGGCTCCCCTTGTGCTTCCCTTTGCGTGCTAAAAATCTTTTCATCCAAGAAAAGCAGCTTGGAAGCTTGTATATCCTGTTCAGAATAAAGATGACAGAAGATTTGTGAATTCACCTGCCGTTTCCTGGACCATCTGTTCTAGGATGCTCTGCGTGGGTCCTAGTGCCTTGGAACAGTACTAGGTAGACACTTGTACCTTTCCCCCTTTTCTAGGATCTTTGCGTAAGCGCACACATAAGGTCTTCCTACAGAGCCTTCATTTACTATCCCACTCTCATTGTTAAGTTCTAGCCCCCTCCAAAAACCATTACGTTGAGCAATTAACCCCATCATCCCTTAGGTATGAATAACCCCAAATCGCCTCCTGTTGGCTTTCTCCCAGGAGTTAGGTTAGAACTGCTGTGCAACTTATTTGATACTATGTGCAAACAAATAGTCAAGTCAGCCTCTTACTGCAAACAAATAGTCAAGTCAGCCTCTTACTGCATGTTGTGTATCTGAAGAAGGAAGCTTTAACTCTCTTATTTATCTTTGGTATAGATTCAATATACACCAAACTACCTTAGAAACCTAAAATCTTCCCCAGCAGCATTTTCTCCTTCATGCACTCAAATGCCTATCCTCTGCTTTTCTAGTTGACCCTGAATATGGAACAGACAGCATTTCTGACACTAACATCCTAAGAAGTTACACAATTTCTTCATTGAAAAAGTGCCACCAAAAGGAGTTACATGATTCTTCCATTGAAGCAATGGGCTTCAAACAACGGACCTCTGCTTAGGTTACGACCTTGGAGGTCCTGGGTATTAACTTTCTGCCCTAGTAACTTGAATGCCATGCCATCCACCCACCGCCAGGATCACATGGTTGTATTTTCCAATGCCATGAATGCCAACATGCATTGTAACTCCAAATCCTCCCCAGCAATAACCATCAGCTTATCTACGCAGTGTAGAATGCCGGCCAGGTGTGAAGGTTGCTGACAAATCATGCAGCCAAGATGCCCATCGTAGTCCCTGTTCTCAACATTCTTAAGACTAGAGAGTTCAAATGTGCGACCAATTTCTACTGAAAGGCCGTTTCAATTCTAATAGCCAGGAGTTTCAGTTATAGTCAGTCTGATCATACATGTTTTACTCAGAACTCAGGCCCTGCTGAGTTTGATAGGGCTTATGCTCAAATAACAGTGCATAAGTTTGCAGCACTGAACATAAGCATTAACCCATTGTTCCAGCATGCCCAGCAGTGCCCACTCTGATCAGCAGTGGGCTGGAGAGTCTTGCCCACAGAGTCCTGCTACTAGAGATCCTATTGCTAAGCAATTTTCCCTGTTAACATGGAAAAAAACATTATCAGAAAGTTTCCTTCACCAGGAAGCACGCACACTGTGCAGTGACAAATCATGTAACGCAAAGCTATCAATGTTATGAAATTAATCAGTTTAAAAGTTAAAAAAAAGTCATGTGTTCATTTGCATAACAATGGAAAAAATTGAAGAAAGTGCATTTAACTGTTACACTTACAGAACTGTTTCCCTTTTTTAACAATGTCACATCCAAACAGTCCAGGAATTAGTGCACTGGATTCCATAGCTGGCTAGCAGAAAATATAAAGAAGTTGGCGACTAAGTCCAGCAATCGTGGATACCTACAATATGCTATTACTTGCATAAAATCTGTCTGTGCTGATTTTATGGTGTAGTGGTAAGAGCAAATGGACTCTGAGCTGGAGAATTGGGTTTGATTCCCCACACCTCCACATGAGAGGCAGATTCTCATCTGGTAAACTGGATTCATTTCCCCACTCCTCCATACAGCCTGCTGAGTGACCTTGGGTCAGTCACAGTTCTCTCAGAACTCTCTCAGCCAAACCTGCCTCACAAGGTGTCTGTTGTGGGGAAAGGAAGGGAAAGGAGCTTGTAAGCTACCTTGAGTCTCCTCATCAGAGAGAAAGGCGGGGTATAAATCCAAACTCCTCCTCTTCGATTATTTACATAAAACCAGTTTGTTTCACAGAACAACTGAAAAGGGCTGGCTTTCATCTAGAAGCAGAATAGATCTGGAACCATCTCTTTGCTAACATCTGCTTTGGAGGTTCATTTCTGAGTGCTTCCATTGTTGGACGTGGCATCAGTGACTTCCAGGGATGCAGAATTTTTCCTCGTGGCACCATTCAATAATTCAACCACTAAGTACACTGGGCTTAGAGGTGTCAAATTCTGACAATTTTTCAATTCCTAGGTGCCATTTTTTCCCTCTTTGGGATGCATTTTACAGTATGTCATTAGTTACCTCAAAGAAAAAGAGTTTGGACTTATAACCCACTTTTCTCAACCGTAAAGGGCCTCAAAGTGACTTCCTCTCCGTACAATAGATAGGAATTTTAGCACTGCTGCTTCATCCAGACCAGATTAAGGACTGGATGGTTGATAATACAGTCTATATGTTCTAGATGGGATTTCACTTGGAGTGCAAAATCTCCACAAGTTCTGAAGTCGCGGGGGGGGGGGGGGGGCTCCTTTTCATGGGAAATCAATGGAACATTCAAATATATGCAATATTTAATTTCCTATCAAACCCGAACTTGTTTCACTGATTTAACAATATGCAGGCGCTTCTTCTGTCCGTCCACGGTCAGCCCGGTGGCCGCCTGGATGGGCTCCGATGCCCTCCTCCAAGCTAGTCCAGCGGCTGCTGGAGGGAGATTCGGCTCTTCTGGCCCTCGCAGCTCTCATGCCCTCGGCAGCTGCCCCTGCAAAGGCCTCTCTCTTCAAGCCGCCATCTTGGTAGGTAGACCAGCCTTTCCTAACCAAACACACAACAGACAGACTAACTAAAGGCGGGGAGGGGAGGGCTACCAATTAACAAGGAACAATTACACACAGAAACAAGACCAAACACAAGACAAGGTTCCTGCCTCCCAGAGATTGGGGTATGAAATCACCCAGCAAGATGGCCTCCGCCTCCAGGAGAACTCAATGAAGGTGTTTAGCTTCAAAGGGACACTGAAACAGTCACGGTTTGTTCCTAATACCTAGCTAACTTCGGTCTTGCAGTCATCTGTGCCCCCAAGTTCTTATACATTTTTTCTTTTGTGCAGGTTTGGTAGCCTCAGCTACAGAAGGCACATGGGAGCACTTTGGAGCTTTTCCTTAAGTGAACCTATGGCTTGGAGGGATTTTCCCACACAGAAACCTTAAGACACACAGCCCTTTCTTGCCTGGGCTTGGGAATTAGCAGGCGACAAGTCTGACAGGTCTACACAATGTGCAGCTTTTGCCCAAGAAGAAGATACATTCACCATGTTCATCATTCTGTGCCATCTTGGTATTGAATTTTTTTACTTTTTTTAAAGAGAGCCATCCCCTCAAAAATCCCCTTGATTAAAAGTGGAAGATTGTAGATATCCTCATGCCACTGCAACAAAATGAAAACTGAGGGAGAGGAGTACTCCCTGCCTCTATCACATGACCAATTGTGGAGGAAAGCCTCAGCTCAAGTTAGAGAGTGGGGGAACACTCCAAAGAAGCAAAACAACTTCTAGAAGCTCAGTAGTCTTATCTGTGTATTTTTTTTAAAAAACCATATTCACCCCATTAGATTTCCAATGACCAATTGGAAGCTTTGCTAGGGAAAAGCCTGACCTGGCCTTACCCACTTCCTAAAAATACTTGTCAGGGTCAAGGAATATGTCAGATGGTACTATGGGGCTTATGGGCACCATAATGGGAACCTTTCCTTTACACAGTAAGTGTAAGTTCTCTCTGACTTGCACTAGTACTGGAGCACAGAGGAAAGGAAGGGATGAACTATGTTGCACTTACCTGTAACAGTGGTTCATCGAGTGGGTTTCTGTGCAGGCAAACATTGGAGACTGTGAATGTAGGCCTACCCCGGAGAATAGAAAGTTTGATTTTCTGTTTTGTTTCTTTAAGAGGCGCTCATTCCCCCACTTCCTTTAAGCGGAAACTCTCCCACCGAAAAGTCACATGTGAGGGGGGGGGGGAGTGCTGTCCCTCAGTTCTCCTACACACTCAGTCCCCCCCACACACATACACACTTTTTCCTGCTGCAAACTGACCACCAGAGCTGTGCTATTTGCTCCAGCAGATTCATGTTCTGCTCCAGTCCAAAGAGCAAACCTTTCAAAACTACTGTTGGGATTCACTTGGCTCCCTGACTGACACAAACAAATCCAAGAAAAAAAGGTTTAATTAAATAAATGTTCGAGGTTAATATTAAGAATTAGAAGCCGCCACACATACATAGCAGTTTAATCTCATCTTTTTTATTCAGAGAGTTTTATGAGGCATGACCTGGGCAGCAGCATGCAGTTTAATTAGGATGAATGGGCACGAGGGAGAAGACCAGGACAGAATCTTTTCCTACGCTGTTCCATCATTCCTTGGAAAAAAATTAAGTGCATGGCTGCATTAATAATAGAGAAATTGTACCCATGTCCCTCCCTTCCCCAAAATGAGAAGGAATTTTCAATAAATTTCTGGCATTAAAACGAATCCAAACATTTTGATAGCAGTAAAGATCTCACAGAGCCCAACTGCAATTCCTTAGCATCGTTTCCTTAAACTTCCTTATGGGCTGGTTTATTTGTTCAGAATATAAAGGAAATCAAAACGACTTCAGGTGCAAACAACATCAACAGTGATAAATGCAATTATATGATCAACACAGAGTAACTGCACTTAAAAATTCCTGGAGAGAAGAAAATTGCTTTCCCTTTTCTAGGGCCCCTTTAAAAGAAAATATCTTTCAGGCTCTCCTCTGAGAGGGGGCAGGGCTAAAGTTGACTGGCAACTGCGTATTCTAGCCAGCGTGTCTCCAGCCTTCAAGTATAGTGGTAGACTCTGGAATGCAGAATGAGTAACTTGATCTTTTCCCTTCCCCTCTCCTTCCCAGCAACATTTAGAAAGTAATTTAACCTCTTAAAATGGCATCTCAGCACTGGTTAGCAGAGCCGTTCTGCTGAAAGCAGGAAATAATGATTTTTAAATACAAAAGAATCACAGAGATTGACTGTGAGGAAAAAAAATTATACACACACACACACACACACACACGTATACACATATACACGTACGTACGTTCGTTATTGGTCTTTGTGTGCATGCAAGGCTAAAAGCACAATAAAGTTACAGCACAACATTAAACTAGCTTTTGAGGAAAGGTGCAGAGTTCAAGGGCGCTTGCTTCCCTATAAGTAGGTTTAGGACTGAAACCAATAATTGATTGAAAACCAAAACCTTCAATTAATCATATTAACGCCTGCATATAGCAGAACCCATTTCAAAGACTCTGAAAATATTTGTCAGGTATTTGGGGACATGCTTTCATTATTATCCATCCAATGATCTACACTGATCCCACAGACCATCATATGTCAATTTTCAGTTTAAGATAAACTGCTGCCAGTGAACCTAAGCAGAAAGATTCCAGAATTTTTCTCCACTATGCTTCTAAATGAAAAAAATTCGGTAGAAGACATAAGGTGAGCACTTACTGTCCCAGAGTAACAAAAAACAGAGCTGGGAGAGGGAGGAATGGATATGTGTCATACTTAAAAGTATGATATCCAATCAATGCAAAAAAGTGCATGATGCAATTATATAATGATTTCCATCTTACTGCATCAGTGGGGTGATTCATCAGCCTGGTAATCAGATGCAGAGCCACAGCAAGCTCCACATTCAATTCTACATAGAAGGTCTCACAAGAAAATGCAGAGGTTTCTTCCATATGTCTTCCTCCACAGCTGCCCCCAACATCCGGTTGATGTTGCATAAGGGGAGAACCTATTGTTGCATAAGGGGAGAACCTACCTATTGACAGCTCCAACAATGAGGGGAGAACCAAAGAACTCTTCAGTCCTAGATAACTGAATTCAAACTGATAGGGCATGCTTTGATAACACACTGACGAAGAAACATGTCTAAGGTAGGGGTAGTAAGATAACAGGAGCTGCGGTAGATAACATTCCAAAGCTACCGGGCACTTGAAGCCATAGTTACACTATTGGTTAGAACTCTTAATATGCAAGACTTTTATTCCAGTCTATAGTTTAAAAATCTACTGTTAAGAAAGCCAGTGTGGTATAGCCTTTTGAATGTTGGGACCAGAATCTGGGTGACCCAAGTTTGAATCCCCATTCTGCCAAGAACGCCTACTGGCTGACCTTGAGCCAGTCAGATATGCTCAACATAAATTAACTCACTCCGTTGTGAGGACAAAATGGAGGAAAGCAGAATGTTATAAGCCACCAAAGAGAAAGGTAAGATATAAATGAAGTAGAATCAAACAAATAGAAATAAGCAAAGTATGTTCAATGGCCTGCATGAAGAAAGATGAACAAGTGCAGTTTTGGATGCCATTTAGAGAAGTCAACCTCAGAAAGATGACTACCTGTAATTTTGTTACCGCCCAGGAAAATAGCCAAAATATTTTCCTGAGTCGAGTTACCTGACTACATTGGCTCCAGGTCACCGACACAGAGAGCTGTGTGGTTCAGAAGCCTCCATAAGGCTTGCAAAGGACGTATATATGTGATTGTGCCAATGTTTTACATGGTTTCCCTCTTGCCTTTGCCCCTTTTTAGGATATAATGAAAGCCCTTTAGTGCTGAATTTACTATCTGCCCATTGTCTAGGATTATATTTTAGCTAGGTTTTCCAGTTGATTTAAGGTTTTGTTATTGTTAATTTAGGATATTCTTGCCTATAAGTGTATGTGCTTGTACTCTCTAAGGTTTTCTCTAATGTTTAGAAATGTTATTTTTGATATTTGTGTTTGTTAGTAAAAGCAATAGCTTGTAGCAGGTGATATTAAGGGACAAGGAAGTTAGCCCTGGAATTTAGTTTGGACCAACACCCAGCCGACTCCTCAGCAAAGACAAAGACCCCTTTGGTTTTGCAAATTGAATCTGATGACAGCACCCAGAGGTCCCATGTGTCGGGACCACCACTGGACAGTTTGAACTCTCCTTTGTTTCAGGACCGAGGCGAGGGAGCCTCAGGTCATAAGTCAAGGAAATAGCCCGTCTGATAACAGTTCTATGAATGGACCTTCTCCGCTCTCCTTTCAGCACCACTGGAAAGTCTCGCGGGAAGACACTTGACAGCAGGATTTTGTGGTCCCATTCACAAAAGTTGTAACTGTATCTTTCTTTTGTATTGATGCTTCTTTATTGGTGTTCGGTAACGGACCTGCCCCCTTACCTGCCCCTTTGATGTATGTGTATAAAAGTTCCTGGACTTGGTTACAAGAGCATGATTCTCCTGCCCGAGCTGTCACCACCACTTCCGAATAAAATACTTTGCTTTGAGGAACACCGGCTTCCTGCGCCTCACAACGTTGCCTGAGCTGAAATCACTTAATGTTACCTGAGCAGCAGGGGTAACAATTTCACAATTATCTGCCCTTCCAGCCAATCTGTAGAGTTTAAGAATAAAGCAAAACAATGCCCCCTCCCCCCCCCCCAGATTACTTTAACATTATTTTACTATTAAGTAACAGAGCAGCATTAACTTCCTGCACTTTTGGAGCGTCTTCTCTATATTAGGCAAAATACTCTCTAAGCATCCATTTTGGCATCTTTGCAAATAAATTAAAAGAAAACAGATGCATTGGCAGAGATGCATGTAAAGCACCCGGAAATTTCAACCATGTCAGGGATCTATTGTGCTATAAATAAAATAGCACACAACCTATGGAGGCTTCTCTCCTGATACACTTTCTTTTTCCATAGCTGCAATAAGCAAATATAGATTGAATAACTATTAGAAACAATCACTGCTATATAGAGTAGCAGAGCAAAAATGGTTCCTGAGCATAGTAATATTAGTAAGACTAAAAATATTCAACAGGCAGTATGCTTCTCCAGTGTAGCTGTTGAAAAACTGGGGATAGTCAAGCTGAAATTGCGCCTTTCGCTATTACACCATTAGATTTCACTATCAGATTTATATCACCAAGGCATGTCAAATTCAGAGAGTGGGTAAGCAAGAGAGATATTCTGTTTTGTTTGTGATGCAAGAGCAACTACAAGGTTATCTCAGCAAGAATGCAGTGTTTGTTGTGAGAGTGCTTTATGTTGGGAGTGACGAACATCATTTGATTGATTTTGCCCACATTTCTATTACGCCATCAATACTCACTATTTAGAGCTTTGGTGCGTGCAATAGGTAAGAAATTGACAAAGCTTCAGCAAGACCCTGAAGCTCACAGGATGAGGGGGTTATATCATTTCAACAAGTAGCAAACTGGATCATACAGCCAGATGACGAAAACAGCAAAACCAGGCCATCTATTGACAAGGTAGGGGGTCTCTATTTACTTCAGGGAACTTCCAAGGTATTCAGGAAAGATACTTTCAAAAACTAAGAAAAAAAGTTTTTTAAAAATACCAGAGGTTTGAAAATGCTCCAGAAGGGATGGACTGTTCAAAGCAGCTGTGCATAATTTGCAGGGTGAAAGAAGAAATTAGGCTTCTCAGCCCCCCCCCCCCCCAACAGTTTACAGAATTCTAGAACAAGAGATGTGGGGGGGGGAGAGATTCCCAATTGGTCTTCTTTCTCAAAATTCCCCATGGGCTGTCTGGCTGCCATTAACAGTAAAGTGGCTGCACACCACCCCCTCCAGATAGGATAATGAGAGCAGCTAAAAGAGGCCACCCAGATACAAGGTAGGGGGGTTGTCTATAATCTGGGGGTTTCCCAGGATTTCAGAAAAACGGTTTTGGAAGTTAACCAAAAGAAAAAGAAAAAAATCTAAACAAAACTAGCTTAATGAGGACTAAGACTCAAGAAGGAATAAAAATTTTAGAGCAGCTGAGTGACAATTATAAGTGGGGATTTTGCACAGTATGACTTCTGATTGGTTGTGCAGATTGTTAAAAAGTTGCTTCAGCAACAGCACAAGGATTTTCACCGTGGGACTGAAGATAAGCTTCAAAATGCAAGAAAATACTTTCAAACAATATATTCATGTTAGATGTTCTGTTAAACAGAGATTCTGCCTGAATTTTTTGAAGAGTTGTTAGAGTTATGCGTGATCGAACTCCCTGACATTCTGTGGTTTGCTCCACCTCTTGTGGCAGCCATTTTCTGCACCATCCAGCTCAGAATTTCAAAGATGCCCACATTCAGCCTTCAAATAGGGAAAGAAGAAGGGGACAGGTGAAGGGGAAGGTATGCACATTTTCTACTTCCACCCACTCCTTTCCAATGCTTACAATGGGATTACAGCCCTGGAGCTGTCACCAAATCCAGCTGTTGCTGGTACAGTCTGAGAGAGCAGGAAGGCGAAGGAACCACCTCCTTATCTCCTCCCTTTCACACTCCCAAAGCAGTATTATAGAGCTACTAGAATTAAAGCCCATCTCAACTTAAAATGAAATGGGCTCCAACAAGGGGGGAAGGAAGGGTGAGCTGGGGATCCCCCCACCCCTTTCCTTGTCCCCCCAGGTGTCCACACCCACACCAGGCTTTGGCCCACCTCAGCCGGACTTACCGCAGGCATTCCTCATTGCCAGGGGGGTAGTCTTGTTTATTTGGGTGGAGGGAAGGTTGGTGGGAAAATGGGGAGGAGATGCTGGGGCAGTGGGAGAGCTGCTGTGGTTCGGGAGAGTGGGGCAGTGGGAGGGCTTTTGTGTGGCTGACAGGGAAGGCGGCCTGCTTTGGTAGCTTTGGAGCCTTTAGTTCGGCAGGCTAGTCTTAGTCGGGGGGGGGGGGGAATCAGGAGGATTTTGTCCAAGCCAGTGGGGAGGGCGGCCTGCTACCTTTGCCCCACCATGCACTGGCTGTTCTAGGGTTTGGAGAGGGTGAGGGGAAGCGAGAGGGTTTTGTACAGACTGGTGGGGAGGGCAGCCTGCCACCTTTGCCCTGCTGCACACAGCCTGTCCCAGGGTAGGGTGTTGAGAGAGGTTGGAGAAAGCGGGAGGGCTTTTGTGCAGGTGGCAGGGAAGGGGGGTTGATACCTTTGTGCTGCTGAATGAGGCTTGGTCGGGGGTGGGAATATGGCATTTTGGACACAGGAGGGTTTTTGCTGGGGCAGAGAGGGGGTGTGCGGAGGGTGTTTGTCAGGGGAACAGGGAGGCTGGCCTGCTTCCTTTGCCCCGTTGCAACTTGCTCCTGGGTAGGAGGTTGGGAGAGGGTGGGGGAAGCGGGAGGGCTTTTGTGTAGCTGGCACCTGGTCTGGGGGTGGGAAAGCCTGTTGGTAGGCCCGGTAGCGCTTTTGAGCACGAGGACTAACCGTCACCGAATGGGTGTGCAGGACCATCTCCTGCGCTCCCATTGGCTGAGGGTTGGTCAGCAGACACTTCTGCATGCAGCAGACACATCTTGCAAAAGGATTTTGGCTCTTGCCTTTGTGAGATTATTGGAAAGGAACCGTTAACAAACATTTTGAGGGTGGGTAGAAGAAGAGAGCATGCTCTTCTCATTTTAACTACAAAAAATTTCAACACACTGCAACTTTTTGTTGCAGTATCCACTGCTAAAATACTACTAATAAATCAATCTGTATGAATTTTGCCATATATATTACATCTATTTCTTAAACAAAAGTTCATAGTAATTCAATAACTAATCCCATCCAACTTTTTACACACACACACACACATACACACACACTCATAACATCTTTATAAAATAGTATGAAACAAAAAAATTAATTGGTTGTTGTGGGTTTTTCGGGCTGTGTGCCCATGGTCTGGTAGATCTTGTTCCTAACGTTTTGCCTGCATCTGTGGCTGGCATCTTCAGAGGTGTATCACAGAGAAGTCCAGTGTATAACAGTATATAACAGACTTCTCTCTGTGATACATCTCTGAAGATGCCAGCCACAGATGCAGGCGAAACGTTAGGAACAAGAGCTATCAGACCATGGCCACACAGCCTGGAAAACCCACAACAACCAGTTGAATCCGGCCATGAAAGCCTTTGACAATACAAAAAAAAATTAACAATATAAACAGAAAAGGGATTTAAATTAAATACAATTCTGGAAACTTAAAAGTCAAGATACAACACATATACTCTTACCATTCAACTCGTCAAGCTCAATACCTTGTAAGTTACTCGTTCTTTAAACATGAACAATTTGAATTGAGAGACTGCCACTTTACAGAAATAAATCTAAACAGAGCCCTCAGACTGCCTAGGATGGTTTACTTGGCAGCTGAATGGTCATACTTTTTCACCAGCAAGAGTTGATAGTCTGCATAAATGTTTCCAATGCGATGGAACGTGCATGCTCATGTTCCTTTTTTGTTTTGTGGAGTTAAATATTCTTAAACAGAAAATTAAGTTACAGGGTACAAAGATCACCACTATTGCCCAGCTAGGTAAAATGAATGATCCTAGTGAGATACAGGAGGCCAAAATTAGTTACATTTTCTAAGCCAGAATTCCATTTTGCTCGTGCTCGTATAGTTTTTCAGCGTTGTCTTGTCATATTATATCCCTCACACAGGAATACCACTGGCTGCACTGTAGCCAAGGAAAAGAAATCCCAACACTTGCTGAGCTGCAATACAAAGAGGCTATACAATACAATACCCTTGACAGAGTTCTTTTAATGCAGGAAGTGAAAATATAAACAGGTTAGTGCCTTCTTTCCCAATCCCAGTTCTCTGTTGTACATACGTTATAACAGTGATGGTGAACGTTTTCGAGACCGAGTGCCCAAATTGCAACCCAAAGCCCACTTATTTATTGCAAAGTGCCAACATGGCAATTTAACCTGAATATTGAGGTTTAAGTTTAGAAAAAACGGTTTGCTCCAAGGCGCATGTTACTCGGGAATAAGCTTGGTGAAGCAACCATGCAACGTTTTGAATGGGTGAATCATGACCCTAGGAGGGTTTACTCAGAAGCAAGGCCAGTCTAGATGACGAAGTCTGTGCATGCGTGCCCACACAGAGGGCTCTGAGTGCCACCTCTGGCATGCGTGCCATAGGTTCGTCACCACTGCGTTATAACATGTCTCTTTTTAAATGTTCTTGGAAGCTCATCATGTATTTCTCAGGAAACACATTTGATTGCCAATACCACAAGTCAGAATGGTACAGTGACTAGGATCAGACTGGGAGATGAGAAGGGTCCATTGGGTTCTTACGATGAAGGGCCTTTCTCCTGGTAGGCCGGAGGACATCTCGCTTGGGTTAGTTCTCTTCCTTTATTCAGGAGGCAGGAACTTCAAAATTTCTGTCATTTCCCCTTTATGGCTAGGACCTCCCCTCTCTTGCCAGTATTGTTCCTGCCTCTTTCAGGACAGCAAGGCTTTTTTTCTCGCTGTTGGTGTTTTTTCCAGTCAGAGTGAGTGTGTTTGTTTTGTCTTCATTTTCCCTCTCCCCTCAGCCTCTGTTGTTTGTTTTCCTTGTGTTCCTCATCTGTGGTGTGTGTGTGTGTGTGTGAGAGAGAGAGAGAGAGAGAGAGAGGGGGGGGGAGAGGGAGGGGAGAGAGGGAGAGAGAGAGAGGGAGAGAGCGGCCCCAGCATGATCATTTCGGCGCCATTTCATTAGAGGTTCCTTTTTGGAGGGAACTCTCTGAGAGCCTCAAAATGGCCAACGGCTCTTTTTCTCCTGCCCAGGAGACTTTTGCCTGCTCCTCTGCGGAGGTGAACAGGGCCTTCTTGGCAAGAGTTTCCTCCTCCCACCCAGGGGTGAGAAGACCCTATGGAGGAGACAAGCAGCTGCCTGACCCACGCAGGGTCTGTGAGCACTGCCAGGAGCACCAAGGGTTCCAAGAAGCCTCCTAAGAGCAGCATACAGCAAGCCCTGTCCCCAACCATGCTCAGCAAGCCAAAACAAGCTGCAGATCCAGACAAGCTGTGGATGACCTGCTGCCCAAGCTACAGATTTCTCTGCAGGAGCCAGGCAAGATCTTTCCAACACCTCTTCTGCAGGGTGCACAGGGGTGGAGGAGGTTTCTCAGAACCCAGGCAATATGCTTGGAACAGCTTTTCCCTCATGGAATTTGTCGGTTTCCTGTTGCATTCACTCAGACAGGATTTTTTCCCAGTCCCAGCAGGACAGTCTCTCACAGCACAGACCATTCTCCAGCTGCCCAGGATCCACCTATAGGGAAAATCCCAACCCCCCACCCCTCATAATTACTCAGATGAAGAGGGCATTAGCGGACGGGAATGCATGGAGGGATCCAATTTTCTGATAGTGAGGATATAGTGACTGATGACTCTGACCAGACCCCCAAATTTTTTAAAGTGGAGGATCTGTCTTTTCTTATGGGGAAAACTATTTCTGCTCTAGATCTCCATGATCTCGCAGATGCTGCGGACTCTGTAGGGCAGTCCCAGCACAAGTCAATTAAATGATGTCCCAAAGGAAGTTCAGAATACTTCCCAAAAGAGGACAATCCTAAAAAGTTTTTTCCTCTGCCTGAGTTTTTTGAAAGAAAGGTTAGGAGAGAGATGCTAAATCCAACTACCAGTAAGGCTGCTACCCCAGCAAACAGAAAATTTTACTTGGTACTTGAATACGTTAATCGCCTCCCGCAGGTACCGATGGTTGACGTCCCCGTGGCTAACCTTCAATCGGGGAATCTGATCTCCAAAGATGGGGAATGAAGCAGAACAAACCCAAGCGAGATGTCCTCTGCTTCCAGGAGAAACCCAAATTTGAATCCTCACTCTGTAATAGAAGCTTGTTGGGTGATTTTGGACCAGTCCACAGTCATACACATACTCAGCCTAACATACCTCACTAGGTTGCTGTGAAGATAAAATAGAGGAGAGGAGAATGATTTAAGCCATTTTGGGTCCCCATAGGGGAGAAAGAGGGTCATAAATAAGGTAAATAAATTACTAATCAAGTTAAATCAGTTTACATGACCTGAGTCCAATAATTAAATGAAGAAATGAAGAAATACAAGAAAATTATTAACAATGAATATGTTCTCTGAAATGCTAGAAGCTCCACTATTTGTGAAAGTCATGAATCACTGCTGAAGCAGCTGTCTGCCCATACATATTTAATATTCCTACAACTCTGGGTGGCCCTCTACGTGGGTTAGGGAAAATAAGGACTGCCTGGTTAGGAATTTTGATTGTTGGGAAATCTAACTGAAATTCTCTCTTCAGTAACATGGGCTGTCTGGAAAATTTGCTGTAAATGCTTGAATACTGATGTGGTTCAAGATGAAAGGGGAAGTAAGAGAAGGTGAGAAAAGGGTAGATGTGGTATGATATAATAGTGGTTAAGAGTTGCAGACTACTGTCTGGAAGATGCAGGTTCAAATCCCCACTGGTGCCATGGGGAGTTCGTTGGGTGACCTTGGACCAGTCATGCTCTCTCAGGCTAACCTGTGTCATATGCCTGAGGATAAAATAAAGGAGTGTAGAATGCTGTAACCTGCTTTGGGGCCCATTGAGGAAAAATGTGGAGTCTACATTAAATGAATTAAATAAGATAATTTAAATTGTGGTCAATAGGAATGTATTTCCAATATGTATAAACCAGGGGTAGGGAACCTGCGGCTCTCCAGATGTTCAGGAACTACAATTCCCATCAGCCTCTGTCAGCATGGCCAATTGGCCATGCTGGTAGGGGCTGATGGGAATTGTAGTTCCTGAACATCTGGAGAGCCGCAGGTTCCCTACCCCTGGTATAAACCAACTCACTGTCAGTTTTTAGAATAGGGTGGGAAATAAACACAAAAAAATCAGTGCCACATCTTAAATTGCTTAATTAATTAAGATTCCACAGCTGCTAAGCAGATGCCTAATTTGGCATTTAAAATTGTTTTCTTCTTGTTTATCCTTATTAGACGTACTCAGACTTTAAAGCTGACATCTGTAGTTTGACCTTCCTGAGTTGTTCACCCTTTCTCTTCTTGTTTTCCACACAAGTATTTTTGCAATAAAAAGGTGTAAACTGGAAATGAAGTGATGCAGCACGGACTCTAAAAAGACAGAGTAAACTGATGGCTGATTTAGCCTAGATTAACAAACTATATTTAAAAAAACATGCAACAAAGAAACTCTAAACTAAAGCATAAACCCAGCCCTTGAAATTACCCCACAAAATACACATTTTTTCAAGGATTATTTGAAATAATGGTTCCCTATTTTACTAAATAATCTACACTTGACAGAAAGGGAAAAAAACTATATTTTAAAATGCTACTGTTAAAATCAGAACAGGAAGCTTTGAAGCAACAGAATTTCTTCCATTTCTTTGAACTATTTTGTTTTATTTTGATTATTTTTGTAAAACTTGGATTGAGTTTTACTTATTCACTGATGGTTGACAATACAATCCTAAATAGTTACACACTTCTACATACATTGAAGTCAACAAACTTAGAAGGATTTGGCTCTGTTCAAGAATGCACTATAAATCTCTCTCCAATTAACTGGAGGTGCTAAGAACAAAGATTCAGGAGCTCTGAGAGGTATGCTGTTGCAATGCTATGAAGATGCTCAGCTTCCTTCCTGAAGAAAACGAATTACAGGATTTCCCTTCCAGTTTGTAACAAAAATACTTTCCTTCTATCTAATGTGAGCAATACACATTTGAACATAAACCCAAACATTTTTAGACTTTTCATTTTCCTTGATAGTCTTGTTTGCTTTTGAAATCCACTCAGCTTAGTTGTTTCATTTAGTAGAGAAGACTTTATATTGCTAAAACAGTTGAAAGTATTGAAAGTGAGCAGTAGATTTTGCTCAAGTGCACAGCGATAACATCTTCTAAACAGGTTGCAGCACATGGCTTAGAAAGAATCAAAGGGGAGAGGCTACAGGGGATTTCAGGGAAGGGGAAAAATACATGGAAAGGGGAAAATGAGAGCCCCCCTGCAAGTCCTTGTTGATTCCCTGCTTCTAGAAATGTGATGCTTAATGAACTCACACAGAACCAGACTTGTGCCTACCACCCTTTTGCACACACGGCTCCCAAATTAGTAGGCACTGCATATACAGAAACTTGCTTCCATGTGCAAACTGCCATGTCTGGATAAGAACACAAATGTTTAGGATCAGGATGCTAATTATAATAGGCTTTCCTCTATGAATGCAACTGTGCTGCTGAGAATTTATCCATAATTTTTGGCCAAGGAACTTCTAAATATAGCATGACCTTTAAGAGTGGCATATATTCCTAGCTGATAGTGACTTTCTGAGCCATGGACGAAACTTGGCTGAAAGATACTGCCAAATCATAAGACTACTGCCTTATTCTATTAGTGACTTCTTTGGCTGTCTCTAATCTTACCACTAGAGAACAAAGTTCTCAATTTCTTAGTCAGTGTGAGCCAAAAGGCTTATATTCTATCCTCTTTGGAAAGATCTAAAATTCTAAAGGATATTTCTTACCAACAATCTGTTCCTATTCCAAATTACTTTGTATTTATAACAATGCTTTTGAAGACAGTGTAGTGTAGTGGTTACGACTTGCAGACTAATCTGGAGAACCAGGTTTGATTCTCCACTCCTACTCATGAAGCCTGCTGGGTGACCCTGGGCTAGTCACAGTTCTCTCAGAACTCTCTCAGCCCCATTCACATAGCTCACAAGGTGTCTGTTGTGGGGAGAGGAAGGGAAGGAGTTTGTGAGCCTCTTTGAGACTCCTTACGGTTGAGAAAAGTGGGATATAAATAAATCCAAACATCCTTCTTCAATTCTTAACTGAGGCAACTCTGAACACCAAGAAACTCTGAACACCAAGCTGCTTCCTAACTAGGCTTTTTCTGCATGCACAGCTTACCAGATTTTCCCAGTAGTCAAACATTCTGTCTGGGAAATGTTTTCTGTGAAATCAATCCACACACCACGTTTCCCTCCTTGTTTTGGTGTTTTTTTCCCACTCGTCTCTTCAGTTCCATTTATTCCACACTCTACTGCTGAAACCATATTATTCCTGATGGTGGTGGAAAGTGATCCATGATATAGAAGAATAACTCTTCCCAGGATTTTTCCCTTCTGCATAGGCGCTCTAGCGTTACTGCACAGTTACATTTTGAAGCAGCAATTCAAGAATGTCTCAGTCTCCATTTCTACTACTGTGAACTACCAACCCAAAATGAAAGCCATAACCATGAAAGCAATCCCCTGAGCAGGTGCCATTACCTGAAGTAACAGAAACACATAGCCTGCCTATCCCCCCAACAAAGAATCACATTTTTAGCAAGATTTGTTCTGCAGTGATGTATGATCATTATTGCAGCACGTAGCTGTTACTCTTAGTATTCTTTTCAATTGCCCCCAACTTCAAAATCACTCTCTGACCTAAGGTAACACCCCTAACTCTATGTGAAACTGATCCTGTTTCTGCCTAAACTTTAATACTGCAAGGTCTACGTGAAATTGACACAGCTGAGCCACTCAACTCTGCTCCTCTGCCTCAATGTTGTATCACTAGTTCAATGTGACAAACATATATTTTTTAAAAAACATCCATTTGAAAATGGCCAAAGGAAAGGTTGGGCAACTATATGGGGGCATGGATAAGGGCAGGTGCTTGGTGAGCTGGAGAAATAAAGACCACTTCAACGTGATTGCATGCTCAAGGGAAGCTGGCTTAGAAACAGATTGAAAAAAATCACAGTAAAGTGTTCAGGAAAACAATGGAGAAAAATGAAGGGAAAACATTTCCAAAACAAAACAGAGGAAAAAGGCATGCAGAATTCAAAGGGTAAAAAAATGTAGCATTTGGCAGCAAAATATGTTGTAACCAACTTGTACAGAAAAGGCCCAAGTTAAATCAGCCAATGTAGCTTATTACTCTCTAAAGCTCTCAGGAAAAAACTCTTCCCAGCCTGCAAGTTGAGATCTTTTTTTATTGGAGATGCCCCTGTCTGAAATTAGGACATTCCTTATGCAATGCACACAGCTTTACTTTCACACATTTTAAAATATTTATAGCAGTAATAATCTCTTGTCTCAAAAAAATCAAGCACATGTCAAGACCAATTTTGTTTCTTCACTTCAAAATGTTACAGGAATGTTTCACTTGGCAGATAATATTTTAACTGCTATTATTTTGCTTTCTGTCATTTTACTCTCATGGTCATTACATTAATCATGTAATACTATCTCCACTATGTAAATGCATGATAGAGCTACTTGAAATCTTTAAAGCAAATGTGAAATGCTAAAACTATTACCTTAAGAATTGGTACAACCAGAGTCTCTGGCAGAAAAAGAAAAGACTATAAATTAAATAAATAAATACTGACTAACAAGATTTCAGAAATCGCCACTTAAGCTTTCACCAGACTATTTAAAATTTCCCAACCAGGTCTAAAATGGCTGAGAGAACGTGAATTTGAGAGTTGCAAGCTCTGCTGACCTAATGCATATCTGGTTCATGCAACCTCTAAAATTAAAATTACTTCCCCTGTAACTCTTCATCATTCCTCCTAAGACAAGGCTGCAGGAGGAGAACAAGGGATAGACTAGAGCTCTTCAAAGCATGGGTTACTATGGAGTAAAATCAGTTATGGTGATCAATCTTCTCTTTTAAACAGTACCATTCCCCAATCTAAGCTTCTCTCACTATGAT
Organism: Sphaerodactylus townsendi; assembly: GCF_021028975.2. Classification (NCBI taxonomy): domain Eukaryota; kingdom Metazoa; phylum Chordata; class Lepidosauria; order Squamata; family Sphaerodactylidae; genus Sphaerodactylus; species Sphaerodactylus townsendi. The sequence continues at coordinate 15,686,612 of NC_059432.1, forward strand.
CAGCTGAAAGGATTGTCAGGCATGTTCTGAAGTACTCTTTGGTCCTGAAGAGTAATAAGACCTACTAAGTTTGCTTTGTGTCTATTGAGTATGCACTTGACTACACAATGATTCCTGGAGTTCCCTGTAAAAAACACAGGGCACAGTGTTCATCATCCAAAACGTATCCTGGTAAAATTAACTCTATTTTTTCTTGATTTTTTCTGGGTTTTCAAAACATCTTTCTTACTAGTGTATTTGACACAATTATTTACATTTGCGTGAAAGAAAGCACTTGCAAAGAATCAGGTTGGTCAGGTGAGAGAAAGTGGGAACAGTAACTGTTGTTAAGTTTATAAGCTTCCAATTTCAGTGGGTTTATTTACAAGGCTCTGATCCTCAGCATAGATTTCTATAGCTCACAGGGAGCCCGTGACAGAAGGAAAATGTGGGCAAGGCTCACTTGAACAACTTCCTTCCACTTAAAAAAAATCTGGATTTTGCCCAGTATGACTGTACGTGAGGTGGCCTATGCCTGGCCCACACTATGATGGAGTGGCCCACCATTGGTAGATGGGTGCTGTTTTAGGTAGTCTAAAAAGTTTTATTTAGCTGAAAATCTGTAACCACCCACAAGCATGTCCACTTGTTCAGTATGCCTAATATATAAAACTAGCACTAATGCCCTTACCATTTTCTCAGCGCTTTTGTATCTGTGGAAAACAAGAGCCTGAGGATCTCTTCCACTACATACTCTCCTGTCCTTTATATTCTGAAATAAGGAAAAGGTTTTTAGAGCCAATACTACCTAGGACAGCTTTTTTGTCCGATGACGAGAAACTGATTTTCTTATTATCGGATATTGATTCCTATGTTTCTTATAAGATGGCTCTCTCTTTGCCCTAGCATTAGGAAACTTCTGAGCAAAAGTATTTAAAGCGCTGTTGGAACTAATGTTGTAAAGTACTGGAGATTAACTTAGACTAGCTGAAGAAACTGCAAAAACATCTGACGTATTTGATGGGGCATTTTAATTTAGAGATTGTGAACACGAATAATTTATATTTTAATGTAAAACTAAATTATTGTTTTAATTTAAATTATTGTTTTAACTAAGTTACTGTTTTAACTGCATGTATTTTTGTATTGTTATAGCCAATGGCTCAAACAATAAATACTTGACTGACTGACTGACACTAATGCCCATTTTAAGTTAAAATAAAACAGGCTCTAAATGAGGGGGGAGGAGAAGGCAGGGTGCCCCACACCAGCCTCCGTCCTAGCCCCAGCAGGCAGGGGACTGACTGGAATGTAAGCGGTGCACTTCCAACCAGTGGGTACGCAACTCGACTCAGCCCAACCCTTAGTGGAATTATATTAAAGGATATATGAATTAGAAGGACTATTTAAATGATTTAAAACATACTTTATTGTCCTTTAAATCAATTACTCAAATGGCAGGATTTAAATTAACCAACTCGGATTGAAATGCACTGCAAAACTTGGTTATTTTTATTTTATTTTATTGCAGAAAGTATTCCCTAGTTCTATTCAATTATAGCTTGGCTGAAAGATTCAGTTGGCCCATTGTGAGAGATATGACAGCTCACAGTCTAGACTCCAGAGGAGTCATGCTGCTGCTTTTATTACATGCCACATTAATGATCACATACTTATTGCCATACGTTATGCAATACTGTGACACTTCGGGGAATTCTTCAATTTCTTCTCGAAGCTTGCAACATTATATTACAATTAATACGGGCATTTACTAGCGGACCTATGAGCAAATATTTGTCGGTATACAACTAGAGACAACTACGGAAACAAAAGTTTTCCTGTTTTAGGTCTTCTTCCCAGCAAAACTCTAGTTATGAAAGTAGTAGTAGTAGACTGGATTATTTAGCAGTAGATAGATTAGGGCTCATTCATCCAACACATTTTCCCAACAGATCTTAAAGTTGCCTTCCAATACATGATGCCCGTTACACTGTGTTGTTTAAATAGTTATGGAAAGGATCATTTGATAGTACAATGTTATGTAAAAACCCTTTCATTTTTTGGAACAAAAATTCCAGAATCACTTGATACACCACTGTTGAGATATCTTTTCCTACTTCTAAAACACAAATCAAATCCTAGAATACCACAGTATATACTCTGAGGCCCCTTCTGCACGGAGGCGGAAGGGGTTGGGTCAGCGTAACTCACGCCGACCCGAAGACGCTGGGACCGTCCGGTACATCACCGAGGCCTGGAGACACGCCCCCCGGCCCTGCGCGCCTGTTGCAGCGTCGCAGGGCAGGGGGCGTGTCCCCAGGCCTTGGCGACGCGCCGGAGGGCCGGGGACAAGGTAAGTGAAGGGAGGGAGTGGGGGGGGGAAGCGCCGTTCGCACAGCAGCGGCTCCCAGTTGGCGTTTCCAGGAAAGTTCCTGGAAACTCTGGAAACGCCGGCTTAGGCGCTTCGGTCGGCGGTGCTGGCGGCAGCGATAACAGCACAGCTTAAGCGCCCCCTGTGCAAATGAAGAGCTCCTAAGGGATCGGCGTTTTTAAGGCCGTCCCAAGGCCGTCATCTGCAAACGCCCAGCGGAAAGGGCCTCAGGAACCATATCAAAACAGTCAGCCGTTGTAACTCTACATAAGTGGGAGAAACAGCAACAAAGCATTAAGGTCTTTGTCTGGTACTTGTGACTAACAAGAATTTTCTTAGGCAACCACAGGTAAGTTGTTTTTATTTTTGTATGTCACAACCATCTAACTAAACTAGAACCTGTTTTTCTAAAAACAATGTTTGTTCATTGATTTCCACCAATGAATGATAACTGAAAAATGCCAAAGAGGAGGACAATTAGCAATTCCTAATCGACAACCAAACCACCAAGTTCCTCGGGCGCCTGCTGGGCCACTGAGACACTCGTCCCTTGCCCGGGATCCTCCTGCTGCGCCCCTGCCTTATTAGCAGAAGGCTTCTGGATTTTAGACCGTGTGGTTTCTGCAGCAGATATGCTGAACGGCTCCCGAGGAGGAGAGAAGGTGTGCTGAGCCATCAGCAGTTTTTAAAAGAACGGCAAGGTACGACTGTAAATGTGCTATCAGCTCACTTGCCGGCTCGGCAAAATGGCAACCGCTGCCGTTTGATGGTTGGGGAGACGCTCGAAGTTTTCTCAGAGCCTGAAATTCTCTCTGTAAAAGCGAGCCGCCGCGAACAGCCCTCAGCGGCTCAGCCACCTTGTGGGGAAAGTTGTACGTCTTAGCTCTGAAGGAGTTAACGTAGAAGGAGTATAGAGCAAAGACGAAGACGTGCTCCCTGTAAGAGGCAGGAACGATACTGAGGGCAGAAGGGACGTTTTGACAGTTGGAAGGGGGAAGAAATTCAGTTAGACCTGCCTCCCAGGTAAGAGAACGGAACAACCCCACGAGACACCCTCCGCTTCCAGGAGAAAAGCCCTATCTACATTTTTTCCAAGGATTCAAACTTGATATCAATTTACCTGACATTCACTATGAACACTTACATTAAAAGATGAACAGCAAACTAATGAGTACCTACCCTGCTTCGCAGTTTGTGAATCATCTAACATCAGTGGGATAGATTTTACAACCTTTTCAAGTGGAACAAGAGAGCAGAGCCCCTTCTGACCTCTAAAAAGACCATGCCAGGAATTGAGGGACTCACATGGACAAAATAAAAAACCCACAAAGCATGAGAAAGCAACAAGGAGGAGGATCAGGTAAGACCATCCCTCCTCTATCTTGCACCAGCAGAAAAGCTGTCAGGATCCAAGGCATTGAAACAAACCACACGAAATAAGATATACCTACAAACGTGCATTTCCATACCCGTAACCTTCCGTTCCTAGCGCATATACCACAGATGTTTCTTAGGTATTTTCCTCCATCAGTTTCCAACATAGGAATTGTGCAGTTGTTTCTTATTACTTGAAAGGAATCCAGAGATATATGCCCTCAAGAAAATGCTCCTATATTTTTTCAGGATTCAAACAGTAATATACTGTAGTTGGTAAAATGTGATTTTAAGGGGTGTGGTTTGAATTAAGCTGTTATCCCTTAGTGGAGTCTGTTTCATTGAGATACAATAGGTTTTATAACTTTTTATTATTAATAATGATGCTGTATGCCCTGAGCCTGCATAGGGAAGGATGATCTATAAAACAAAATAAATATGGATACACAAGGTTGCTACCCAAGCACCAGTACTCCATCTGCAAAAAAGATGTCAAGGAAGTTAGTACCGAGGCATCTCAAAGCAACTACAGAAATCTGAAATGATAGTTTTAACTACCATTAACTCCCAAAGAGAAGAATATGAGATTAACTCATGTGCACAACACAAACCATTCTAAGAGTTTTTGAATTTTCTAACTCAAATGAGCCATATATGAGGGTTAACTACAGAACAGCATTGTTGTGCTACAATTTTAACTCAATTCCCATTTTGTAAAACAAAGCCACCCTCTCTCTGCACTACTACAGGTCTCTCTGAATGCTTCTCATTTTCTTACTCCTCCATAGCACACTCTCTTCTCCCCAGACACCCCACATTTCCTTTTCTCTGAAACTTCATCCACTACCCCACTTTTTCTTCATCCTCAGGTCACAAGTATGTCTGCAGATCCATTTCTTAACTGTCTCATTTCCCTCTATGCCCCATAGCACTCTCCTCTCCTCAAACTACAACAGACCTATCTGAAACACCATTCCTCAGCCACTGCTTTCTTCTCTACAATTTGACCTTTTCCCAGACCACACATCCCTATGCCTGCATTTCTCAGTTATCTCCTCCTTTCCCCATACAGGTCTCCCTGTATCTCCATATTCAAGCTACCTCTCTGGCTTTAGACCAGTCTCTATGCATGCTATTTCGCTATACTCCCTCAGCACTCCCATTCATTCATCCCTGCTTCTAATCTCTGACTACCTCACAGGTTTCTTCGCAGTGCCACCTTTGTTCTCCACTTATATTTCTGTCAACCTCTATTTTTCTTGGTTTCTGCATCCCTTCCCTCTCACTAATTCATGAATAGCATAGCCTTTCACTCTCCCAGCAAATCACACCAGTGAAGGACTCTATTATGCTGTTAGCCCAAGTAATACAGCTGGCTGGTAACAGCAGGTTGGGAAAAATATCCACGTCAACTCTACTACATGCTCCTGAATCTCAGGGAGAGATACAGTGATGCAGGCAATTTCCACTGCTACTTTTGAATGGCAGCAAATCATGGATAGTTGGTCTACTCAAGATGCTGCAAAGAGGACCCAATCAGACCATGAGACATCAGTTGGGCAGGCTTCACCTCACTGCTGGGGTGCCACAGTGAAAGGAACAAATGACTTCTCAAAATACTCGTCTGGTATCAGTTGGTTTCAATTCCTTACTGTTCTCTCTTACGGACTGTGTCTCTCATCTCCAGAACAGAGCATACATCATACTATTTTTTAAAAGCTGTGGTGGCAGCAATATGGCCATCCCAACTGCACAGGTATTATTATAGCCCTCCCTTTCACTAGTGCACAGTGTAGTGCACTGAACTGCCCAGAATGGCAATTTGTAGGATTATTCTGCAAATTATGAAAAATGTGATGTTGATGGGCTTTAAACTGAGCAACTGGACACATCCATGGAAGATGGAATGTCCAAGTGAGGTACCACCAAGTTTATTTGCAGTATGCACTTATCTCTGTACTGTTGGTAACAGTAACATGCTTTCAAGTCTGATGTTTAGACAAAGGGTACTGACTCTTTTTGTAGCACCAAATAAAACACATACCAGTTAAGGATTGCCAGTAATTATTTGGGGCAGGTGAGAGGGATACTGTCAAAGACATCTCTCCTAACTTCAAATGGCTAGGAGTAGGACATGATCCCATAAGGCAGCTTACTCAGCTGATGGTTACAATATTGAAGAAAAATAACATTGTGGGGATAAAACCCACATACAACATGGTTATGGACCAAACTAGGCATGATGATCTCCATTTCTCAGGGGAAGAAGCATTTGGACCTTTCCTCCCACGCCCAGTTCCTGATTTAAATTGTCCCCATACATCCACTGCAACAGCAGCTGTACCTGCCTTTTCCTGTACCCGAGAAAGCTGGGAGAAGGCAATTTATACACAGGAGAAAGGTTTGGAATGAAAGGATTAAATATTCACTTCCCCCATCAAATTAGTAGTCCCATGAGGCTGCTTTAAGACTTTTTTTTAATGCAGAAGAGCCTGGTTTCATGTTTGCCACATAATGAAATTAGGGCTTTTTCTGCAGAAGAGGGGAGGGAGGGTTGCCTTATCTTATTTCTGACTAATTGTTTTAAAAGACCAGGTTTTTCTACTACAGTATTTGTCATAAGCAGCATTTCAACAATCAAGATAATATTCTGGAATACTTTTAATTAAATGCTATCGCTGGAATGTCTCACACCAGATCAAGCATATGCGCAGATATGGGTCACTTTCTGCCTTACCATCTTTTGTCAAGGACATTCCATAACCTCAGCTGGCAAGTTGTTCTAGATATTCTAACCCTATGGACTGACTAGAACCTATCTTCTTGCTCCTTAAAGCACAGTCTCCTGCAGGCTATGTGGTCATGATGACCTTCAAATGCCTGTCCCATTGCTTTCATTTTTGTAATGCTAAAGATAATCATATCTTATCAGTTGAGAAGCAGCCTTATCAGTGCTCTAGCTCCAACAGTTTACAACTGAAGCCCAATACAAAAATGCTATTCAGAAAGCTTAACTTTCAATGTTTCTTTCAGCTTGTTGCTTCTTCAAAAACAATATTTCCAGATCTTAGGAGTGTGGAAATCTTTAAGACAACAGTCCCCCTGAATATTTATTTATATGAGATCTTTCTAACAGACACACTTTCTTGCATGGTAAATTTCAGCTATTAAGGTGATTGGTTTCAGGTCACATGATCTGATGATAAGAAGAAAGAACCAAAATGAAGTCTGCCCCAAGGATCCTGAAAAGGTGGCAGAGGCCTAGCCTCATGTTGTCCAGATCTTGGAATGCTTGACTTCCTGTGGTTGGCCATAGATTTGAAGTATTTGGGTTAGAGACCAGCAAGGAAGTCACAACGCACAGTCAGGCACTGGCAAACTACTTCTGACTGTCTCATCGTAAGTTGCTGATGACTTGACACCACCAACAATTTGCTGGGAAAAGCCAAGGCTTGGGATGTTTTGTTTCTCATGAATGGATACAGGTATAAGCAGGTTGTGTGAGTGGCTCATTCATGGGTTCTGCTCCCTAATCCAGGCAAATCCATATATAGGAGGAAGGTAACAGCTGTCAATCAGATCATCAAGGAACATAATCATACTATTAGATATATTTTCAGATATATCCAGGAATCATGTTTGGACCTGTCATGTCTGGAAATTAAACCCTAGGCAAAGGCAACTGGGTGCAGATTCTTACCTGCCGAGTGCATGCACAGGCTCTCACAACTCTGATTTAGAACAAAGGAGAAGATATACTAGGGTGTTTCAATATTCTCCCAGCCAAATAATTCAACATATTCTTTATTGCAAGGCTTCAAGCTAAAAGGCTTGTTCTAGGGTATCCTCTCAGCTGAGATATTACGCTACTTACCTGGCATTAAACTTGATTTGAATCAACTGACTTTAAAAGACAAATGTGAAGAATTGGGGTACATATAAAACTGTCTAAGAAATTTGTACCTTGATTGGCTAAATGTAAATTCTCACACAAACATACTGCCTGATAAAATTCAATTTAGGGGCTGGGGTATTTGAGCTTTTTGGGTTTTAAATGTTCTGTTTTGAGAAGAGCAACAACCAAGTATATTTCTTCTCTGTTAACTGTAAATGGATTCCAAAACATACATAAAACGAGTGCAGGATCAGGATGTTTGGGACTCGGCCAATTCACGTCTTCAAGAGGAGAATGTTAACATCTGCAAGTCAAGTCATGTATCTGGAATACAAAACCTATCTGTTAAACTTCTTGAAACTGTTACTAACAATCTGGAAACTGTTCTTCTCATGAAGTTATCACAACCTTTAACAGAGCATTGCTACTCTGGCAAAATGAGTGAGCTTAGACTGCAGTAACTGCACAGGACTGCATTGCAAAAGACAAGACAAAGATTAAAAATGAAAAATAATGATAGCCAAACCACCTGAAGAAGAGAATAACAGTTTGGATTTATACCCTACCTCCTTCTTCTGTAAGGAGACTTAAGACAGCTTACGAATTCCTTTTCCTTCTTCTACCCACAACAGACACCTTGTGAGGTAGGCGAAACCGAGAGAGTTTTGAGAGGACTGTGACTAGCCCAAGATCACCCAGCAGGCATCATGTGTAGGAGTGGGGATACAAATCCAGTTCACCAGGTAAGAGTGTCTGCCACTCATATGGAGTCAAACAGAGTCCACTGCTCTTAGCTACCACACCACACTAGCTCTGGCTGGCAAGCAAGTCACACAAACAAGCCCTAAGAATGAAGATGTGCCACTCTAGGATGCATGGATACACAGGACACAATTCCTTGTGCTTCCCCCATCTCTACCCTCACCCCATCCCATCCCAATTTCATTGACAGCCAGGAAGGCAGACAACAACAGAACAGGGTTGACTCAATGCCAAGAATTCTCCTGCCCAGATGTAACACACCCGTTCACTGCTAGAGTTACTTTTAGCACCTATGCTGCAGATTTGCCATTTGTAGTAGTGGCCACATGCTTTGCCAATGTACAGAACATACAGTACCACCACGAAGTATGCTTCACAACAACAACCTCTATCACTTACCTATCACCTACTGTCTTTCCTGCACTAGCCAACTTCCCTTTTATGGAGATGTTGCCAAAGAATTTCTTACAAGCACACAATCGACAAGCACAAAAATTGAACCAGATCTGTGTGTTCATCAGGCTATACATAAAGAAACAAAATTAATTTCACATCATTAAAGCTATTTAACCACAACTACGGCAGAAGATAAACAAATACAACCACTACATTAAAAAAAAACAGAACATGACGTTTCCAAGGCCATTTGGTCTCATAATTGTTAATGGATTTCCTAAGGCTTTCCTGCATCAAATTATTGGAAATTGACATGACAAACCCCCAACAACGAAAATTCCACGAACGGCTTCTAATTGTGTCGGCAATCAGCTCCTTCAATATTTACTGTTTGCTTCGGCAGGCGTAGCAGAAAGGATGTGACATAATACTTTTAATTAAAAAGTAACACCACAAACCGAGGAGGCCCCTCCCGTGCTGGAAGAAGAACGATTCCGGGAAGGCCTCTGAGCCCAAACCTGACACTAGATTGAAGAGGGAGAAGCAAGAAAGGGCAGCTTCTCCTAGCCAAGGCGGTTCTGAAAGGACCAAACACAGATCTATTATTTCTTCTTTTCAGCAAGATGTGGTTGCATTGATTGTGTGTGTGTGTATATATATATGTATATATACTAGGAGAAGTAAAGGAAAACAGAGCAACATTGCGAGAAACGCTGCCTTTGTGAGTTGTCTTGTTAGCAGCTGCCAAGAAAACATTCCTGCCAGAGTTACTTAATTATTAGTTAAATATGAGACACCAAAACAAAAATGCATAAGACTGGCGGGGGGGGAGGAGAGGAGGTTGGTTAATTTAAATCCTGCAATTGAAATAATTGATTTAAATGACAATAAAGTATGTTTTTGAATAACTTAAGTATTCTTTCTAATTCATATGTTCTTTACCACAATTCACTGAGGGCTGTTTCGCGAATCGCCCTCCCCCCCCCCTTTTTTTTTTCTCTCTCTCGCCTCAACCTGGGGGAGCGGGCAGGTCTCCTCGGAGGTGGTTTCCCTCGTCGTGGAAACGGGCTGGTTTCCAAATCTCAGGTCCTCCTTCCAAGGGGACCGGGACTGCATTGAATTAAAGCCCCTGTGTTGAGGGAAAGGGGGATTTTTGTTTCACCTCTCTTTAGTCGAGGAAAAGGACCTTTGGGGTTCCCCCCCTTTAAGCGAGACCACAGAGGAGAAAAGTCCTTCCCTTCCCCCCGCCATTGACTCTCCACTCCTTTCTTTCTTTTTGTCTCTCTGACACGGAGGGCGACTTACCCGTGTCGGGGGCCCGTCATTCTGCCTGGCGGGCGGGCGAGGCGCCGTCCCTTTTCCTGTCCTCCTCCTCCTCCTCCTGTTTCGGTGTGAGCGGCGATAACCGTAAGAAAGGTCGGGGCGGGAGGAGGCGTCGGGCCTTCCCCTGGGCCTGCGAGGCTAGGGCCCACGGGAACCAGGCAGGAGCGGCGGGGACTTGAGGCCTGGGCCGCCTTCGACGCTCGTCGGGGCCGCTCGGTCGTCCCTTCTGGAGGCGGGCCTGTGTGCGCATGCGCGCGCCCCGGGCCGAGCACCTGGGCGGAGGAGAGTCTGGGAATCGTCCCGATTATTTCCAATCACGGCACGAGTGAGGAGAAGCGCGGGGCGGGTGGGGCGAGGACCCCCAGAGCGGCCAATGGGAGGCCGCCGCCGACACCCGCTCCGCCAATGGCGCGCGCCCGCTCACAAAATGGGGCCCAGATGGCGCTGAGGGACTTTTATTTTCCCCCTCCCGTCTCGGCCCCGTCGCGCTCGACGGCGACGGAAAATGCCGAATAGGGTCGAAAAGGGCTTCGGCTGAAGACCTTTTTTAATCAGTATTTTCTGTGTCTTTGCGTCGTCGCTGTCCATAATGGGAGCGACCTAAGCGAGCGAGGTTGTTGAGGAGCCTCTGAGGCGCCCTCTGGAGTAGTGCTGGAACTTTCCTTCTCCGCCATTACTTTCCTTGAGAACCAGACGGGGTGGGGTGGGGGACCTCCCTGAGGTTTTATATGACTCTCTCTTTATATCACACTATATATAGTGTGTATACCCACTACGCACTCACACACACACACATATAGTACACAGACATATATACATACACACAAAAAGTACACACATATATAATAATATTTATTTATTTATTTTAGGGTGGAATGGACTCTTTCCCCAGAATGCTCTGATCCAAAATCTCTCTTTATATCACACTATATATAGTGTGTATACCACCTATACACACACACACATATAGTGTATATACCCATATATGTGTGTGTGTGTACACAGACAAATACATATACGCACACACAAAAAGTACACACACATATATAATAATATTTATTTATTTATTTATTTATTTATTTATTTATTTATTTATTTTAGGGTGGAATGGACTCTTTCCCTAGACTGCTCTGATCCAAAATCCTTTTTCCCCCCACACCCATGTGCACTGTTTCTATTTTTACACACTTCCAGCTTTTCTTGTGGAAATGGACACAGCAGTTTAAAATGCCTTCATTTAAAACAATAAGAAACAAGCGTGGTTTATCCAGAAATAAAATACAGCGCGAACAGCAATGAAAAATCATAGCAGCAGGAGCAAAAAAAAAGGGGGGGACCCCCCCAAAGAAAAAATTCAAAATCTCCTCAATGGTCAAAAATAACATTAAACAGCTGTTACGACTCAAACTAACCAGGGTGCAACATTTATTTTAAGAGAAACCAATAGACTGCCTTATGGCACTTTAAGGGGATGCTTAAAAGTAAAACCATTAAAAGTCTTTGGAATCTTTTTTTTCAGAAAATTGCAATTACCTAAGGTTGCCAACCCTGGCTTGGAATATTCCTGGAGCTGCCATATTCTTGGGAGGGCGGGCACTGATCTCTCTGGTCAAGAGATCAGTGGAAATTTTGGGAGGTTGCTGACCCTAGTACCACATCATTAATCAAATATATTAATTTATACAGCACTTCAGAGTATGTGTTTAAAAACTTGTGTTACTGAACATTACAGGTAAACAGCATGTTAACTGACACTCGTATGAAGACATTCCCAGCATATTTCTGAAGCCGTTGGAGACACTGATTTCCTGTCGTTCTCCGTGCAAGATATGTTTTCAGAGTGAAGAACAACTTGATTGGAATCTCAACCCTTTTTCTTCACACTTTTACTTAATTCTGGGCAGTGGTGGGATCCAAAAATTTTAATAACAGGTTCTGATGGTGGTGGAATTAAAACAGTGGGGCCACCGCACGCACACACTTCCAGTCTCTATTGGGCAGGGAGGTTACTTTAGTAACCCCTTCCCGGCACTCAGAAAAAAATAGTAACCACTTCTAGAGAAGTGGTGAGAACTGGTTGGATCCCACCTCTGATTCTGGGGACTCTAAGCAGGCTGCAAGGCAACACGCACAACAACTAAAATAAAGGGTTTTTTTCATATGCGTAGTCCTGCTTTTTGAACAAAAACCCAAAGCGGAAAGTTCCACATTCTTCTGAAACAGTTTTTCTATAGGCTTAGACTTTATCGGTCCTGCAAGGAATTGAAGTGAGATAACTCTCAAGCAACCACCAAGAATGCCTCTCTAAACATTATTGCCATTTGAACTTGGCCGATAGGGAAACCATAATTGACATAACTGTTTGTGGTGGTAAGAACGTGGTCTTGGAGGTATTTTATGGTACAAACCATTAAGGGCTTTGCAGCTCAAATACAGCATCCTGGACCCAGAAGACAAGATTCTTTAAAATATGCAATGGAGTGAAGACCCGGATCTTTGAAAAACAAAAGGGAGTTATGGGCTGTGGCTCAAATGAGCTACTTCAGCCTTTCAATGTTTTAAGGGAAGAGTCGCCAGCTCCAAGTTGGACAATTCCTGGAGTTTTTAGGGTGGAGCTTGGGGAGGGTTGGCACTTCAGTGGAGTTCACCCTTCAAAACAGCCACTTTCTCAAGGGGAACCAATTTCTGTCATCTGAACATCAGTTGTGATTCTGGGAGGTCCCCCCGCCCCCGCCAGGAGACAGGCAATCCGGGCTGGGCATCTGATACACCGATTTTGCTGAAACTGAGTAGGCCTGTGTCTTCATTGGCACTTAGATGAGAAGGCTCTTGGGAACCCTGTACATATACATATATGTGTGTGTCCTAGGAGTCAAACTCGTGGCCCTCCAGATATTATGGACTATAGTTCCCATCATCCCCTGCCAGCACGATCCTGGCAGGGGATGATGGGAACTGTAGTCCATCACATCTGGAGGGGCGCGAGTTTGACACCTGTTTTATAGATATATGTCACATTTGATGTCACATTTACCCTTAGGAAGGGAGTGCAAGGGAAGGGGAGGGAGGGGTGGCATGCAAGGAAGGGGAGGGGGCCCGGCATCTGCACATGGCCCACCCACACTAGAAGATGGAGGGGAGGGGGTGGGGAGGGAGGGAGGGGTGGCATGCAAGGGAGGGGAGGGGTTTTATATATAAAACAGGTGTCAAACTCGCGCCCCTCCAGATGTTATGGACTACAGTTCCCATTTTTATGTGTGTGTGTGTAGTGTGTGTATATATATATGTGTGTGTGTGTGTGTGTGTATATATATATAATGTGTGTGTGTGTATATATATGAGTTCTATATTGGAAAATAGAGACTTAGAATGTAAATCAGATTCTGGGGAAGCCGCAATGAAGTCTGAGAATTTCTTTCTTACTAGATCAATTTCTGTAGGATGAACAATTCTCATTAACTTGAAGCTACAGCATCTTGTTAACCAAGCTTCTGAGATCAAAGGAAGACTTTCTAATACAGCTTGCAACCTAGATCCTCTTTCATTTCAATGTTAAGGTAATCATCTAGAAAATGACAGTTCTATAAAATATAAATTATTGCATCTTCAAATGTCAGAGAGACATTGGCAGTCTTCTAATGTGCTATCAAAATGATATGTGTTATGACTAATATAGTCATAGCTTCGGTGCTATATCCTAACATGCGCATTATTAAGAAAGAATGAAAAACCTGGTGCAAACGTGAAAATATACTATGCTTTTAATTAAAAATAAAATGAAGGACTGATCAGTTTTGGTTTGTACCTATAGTTTTAAAAAATTAAATCCACTGTAAAGGGAATTTCATATCATTCTAATATGTTTTCCTTTGCGACTGACCGCTGTTCAGTTCTGACCTGTATGCCCCAGGCTAGCCCAGTCTTGTCAGATCTCAGAAGGTAAGCAGGGTCAGCCCTGGTTAGCAGGATTGCAGACCACCAAGGAAGTCCCCAGTTGCTACGCAGAGGCAGGCAACGGCAAACCACTTCTCATCGCTTGCCTTGAAAATCCTACAGGGTCACCCTACGACAGCTGTGATTTGACGGCTCTTTACACACAGAGAGACATAGATCATTGTTCAGGCTATAGTAGCAGTTTCTTGTGGCAGAGTGCCTGCTCAGTCAAGTGGTTTCGAAAGAGCCACTGACTGGGAATCCCGTAGAAGACACTTATTGGCAGCTGGCCTCCTAGAATTCGGCAGGAACACTGGTGGCCATTGTGAGCAGCTCAGTCCACCACATTCCAGCATCAACAGTGCGAGTTCGCATCTAGAAAGAGTTCACGTTTGTCTAGACCTGTTTGGAATGCGACATCATAGCGGAATAGGTAGCATTTTAAAAAATTTATAGACATTGTGGGTTTTTTTTAACCAATGATTGCCAGAGATGCATACATTTGCCTCTATTTCTGTATCAATGTTTTTGCTTAATGAAGAAATAACTTACATATTGTGAAATGTGCTGATTTTACAGAAATAAGCACAGAAATAATCGTGGCTTTTTTTGATCCCAGCGTATCACTTGAAAACAAAGGCTGGGCTACCATTTTCGGGGGGGGGGGCAGTCTCCTTCTCCACCGATCCCTGACTATGGTGGAGCAGAAATGGGATCCCCATACCTTGTTCATCCCCATTCCTTCTCCTTTTCTCAGTCACACCTACACAAAAGCACAGGTGTGACAGTGTTAGAAGAAGAGAGGAAGAGTTTGGATTTATATCCCCCCTTTCTCTCCTGCAGGAGACTCAAAGGGGCTTACAATCTCCTTGCCCTTCCCCCCTCACAACAAACACCCTGTTAGGTAGGTGGGGCTGAGAGAGCTCCGAGAAGCTGTGACTAGCCCAAGGTCACCCAGCTGGCGTGTGTGGGAGTGCACAGGCTAATCTGAATTCCCCAGATAAGCCTCCACAGCTCAGGCGGCAGAGCTGGGAATCAAACCCGGTTCCTCCAGATTAGATACACGAGCTCTTAACCTCCCACGCCACTGCTGCTCCTGTAGCTGTTAGGCTATAGCAGAGCTCATCAGGGAAAGTGGGGGACTAAAAGGATGGGTTGAGGATAGATTTGCAGAAGGGAAGGACCTTAGAAAGGAATAATTTTATAGACTCTAAGTAGGCCTTTTCTCCAGAGGAAATGTGCTCTGTCATCTGGAAATCAGCTGTAACTCCAGGAGGGTTGTAATGCGTGGAGGTTGGCAACTTTACTGTGTTTTGGGCTTATATTCTACCCTACCCCAGCCAGAGGCTGGGCCCAGGGTGGGTCACATACAAACCATATACAATATGGTAAAATTTATCCCAGACAAAACAACAGCAACAGATTTCGATGCTGCTCCCACCCTGCTTGTGTGCTCAAAGCACCTTCCAACAACAAAATGTAGTAGGAAACCTAACAAGCTAAAAAAACTTAAGCCTCCCACCCCGCAAAATCTGAGCTATTCAGGAAAAGAGGGAGGGGAGGAAGGAAAAAAGGGAGGGGGGAGGGGGAGGTTAGTCAACATGACAGAGCCATAGCCAGTGGCATGCCCACAAAAAACGGCACCTGCTCCGAGCCTGGCACTTTCCCCTGCAATTGGCAAGAGGCTATTGGGAGGTGTCCCCAGCCCACTGCCCCGTACTGTGACCCAGTTAGAAGCCCTTGGAGCAGAAACAGAAGCACATGGCTGAGGGAGGGGCCTGGCAGGGCAGGGGCCGGGCAGAGGCACGGGAGGGGGGACCGAACAGCAGCAGCTTCTGTGGTGGCAACCCCAGCTCGCCCGGCAGACAGTGGCAACTCTGGCCCATCCCCTCCTTCTGGCCCGCCTTCTTCTTCTTTGTGGGTGGCCTGGAGTGAACTGCCCCAAGTCATTTTGCAACACAGTTTAGTTCTTCTAGCTCGCAGCTTTTCTTCTGAGATGGAGAAAAATCAGTTGCTATTTTCTTTGGCTCAGACAGGGAAAAATGGGGGACGAACAAGTCAAGTGCAGATTGGGGCTGACACCATTCACTATTGACCGCATGGGGTAAAAGATCTTTTGAACGGGGTAAAAGATCTTTTGAACTCTTACATAGTTTGGCTGCAGGTGCAGAATAACCATCTTGACTCAGCCCTTTCACTGATTATTTTTTAAACTATGTTAATTGAGCATAAACATTTGTTTAAAATATTAGGGATAAAATATTGCACAAAAGTAACTTTACTGAACCTATTAAATTCATTAAAAATACATTGAGAATGCATATATATATATATATATATATATATATATATATAGATAGATAGATAGATAGATAGATAGATAGATAGATAGATAGATAGATAGATAGAGAGATAGAGAGATAGAGAGATAGAGATAGAGATAGAGATAGAGATAGAGATAGAGATAGAGATAGAGATAGAGATAGATATAGATATAGATATAGATAGATATAGATATATATATGCATACTCAATGTATTTATATATATATGCGTACTCAATGTATTTTTAACTAATTTAATAGGTTCAGTAAAGTTACTTTTGTATATATATATATATAATTTTTTTTTTACAAAATAGTCATGGTTAATTTATCTCTCATCGTGTTTCAATAAGTATAGTATATATATATATATATATATATATACTATATATATATATATATATATATATATATATATATATATATATATATATATATATATATATATATATATATATATATATATATGTATATATATATGTAAATATATATATATATGTATGATGAGAGATAAAATTAACTCATGACACAAAATTATGCTTGGCCAGGTAATGTTTCAGAAAGCTCGCAACATTTTCACAAATGAGGTCAGAAGAACCATTGAGCAGAAAATCCATAATAGATGACATATCAATATTTGACCTCTCTATTAAGGGATGGATATTATATACATCTGCCAAATGTCATGGTGTTAGGCAGAGCACTGAAAAGAGCTAGTGAGTATGCTCTGTGTTGTTTGGGATCGCTCAGGATATACAAATAATTAGCCCAATAATCTGACCAGGCGATTCCTAAAGACTGTGGAGAACAACTCCCCCCCGCCCCCCCGCCTCCTGCATCATTCCCTGTTTCTCTCGCTCAATTAATGCAGATTTGAATTCATTATAGATTCTTGTGGCAGGCGTGTTTTGAAAGTGATCATACCTATGTTGTTGAGCTTCTTATCTATGTCTACTGGCCATTTTACAGAAAAAAAGTAACTTTACATTCCATTAAGATTTTATGACAGAAGACCTTGCAGAGTTTAAAATATATTTTTAAAATCTAAATCCCATTTCAAAACCTATAGCCCAAAGCAAAGGGTGAATATATTACTCGTGAGCTTCAGTTCAAGCTCAGCCTTTCTGTCTTAAACCCCCAACAAAGAAATAATGATGGTAAAGCACTGCAAATTAAATATTCAACACTAAAAAAAAAACACTGCTAAGTAATTAAATAATTTTTAACATGCGCTTGAAAACCTTAAACAATAGTTGCTGTTGCATGTGCAGCCACAGGAAACTCAGCTGTGTTTCTCTTACAATTAATTGCTTCCGCTGTATATAAAATTGAAAGTATTGGCTACTTTAGTGCGGAAAAAGGATATCCTCATACACTGCTCCTATTTCCTTACCAAAGGCTATTTCCGAGCCTTTCAGCATTAATTCATTTACAATAAATTATCCTGTGATGACAAAGGGCGGGCTAGAACAGAAGGTCACCTATTATCAGGAAAGTTTTGCATTTTCATTCTTGTATGATCTGAATATGTTTTAAAAATCCAGCCTCTGCTAGGCAGAACTCAGTTTGTGGATCTCAGAAATTCAAACAAAATAAGGGGTTATTTATATTATATCCTTTTCATTTTTGCAAAAGATGCATGTAGACATATATGCATGTTTGCAAGCTTGCATATAAAATATTGCATGGTCTCAGGGAAGGGAGACCCATAAGAGGGAAACCTCAGGCAGGATTGGATGGACTGAAAACCCGCGATGTGCTGCTCTGATGGAAGAAAGATGGGATATAAACAGTTTTGCAAAGGTAAAGTAAATGGGAAAAAAACTGAATGTAATAGGGAGAAAGAAGTATGTGGAACCTGCAAACTGGTGAATAGAGAGAAAAGTAACACCCATTGTGAAAAAGGGGCTGTGCAGCTCACAGAAATCCAGCTGCTAAAAAGCCAGGAGTGAACCCACTGTTCTGGTTCTAGCCACTGAGGAATTTCCCAGAGAGCCAGAACAGGATAGAAGAACTGTGCCTGGCAAGTTAACCTTAACCACGTTCAGCATTAAGCAGTGGTGGGATCCAAAAATGTTAGTAACAGGTTCCCATGGTGGTGGGATTCAAACAGTGCCATAGCGCCAATGGGGCTGGGCTGGGCATGATGGGGGCGTGGGCGGGCATTCCGGGGGCGGGCCATTAATAATTTTTCTGTTTCTGTAAAAAACTCTTACTGTAAAAAAAAGTTCCTAATTTCCAGCTGGTATCTTTCTGTCCATAATTGAAACTCATTATAGCAAGTCCTATTGTCTACTGCCAACAGAAACACTACTTCTCTAATTGGCCCCTTCCGCACATGTAGAATAATGCACTTTCAATCCACTTTCAATGCACTTTGCAGCTGGATTTTACTGGACAGAATAGCAAAATCTACTTGCAAACAATTGTAAAAGTGAATTGAAAGTGCATTATTCTGCAGGTGCGGAAGGGGCCATTGACTGCCTGTCAAATACTTAATACTTTCAAATAATTTTGTTTCTAGAAATCAAAAGAAGGATACTTTCCTTAAACAAGGAACTTTACCATATTTCTAAAACATGTCTTTAAAACAGCCCAACAGGGAGAATTATCCCGTTTTCTACCTTCGCTAACCAGCCACATAGGAAACAACAGGCCTTTATGATTTTTGGACCTAATGGAATTTCTAACGGAAAAGCAGACCCAATTAGAAACCCCCTCTCGGCACACACAAATAATTAGTAACCCACTCTTGGGAACTGGTGAGAACCTGCTGGATCCCACCTCTGGCATTAAGGCAGCGTATCAAGGGTTTCCAGTCCATCCAGCACAGCTATGGGGCATTTTGGCTGCCCAGGATCTGCTTGTTTTGAGGCTTCCTGTCCTGTGGAGAAGCCCTTTGGGAGGGTGCCACAGCGATGCCGAGTCCTGCCGCCTGAGAGGTCTGGATTGGGCCCTTATTTATTTAAAAGTATTAAATGGAGCAAATGATTGCTTTGGAAGGCGGCCCACATGGTGTTATACCCTACCAAAGTCTCTCTCTAAATCCAACTCTCCTGGGCTCTGCCCTCAAATCTCAAAGTATTTCTGAACATGGAGTTTGTCAATGACTGCTGTCACGCTGAGCTGGGCTACTGATATTACTGGAATGGCAATGCTTTGGAGTTATTGGATGTTTTAATGATTTTGACTGAGGTGTAATTTATTATTTTATGGTGGTTTGTTGATTCTGCTTTGTTAGTTGATCTGTAAACCGCCCATAGCCCTTAGGGGACGGGGCGGTATACCAAATCTAACAAACAAACAAACAAACCTAGAAAGTGACTTTTATAAAGCAATAGAATGGTAGTCCATTGCAATGCTAATTGTATGTTAACACCTTGCTTGTTCTGCATTGTCCTCTACTATGTAACCCATTTTCTGTGTTGTGGGTGTCTTTAGACAGGGTTTTATTTGCTTGGAATGTCTACCAGTTATGTAACCCTAGTCCAGGGGTCTGCAAACAATTGGCCATGCTGGCAGGGGCTGATGGGATTTGTAGTCCATGAATGTTAGAAACTTGGGTCCAAGGACCCTCAAAATAATCTGGACAAAGTTGGTGAAGCAGATAACAAAGCTTTTATTGGTTTACGGTCTTGCAAGATCGGGTGCCTACCCAGTAGGAACACCCTTCCTTTGTTCTACAACAGTTTATATTACTTTTTCAGGACCACCCAATCCCTCCCTCACTTCTCCATTGGCTAGGAGATGAGGGCCATAGCCTATTACAATTCATCTAGTCATACTATGTCATATACCAGGTGGTATCTCCTCCAATTAATACATCTCTATATGGTCATTTCCTGTAATTAATATTTGGTTCTTCTTAACTGTCAACCCTTCGGTAGTGCCTTCATGATATATATCCATGCCGTGTCTTCATGATATATATCTTCATGATATATATCCTTCTTCTTGGATGCCCTCTGGATGCACCTGCTAATGTCTTTTTTGTTCCTCTTTATCTTACTGTGAAGACACCATCATATTTTACCCCTTCATCCAAAGGCCTTCTATCTTGGCACAGGATCTTAGCCCTCCTATAAGCGGGTACTTCTTGGCACAAGAATCTAGGTTTTCTTGACCCACTTCCCTATAGCTTTTGAAGACACTATCCCAAGCTTGCTAGGGGCCCTCTTATCAGCAGGTGTCTGTTTGGCACAAGAACCTTCATGTTTCCTTATTATTTATGACTATTGGAAACCAAGCTTCAGGAAGCATCTTAGAAAAAAAAAAAGACTTTTAGCTAGAGGCTTTAAGAAGCTTCTGAATGGAGTTTCTTTTGTTTAATAGCACCTACTGATTAGGGATCTAGAGAAGCAAGCTGTTTTAGCTATTTTACACCTCTTAAACTGAGAGAATAACATTTAGCAGGATTCATTAAGCACATGAAGCATTAGGGATACATATATTGGAACATGAGTGATTAACATTACATTCTTTAAGTTCTCATTATTTAGCTACAACATAAAATCATTCAAATATACAAACGTGATTATAAACTACTACATCACCACATCACCTATTATTCCCCTCTAACCCCTTGACCTTTCTTCTTCTGGCATAGCTCATTATTTTTAAAGCAGGTGTGCTTTTTTTAATTGGGATATGATAAGAAATACACAAAGTCAAATGGAATATACTAAGCATCATAACTCCCATCTCTCTATGGATTCCATCCAACTTAACAGGCTTTCAACCTCATTATATTCAAGTGTAGATACTATACATGAACTTTTTTATATTCAGAGTTCACCTACCAAATCTTGTGATTCACCTGGTGGAAGGGTATATTCTTTGTGACTTCTAAATCCCATATTTGTGCACTAAAATATGTTTATGTGTGTAGATAACTTAATATAGTCTTACACCTTATGAAAACACCTAAAGATACCTTCTTTTATAACTTATAAGGCAATCATTGTCATTGTCCCGTGTATACTTACGTTTATAAAAGTAGCATCTCTTCGGTATATGTAAAAGCAACATTTTTACCTCTCACAATGAACATCTGGAGAGCCGCAGGTTGCAGACCCCTGCCCTAGTCCAACTGTTTATCGGATATCTAATGTGATCTGTTCAGTTAAAAAAAATTGGCTTGAGTCTCAGCAAGAAAGGCAAGCTACCGTGTTTCCCTGAAAATAAGACAGCGTCTTATATTAATTTTTGCTCCCCAAAATGCGCTATGTCTTATTCTCAGGGAATGTCTTATTTATCCGCTCCACAGCTGCATCTTCTGGTGTTCTGTTCGACGGGCATGCTTCCAAACAAAAACTTTGCTACGTCTTACTTTCGGGGGATGCTTTATATTTAGCACTTCAGCAAAACCTCTACTACGTCTTATTTTCAGGGGATGTCTTATTTTCGGGGAAACGGGGTATGAACAAAGTTAATAAATAAATAATAAAATTAATGAGCCCAACAGGAAGCTAAAGATAGATCCTCATTGGCCTTTTGTGGAATTGACTTGCCTGGCGAAACAGCGAAGCATACTTTTGATCCTAAATGCTAAGCACAGTGATTCTTTTACTGTCCCATAAGGGTTGGTACACCAAATCCTGAATGTTCACATTAGACCTATGTAATTTTTAAATCTTTCTCAGGCAATTGTTGTATTGAAATATGATAACTGAGAGCTTTGGAGCTGTGGCCCATATCATATATTTGGGTTCATGTCAATTCTATATTCAGCCTATTATGCCAAGTGTTTTCAAAGCCACTTGCCGTGAAAGCTAACCAATGTTTAAAATTTCAGGTGTGACAATGCTTACAATCAGGCCGATCAAAACATGTAAATTGTTTGTTTATTTGTTTTGCTGGATCAGAGAGAGGTCCACCTAATCCAGAATCCTCCGTCCAATAGCAGTCAACCTCATAAAACTCAGTGTCACTGTTTGCAATGGGTGTTCATACTGCTCCTGAAACCAGAGGTTCGGTTAGATATCATAGCTAATAGCAAGTGACCAATCTTCCATTAATTTGTTAGCTGAGAACCTGATTAGAGGTTTTAGGTACTGCCTCATCATTCGGATTGCCAAAAGACCTCTTGCGGGACCTACTGGTCATCCCCGCTTTAGGCTAGATCAGGGTTGCCAAACTCAAGGCAGCATCTGGAGATATCTTGGAATTACAACTGTTCTCATGATGACCGAAAGCAGTTCCCTTGGATAAAATAGCTGCTTTGGAGGGTAGACTATATGGCATTACATCTCTGAGCTCCAGTGATGGGATCCAAAAATTTTAGTAACAGGTTCCCATGGTGGTGGGATTCAAACTGTGGCGTAGCACCAATGGGGCTGGGCTGGGCACAATGGGGGCATGGCCGGGCATTTCGCAGGGGCGGGGCTGTGGCAAGGACGCAGCTGCTGTGCCGGGTCCTTGGAAGTGGGAAAAGCAAATTACGCACGCTGAGGCACTTTGAGGCTGCGCTGGTGGCACACGCTTGGTGCACCTCCTGCTAGGGACTGTTCGCCATAGCGTTCCCATGCGCACTACTGCTGAGAGGAGAGGCGTAACTAAGGCAAAAATCACGTGGCAAAATCACCAATTAGTAACCCCCTCTCGGCACACACAAATAATTAGTAACCTACTCTCGGGAACCTGTGAGGACCTGCTGGATCCCACCTCTGCGTGAGCTCCATCCCTTTTCCAAACTGCATCCCTTTTCCAAACTTCCCAGATACTACCTCAAATCTCCAGTAATTTCCCAACCCAGACTTGGCAATTTGGTTTACGAGTCATTATATGCGTCAACCTGACAGCAGACACAAAGAGGGTAAACCCTGCTTTTGCTCTGATGATTCTGATTATATAAGATGCCATTTATCGGTGATACAAATTCTTGACTGCCGAAGCACCTCTTCTTGTCCTCCTTGTGAGGTTCGGAAAGAATTTTGCACTTTGTTTTTTTTTGCAGAATATTTTATTTGTGTTGGCACAGAGAATCCATGCAAGGAATAGTCACGCACACCTCCTGAATCACACGCTATAGCTGAGCATTTGAAAGAAAAGAAAAACAAAAAAAAGGAGGTAATCAAATCCAAACCCATATGTAAAAGCAAGGTCACTTGTGGTGTCAAATCAATATTTCCAAACATTTAAAAAAAGTAAAAGGCTGAGCATGATTGCTGCAGAAACAAATAACTCAGTTGCAAATGTTAACAATGTGCATTTAAAAATATGCTTGCATCTACCAGTAGGTCTTCTTAATTAATGCTGCATGGCCTAACCGAAGATGCTAATGTATATTTAATGCTACAGCATTCGCATTATTGAATACAGAGAGCTTTGAATAAAATATTTCATTCAACTTACTGACCAGTGAAGGACCAAAAGCAAGAAAGTTTGTTTGTTCGCATTACATTTGTCATGAATTTGATTATGTTTAGATACTAATGGTAAATTATTTTTGGTAATGTTAACTGAATTGTGAATGATATGAGTGTTGCTGTCTTTTAGACCAGAAGGAAGATTAAAAGTCAGCCGCAAAGAGGGTGCAATCTAGAGACATAAAAATAAATGGGAAGCTTAACCATAGTTTGATCCATAGGTGTCAAACTCGTGGCCCTCCAGATGTTATGGACTACAGTTCCCATCATCCCCTGCCAGCATCATGCTGGCAGGGGATGATGGGAACTGTAGTCCATAACATCTGGAGGGCTGCGAGTTTGACACCTGTGTAGGATTGCACCAGAAGTTTTTTTGTTTCAGCTTTAGAGAAATGAAATGTTCAATTTTAATTATGCATCCTTTAATACGGCAGATGCTTTCATCATATCCTTTCAAAGGTTTAGCTTTTTAATTTGTCTTGGTCATTCACAGGTGCAGTATTTGTCATACAAGAAGAAAAAGGGCATCAATTACCACCTTTCCTCAGATGAAACAGAACAGTAACAAGACTACCTTAACATTAACATTAATCAGATAAATTGTGACAAGTCACAAAGACAGCACACCACTGAACCTGCCAAATATTTCTTCCCTAAGTAGTAGTTTATTTGGGTGGCCTGCTTTGTATTCCGCATACATATCATTGTTTTCCTCAGAAAAGTGGTCTTGGCGGAACAGATGTGTGAGATTCCGCTTAAACACGATTAACACCTCGATCCTAAAAAAAACACTTGCTTGGCCATAAGGGCCAGTACAGGTGCTAAAGGGGAGGGTTTGTGTGTTTGTGAGAGTAACTGCTCATGCAAACCGTCTATTCAGGGGTCACCATATACGGTGCCCACCAACACCTTTCCTGGCCCCCACCCAGTGTTCTTAACAGTGGGTGGGGCTAGGTGGGGATTTTGCCCTCAAGGCTTCTGATTGGCCACTGGAGGTTTGATTGGCTGTGCAGATTTTCAAAAATATTGTTTTGGAAGCTGCGGCCACCACAGCACTTTTAAGAATCGGCACTGCACTGTGTGACTGAAGGCAAACTGCCGTAGCCATCATATGACTGGATCTGCCTCCTGCAGCAGCCAGCTCGTGGCAGCCATTTTGTAGTGGTGCCCACCACACTGTATCAGAATTCTAAAGGTGCCCACCAACTCAAAACAACCTGGGGACTCCTGAACTAAAAGAAGAGTAATCTAAGGAAGTACAGAGTCTTTTCCTCCCTGCTGATTTTGTTGACCAGAGGGAAGGACTACCCATAAGTTGGAAGGAGGGAGGAAACTTGCGGATATTTTTCCCCGCTGGTCAGCAAAATCAGCAGGGAGGAAAAGACTCCATACTTCCTGTCCTTAGATTACTCTTCTCGTAGTCCAGGAGTCGTCCCACCCCCCAATTATAATGTTTACCCAGTGGTGGGATCCAAAAATTTTAGTAACAGGTACCCATGGGGGTGGGATTCAAACTGTGGCGTAGCGCCAATGGGGCCGTGCAGGGCACGACGAGGGCGTGGCCAGGCATTCCAGGGGTGGGGAATTCCTGGGCAGGGCTGTGGCAAGGATGCTGGTTCTTGGGCGGGAAACGAATGCACGCAGGCGCAGGCTGCCATGCATGCCAGTGCACCTCCTGCTAGACTGCTTCAAGTTCTGCACGCTACTGCTGAGAGGAGGGGCGTAACTAAGGCAAAAATCACGTGGCAAAATCACCAATTAGTAACCCCCTCTCGGCACACACAAATAATTAATAACCTACTCTCGGGAACCTGTGAGAACCTACTGGATCCCACCTCTGTGTTTACCTGAATACAATGCTCTCCAACATGGAACAGTTAGTATTTCTTTTGGAGAGTTGACTTCAGAAGTTACCTGCACTAACTCTGAATTGCCACTGACATCAGTAGAATCCTCCCCAAGTTAATGTTCTTAGGATCACACTCTAAAACTGCCATGTAAACATGCTCAAGCGTTTGGTAAAGATGTATGTAGACAATGGATTATATTCTTTAGAAATATGCTAGGGGACTATTTGAGTTGGGTGAACAAATTTTAGTGCATTTGCCAGCTGGAGACTGGGGGACAGCAGAGCTGAGGAGGGAATGTGACAAGTGATTCCCTTGACCTCACTCGCCCCATTATTTCAGTCATCCAAGCGTTATTGGAACAGGAGGGCATCCAGTCAGAGACCCCTGGCAACAATGCCACTCCCATAACCCAGTGAGTAGTGGCGGAGTCCTCACAGGCAAGTCAATCCATAATCTGTTATACAGTTTGTTTGCTGTTGTGTTAGGAAGCCATACAGGGAGCTCGTTGTCCTTTTATTAGTGTACTAGTACTAGTAAGTACTAGTAAGAAAAGTACTAGTAAGAGAAAATCTGAAATGGAAAATAGTGTGATAATCACCTCTTTGTGCGTTTTTGGGGTTTACAGGTTGCAGGAAGCTCCATTGCTACTAACTATTCTAATTTTTACCAGCTATGGGGTCGAGCTGAAGGTAGGTCAAAGGGGAGTCTAGTTTGTTGCAGATAAATAAAAAGTGTGACTAAAATACTAGAGATTCTTTTTAAGAACAATTAATCACATGGTTCTGCAGTCCTATTTTAAACTTCCCAGATGGCAAGAATTAAAGTGCTGTGTACTTGCATATATATTGGAGGTAAGACACGCTTAAAATATGTAAAACAAGGTTTGAGTAAAATGAGCAAAGTGTTATATACTAATACATAAATACTGTGACATGTTCTCCAATCTCTGTCCTATTTTTTCAAAGTTTTAAATTCAATAAATTTCAGCCAGGTAGCAAAGCATTTAGTTTACTCTCTCCAATAAATCATAATTAAATTAAAGTTTAAACTTTCATTTTAGCTGGCTTTAGACTCTAGCGCATTTTGTAAAATAAAACAAAGTGTTTTGAGAAGGAGAAGATAGTCACTGTTAAGTTTATCTTGCTGCTGCTTGGTTAAAAATAAAACTCATCAAGTAAACATTCCTAAAATCAGATTGTGAACTGGTTTAATGAATGGTAAATACGTCACGTCACTGTAAATAAGAAATTAGAGGCATTAATAACAAAGCTACTTATTGCAAAGTATAATACTGGGACTACTCAAGTGTAAACAGCTTCAAATACTAGCTTGGATCCCATGGTAAATTTCCATTTATAGGAAGGGGGTAATTTATGCCAATTTCCTGCTCCGTCTATACTCTTCTGCATCCCTCCCAGTAGCATTTTTGGGAGAATTTCTGGCTGTCAAAGGAGAGAGGAAATCCCATTCTGCTGGTGGAAATATCTTCTATTAGTGAAGGTTTATTGTGGAATCCAAGACGATGACCATTTTGCCTACTCAAACGAGCCACTGACATATGGCATATTTTAGGATTCTCTTTTGAGCGGGCAGGGACCACCATCTGTTACCAGATCCTAAAATATAAAACAGGGACAAGGACCACCATTCGTTATCAGATACTAAAATATAAAAACTTAAATATCCAGTCAGTATAAATACTTGTTGCCGTTTGCAACAATAAAAAAGCATCAATAAGTCATTCTGCAGACGCTGAATAAAGTTTGCTGAAAACCTGAAAAAGCTGTTAAACTAACACTGCCCTAAGTTCCACAGGCTTTATTCCCTCATAGCAGCAAGCGCAACCCAGAGATGTCTTGTTTAAATAATCTAAACACAGTTAGAACTGGGCATGCCTATAAGACCGCCCTGTTAATGATATCAATTTTACTAGGAAAATGGTGCCTCATTCTCAATCACATGGAAAGAACAGTAGGACCCTGTCTCTCTCCTGTTTGCCATCTCTGTTTTAGCCTGATATTCTACAAGATATCTCCCCTACCCATGTGTGATGAAAAACAGATACAAATAAATCAACTTTGTATAGAAATAAAAGGCAGCATTTCTGTTCTGTAAGGCTCAGATGCTGTGCATTTTTTCTTGTTTGTATACGCAACAGGAATTAATTTCTTCCAGCTAGGGTTCTTCTCTTATCCCTTCAACCAACCACTCCAACAAAAGAGGTCTTTTCTCATAACATCCCCATCGTCCTATCCCAGGAAGCTGCAGTATGGATGTGAACGTCGCATTCTCAATACCTGAGCACCTGGGCATTTTATCACATGATCTACTCTCTATTTAAAACATTTATTAGCGGCCTTTCTACCCTGCGGAACTCAAGGCGGCTTACAATCAAATAAAACAAGGTTGATTTTTTTAAAAAAACAAATTAAAAAACCTCACAATTTAAAATCACCAGATCAGACTGCCAATAAATAAAAACTACATTCGACAAAGGCAGTATTAAATAAAACTGTCTCCAACTGCCTCCTGAAAAGCGAAAGTGAGGGGTCCAGACGCACCTCCCAAGGTGCTTGTTCCGTAATCTGTTCTGATAAGAAGAGCAGGGCAATTGTCCCTTCCTATGCTCCTGCAGTATTCACATACATCACAGCCCACAGGTGGGGATAGTACCATCAGAAATAACTTACACACAGTGCCGCGCTTACCCCTCATTCTATTCCACTGACGTTAGGACCAAGTCATGTCTACAGAAGCATAGGATATACTTGTGCAAAGAGTGGTCTCACGCCGCTCCAGTGACACTGCAATCCTAAACAGAGTTACGCCCTTCTGAGTTCACTGAAGTTGGTGGGACTTTGTTAAGGACTGCATTGCAAGAGTCCTGAGCAACTATGTATGGGGCCAGTGACAGGGTTAATTCTCACATAAATGATGATGCCCCAGTGAGAGTCTATCTAAGATGATGCCCCAGTGAGAGTCTATCTAAGTAAGATGATGCCCCAGTGACAGTCTAAGATGATGCCCCAGTGAGAGTCTATCTAAGATGATGCCCCAGTGAGAGTCTAAGATGATGCCCCAGTGAGAGTCTATCTAAGATGATGCCCCAGTGACAGTCTATCTAAGATAAATCCCTATCAGCACCCAGCCTTATGTGGTTCCTTTATATGCACATGTCACCAAGGTGACTTGGGACCACCCCTTAGGGAAGGATGTTCCACAGTGCTGGAGGCACAGTGAGTTCACCTTTAATTGCATTCCAGTTCAAGCCTCGAATGAAGCTCTATTCACACATTACAGTGTACATATGTACATCCTGTGCTTACTTTTGTAGATCTGTGGGTAAGAAAGAGTCAATGCATGTCCATGCTGCAATTCAAACTGGGGGACAGTACCTGGATAAATGGATGGCTTATATCACACATTCAGTCGTACATGAATTGAATGTAACTTGAGAATTTCTTAATGCATGTGTATAAAAGAATCAAGTGTACACTGTACACGGGTTGTACGTGCATTCCGTGTAAGTTATGAACAGGGTTTGAGAAAAACAGAGTAGGGGATTTTTACTCCATTCTGTGAGATCTATACACGTTACTCTAAGGTCTATACAATATGATGGTCGGAAAAGTCAGTGGAATATGATTTCTTTTGTTATACATGCTTAACCTATCTATTGGCTTTTGGCTACTACTATACAACTCATCCAACTCTGTCTGTTTTCGCACTTTGTAATATGTGGTAATACTAAGGTTGACTTGTTATTTTTTTCTCTAAAGCTCTAGTCTAGTGCATTATATTAGCCCTGGTGGTTATGCTAGAAGATACTGAATATTTTAAACTGCTTTTAACATTTTAAAACAATGTTATTCTTGTGGTTCATTTTGCTCAAACTTTTGCAGCAGCATTTCACTGTCATGTTTCGAACCTTCATTTGCATTTGTGTTTTTTTTGTATTAATTATGCAAGAACAAGATCTGCAAATATAAAAGCAATTGGATTCAGCTTCAGAACTGTTCAATATTCACTGCCTCCCCAGCCCTCTTCCACACAATGAGAAATCCGTCGTTATCTCTATTTCATTCACTTCAATTCGGCTCTGTCTTCTAGCTCCTCCTTTAGACATTGATGGCGTGTGCATGCTTCTTGCACAGTGGCTTATCCTTCTTCGAATAAAATGGCTGGCCTTCCAAATTCACATGGCACACCTGAAAATGAAAAGAAGATTAAAAGTAATCAAAGGGAGAAAAAAAGTCAGAGTAGACCTCCCAAAAAAGAATGGGAGTCACCAATCCAAGAAGCCTTACAGGTCAAGAAAATGCATCCAGAGCCGCCATCCATCCATCCATCCATCCATCCATCCATCCATCCATCCATCCATCCATCCATCCATCCATCCATCCATCCATCCATCCATCCATCCATCCATCCATCCATCCATCCATCCATCCATCCATCCATCCATCCATCCATCCATCCATCCAATCCATCCATCCATCCATCCATCCATCCATCCATCCATCCATCCATCCATCCATCCATCCATCCATCCCCCCATCCATCCATCCATCCATCCATCCATCCATCCATCCATCCATCCATCCATCCATCCATCCATCCATCCATCCATCCATCCATCCATCCATCCAGATATGTCTCCTACATAATAGTCAACATTACAAATGTTGTATTGTACATAGATAACATAAATGGGTCCCACAAGACAAGTTTTGATCCTTGAGAGCAAGATGTGTTTCAGCCAAATGGCCTTCCTCAGTGGTCAAAGATAAAATATCTAGCATCCAGACTAAAATTACTATTATACTTTTTATGACTGAGGTGAATTGGTGCAAAAAATAACCTCGAATGGAACCTGGATATTCCACAAAGTTCAAATCCTCAATAGGGGGTTGATATACTGTGCCAACATGTGCCCAGTTCTGCTATATTGAGGTCTTGTTGTATCTCAGTCATATTATACCTTTCTTAAATCTGATGCTTTATGTTGTACACTGCCCAGAGCCCTTTGGGGATAGGGCGGTATACCAAATAAATAAATAAATAAATGAATGAATGAATGAATGAATGAATGAATGAATGAATGAATAAATAAATAAATAAATAACCAATATTATAAGATAACGTCCTTATAAAACTGAATCAAATGACACAGCTGTTTTCTGGACTGAACCATTCAGGCTGCAGGTGTATTTGTCAGGGGAAAGACTAGCCTAAAACTGCACCACGCGAAATGATAGTTTTCTGAACACAAGAACTATGTTTCAGTAGAGAAACATTCAGCAATGGGAATTCCCCCGCTGCAGCCTGAGCGGCACCATCCTGGAATACTTACACCAGACCATGTAAGATTGTGAAACCCTGAAACACTTTTGATGATGAAACTTACTGCACAAATGAAGCAGGTGTCATGCCAAGTGTGTCCAAGGGCTTCGATGAACTTATCTCCTGCTTCCACAGGGAAGTCACATCCATGACATTTGGTGCTGAACAAGGCAACATAGTCTAGAAGCAGAAAAACGAACAGAAACTAACTTCAGAACTTCAACAGGGTTAACTTTCCTTCAAACGTACATCTGCTGGATAAGAAACCTGCGGTTGATTTTTGCTTGGAATTCTGCTTTGCGAACTTTTCCAGAATGAATGTTGTGATGTGCTTGCTTTCCTTTCCACTTTTTTTTTGCGCGGCCAACCAGAAGTGAAGCTACCAGGGGGCGTGCGGAGCACCAGGCGCCCCCTAGTGGGGGGCGCGCAAAAATTGCTGGTTCGTTTGTGTTTTTTGGTATTTTTAGTGTTTTTTTCAGTTTTTGGCCTGCAGGGGGCGCATATTTTAGACTAGCAGCACCAAAATTTCAGGAATTTTCCGAGAGTCTCTCCTGATTATACCACCCAAGTTAGGTGAGGTTTGGTTCAAGGCGTCCAAAGTAATGGACTCCCAAAGGGGGTGCCCCATCCCCCATTGTTTCCAATGGGAGCTAATAGGAGATGGGGGTTACACCTTTGAGAGTCCATAACTTTGGACCCCCTGAACCAAACTTCACCAAACCTCGGTGGTATCATCAGGAGAATCTCCTAAAGATACTCTAAAAATTTGGTGCTGCTAGCTTAACAATTACACACCTGACAGCAGGCACCCCCTCCCTCCAAATTCCCCCAGATTCTCCTTTTAAATCCACCCCTTCCGGAATGGATTTAAAAAGAGAATGTGAAGTCCCCAGTTTAAACATTGAAAGTGATGCTGTTCAGGGTGGGGGAGAATCCACCCCAAAACAGCATCACTCTCAATGTTGTTTTAACTGGGGACCCCAGATTCTCCCTTTAAGATGGATTTAAAAGGAGAATCTGGGCTCCCTAATTTAAAAACCATAGAAAGTGATGCTATTTGGGGGTGGATTCCAGCATCACAGCAGCTGCCCATGTGGGGGGGGGGCACAAAACTCAGATTTTGCAACGGGCTCCATTTTCCCTAGCTACGCCTCTTGTGACCAACACATTTGAGTGCAAAGCATTCCACAAAACAACATTTAGATTAGGAGCGTAAAGAACAACTTAGGAACTTGAAAAAATTGTTTTTAAGATCCTTCCCAAATACATCTGCCACCTATTTCCTCCCAATTGACCAGATTGCCCAACGCCCTTCAGACTCCTAATCCTGCATTCCAGGGTATGGGACATACTGGGAGGGCATATGGAGACTATGGCTGCAGGGCAGAGGGGGGTGCTGTGTTGGTGGTAGAACATCCACTTTACGTACATAAGATCACAGGTTCAATCCCTGGCATCCTCATTCAAAAGACCAAGCAGTAGGTGATGTGAAAGACCACTGCCTGAGACCACGGAGAACCACTGCCCATCTGAGTAGACATCTCTGACTTGGACCAAAGGTCTGATTCAGCATAAAGCATAAAGCACCTTCATGTGTATGCAAGCACCTTCATATCACATGATCAGTTCAGTGGTGGGATCCAAAAATTTTAGTAACAGGTTCCCATGGTGGTGGGATTCAAACTGTGGCATAGCGCCAATGGGACTGGGCGGGGTATGATGGGAGCGTGGCCGGGCATTCTGGGGGCGGGGCATTCCTGGGCGGGGCTGTGGCAAGGACGCAGCCGCTGCGCCGGTCCTTGGGTGGGAAACGAATGCACACAGGCGCAGGCTGCCACGCACACCTCCTGCTAGACTGCTTCAAGTTCTGCGCGCTACTGCTGAGAGGAGGGGCGTAACTAAGGCAAAAATCACATGGCAAAATCACCAATTAGTAACCCTTTCTCGGCACACACAAATAATTAGTAACCTACTCTCGGGAACCTGTGAGAACCTGCTGGATCTCACCTCTGGATCAGTTCTGGAATGACACAGCAGCCTTGCTGAAGCTAAGTAGGGCTGTGTCTGGCCAGAGCCTACGCTGGAGACCTCCTGGGAATTCAGTCCAACCCACTGTCATGATGGTGCCGCTGGGGGGGAATCGCTTTCGCTTCTGCAGGTGCAGTTTCATCACTTCTAGCAGTGGCCTTGGAGTTCCGCGGCTGAGAAGAGACCCCAGGCCCGACAATGTGAACTGTCTGCTTCTCGTGTGGGGGTGGGGATCTTGCACTCATATTATCAAGAGTTTGGTGCGGTTTTCACCAGAACTCTCTTTCTATGTTCCTGACATGTCTTCAATAAAAGCCTTGAACCCTTCAAGTGATTTATCGTCTGAACGGGGAATCTGACACCCACCTTGAGTTGGATTATGGAAGGAAAGTGGCATAGAAATGAAATAAATAACTGGGAACTTTTTCATATCTAGGAACCTCCTCCAACTTCTGATACAGGACTGACTTCTATTTTTTTTTAAAATTGTTATGATTTCTTTCACTGCTCATCTTTTTTTTTAAGACTTCAAAGAATTAGGACTGATTCACATGTTACAAAGACCTTGCGTCCCCTACATGTTGCGCTATGAAACATGAACATAAGAACATAAGAACTAGCCTGCTGGATCAGACCAGAGTCCATCTAGTCCAGCACTCTGCTACTCGCAGTGGCCCACCAGGTGCCTTTGGGAGCTCACATGCAAGATGTGAAAGCAATGGCCTTCTGCTGCTGCTGCTCCTGAGCACCTGGTCTGCTAAGGCATTTGCAATCTGAGATCAAGGAGGGTCAAGATTGGTAGCCAGGTGTTTCAAACTTAATTGTCAGATCCGTTGTGGACTCAATTTCAGTCAGGATCACAACATGTAGAAACAGGAGGCTTCACTCTTCCACTATGAGTCATTTTCCCAAGGGTCTCATGGAGCTGCTGTTCCCCATTACAGAAACTTGTGCGTAGCCATCAGTGCCTGTTAAGTTTCCCTGGTGGGGCAAAGATCAACTCCTAAGGGTCAGCTTGGGGAAATGTCACTGGTGTCTCTGTAGCCCACTTTCTCCCCATATCCCACAATCCCAATCTGGACCACATCTGTTGACCCAGCACACAGCTGCCAAGTGGAGGACACAAGGACTTTTTAACACTTTAATTGGTCCTTCATGGTGATGTCAACTGTAGCATCTTCCTCTGGATCTTCGACGAGCAATGCTTTTAGAGAAGTGTGGTAACTTGGGTACCGATATTTATGGGAACAGATGGGAAAAACACCACCCCAATAATATTCTCCAAACAATCTGTTTTAAAGAGGCAATGCACTGAGCTCCAGGGAAGTCCGCTTCTGCCAAGAGAAGCTCAAACCATCTGAAATGCTGCTAAAAACTGCAGCAGTTGTTTGGCGGCACTGGGCCAAAGAAGGGATATGAAAAAATGTTATTAGCTGCCCTCACGGGTCATTTCAGCTACCAGACAAGCTCATCATTGCCCTCCTTTTGCCTCCATCCTAATAAATCTTCCTCTTTGGTTGCCTTGGCCAATCCTGCAGAGAAGGACCAACACTCCTGAATCAGTGAATGTAACCGCTTGGTGAGCTACTCCTGGACTGCAACAGAGGAGTGTTTGAGGGGGACGGCAGGATGCAGAATAATCAAGGTACAAAATGTCAAGGAGTCCGTTCTTTAGGCAGCAGGGAACCAATCCACCACCTAAGCATGAATACTAATGAAAGTGGGAGCAAATAGCATAGAGGCTTTAGAAAGAAAAACAGAGCCACGGATTTTTGTACCAAGTCGCATTTGTCTCACAATATTTCAGCTGCATAGCCGCGCAGTACCTTTCTCGCAGTAGGGCTCTCCGTCCTCCATGTGGAACAGGCTATTCCCAAACGGCTTCCTGCAGGCAGCGCAGACAAAGCAAGTTGTGTGCCAAGTCTGCCTAAGGGCATGCATCACTTCCTGAAAGGCAAACAAGAGCAGATGGATGGTGAGCGGCCACTGAAACACACGGGCTACAGAAACAAACATGAAGCCGAGCAGAAGAGCAGAAACGCCAAGTTTTGCCACAGTCTCCTGGTTGCTGCAAAACAGGAGGGGAAGAAACTTGAGGAGAAAAGAAAAGCACTTAAACCTTCCCCCGCTAACTGTCGCTAGCTGTTTTTCTCCAGCAAAGACTATGCAGGAATCTGTAGATGGGGAAAAAAAGTTGGTTTGCTGGAGAGCCTGTTGGGTGGAACCAAACCTGGCAGGCACAGAAGGGTCAAGCATTCTCCTCTTGCCCAAAATTTCTCAGCTGCAAACCACACCCTCTTAGGCAGAGGCGAAGTGCTCATGGGGACACGTGGGTCACATGTCCCTGGGCACATGCCAACTGGGCACGTGGGGGTGGGGAATTAAGAACATAAGAACATAAGAACGAGCCTGCTGGATCAGACCAGAGTCCATCTAGTCCAGCACTCTGCTACTCGCAGTGGCCCACCAGGTGCCTTTGGGAGCTCACGTGCAGGAGGTGAAAGCAATGGCCTTCTGCTGCTGCTGCTCCTGCAATCTCAGATCAAGGAGGATCCAGATTGGTAGCCATAGATCGACTTCTCCTCCATAAATCTGTCCAAGCCTTTTTTAAAGCTATCCAGGTTAGTGGCCATCACCACCTCCTGTGGCCACCGCCAGGTGCCCCTCGGCGCCACGTTGCCAGGCTGCTCCTTCAGCCGGTGGGGGTGGGGTGCCTGGAACAGGTGTTGCCCCCACCATCACGCCTCTGCTCCTAGGTCCAAGCTGCACAGAAGCAGTGTCTGGGCCCAGGAGGTGGGGGCCCTTCCTCCCTATGCCTGCATTAAACATCACATTCAGTTCCCCATTCATCAGATGTGCGCACACATCTGGCCAGGTGCTGGGCTTGCGCACGTGCCAAGTTCCTCCCCTCCGGTGCAGAGAATCCTGGTTAGAAATCAGGTCTGCATATCTGTGATGTACAAATGCTGGCATACAGGTTAAATGGAATTAATTTCTTCCAGTGTAAAGTGTTGTGATGCGATTAGAGCTGAGAGGGGGGTGAATGAACTCTGATTCACTTGCATTTGTTTATTTTTATTTAGCATATTTCTATGTCACCTCTACGGAGTTCTGCTTGAGGTGGCTCACAGTTAAAAAGTACTGCATTTTAAAAAGCCATTCGATATAAGCAGCATAAAAATACAAAAAAAAGACTACTAAAATGTAGAAATAATTAGAAATGCAGCTGGTTGTCATCTGAATGTTGGTAGCATCTCGATTCAGAACCCTGGATGACCTCTCCCAGCGGTTTCATGTAGATGTGAAGTAGCACAGGGTATAAGATAGAACTTTACAGGACTCCCGGCATAAATGTCACAGGGCTGAGCAGTTGTTTCCCTGCACCACCTTCTGGAATTGGTCAGGTAAGAATGGAACCAAAGTATGGTGCTCCCTCCACGCAGCCTCTCCAGAAGGATGTAAATTGTTGATGGCATCAAAAGCTGCTGCGAGGACCAAGAGAATCAAAAAGGGGTGCACTCCACCATCGCTCTACCAATGAAGGTCATTGGTCAGGTTGGCCTATTTGCCTACCTGCATACATGATGTCAGAGGTCGAGGAGCCCACCTCCACACCCACCGCTCAGTTGGGTGCAACAACATGGCTCTGCTCTCACCGTACCCCAAAGAATGGCACACTGGCTCCAGAACAACAACAATGATCAAAATGTTGGCAGGGTCAGCAAACCCGCACAGCCCCTTTAGGGAGGCCACACCTAAAAGCTGGGCTTTGTGCCGGCTGGTAGGTTCACAAGATGGCCAGGAGATAAAGCCATACCCCCACCAGAAATCTCACGGGAATAAATGTCCTTGCAACATTTCTTTGCACCTTCATGAATGGGTGAGGTTTCAGTGACTCGTTTAAAAGAAGGCCATGGAGGTTCTCAATGTGAGGCTGGGGGAAGGGACAGTAATATTACCCTAAAGTTTCTGGTGATTGCTAGAGCTACCCTTGACACTTCTGGGTAACTCTAGGAATTGCTAGAAACTCTATGGTCAGAACTTCTCGCAGGTCGCTAAGCAGTGGTGGGATTCAGCAGGTTTGCACCACTTTGGCCGAACCAGTTGTTGAAATGGTGCTTGTAAACAACCAGGTGTTAAATTATTTGAATCCCAGCACTGTCGCCAAGGCCATCTGGTCACCTTTGTGAACCGGGATGGGGTGGTGGTAAGCTGTCACGCACGCAGCCGCAGGAGCGCACTGCCTTCTGGGGCTTGCCGTTTCCCGCCCTGTGACAGGGCGGGAAATGGCAAGCCCCAGAAGGCCATGCTCCTGTGGCTGCGCAATTGACAGAGGCGCCTTCAGCTCCCGGGCCGCTCCCCCCGTGAACAATTTGTCCCACATCCCGCAGGTTATTTCAATTGTCCTGATTTTTGGGAGGCTGCCGCACTGCCTTGCACCCCAGAAGGCAGTGCGGCAGCCTTCCAAAAATCGGGACAATTTGTTTGAAGGCGGGACTGTCCCGCCAAAAGCGGGACGTCCAGTCAGCCTGGCCAAGGCCTTATTTTTCCTTTAATTTTTTTCCTGGGACTCTGCCTCCCTACTATCCCATAACCTTCCCCTCAGCAACCCCATACAAAGGATACTGGAACGCAGCCAGGTTCAGGAGTCTGGCCTGGCAGCCCCAGCCTTTGAACCATGGGTAGCTGGATATTCATTCTAGCCAGGTTTTTCTGCATATGCGAGAGGAGTTAAGCACATGTCAGCATGTATGGTGGATGGATAAATTTTGGCCAGAAGGGATGTCAAATGAGTTGCATCTAAAATCACCAAACTGACTCCTCTCCTGCCACAACCCCAGGTGTCAACCACTGTTCAACTGAATTTCTTAAGATGAGGAAACCCCCAATCTTCTGAATGCAAAAATGCAGACTGAATGGAGCCCCTCGGGGGATAACTGAGGAGGGGCTGCCAAGAGTATTTACGGGGCCCCAGCACACATGGGAGATGCAGCCTTCCTACAGGGATGCCATTTCAGTAAGGGTCAAACCAGAGGTGGGATCCAGCAGGTCCTCACAGGTTCCCGAGAGTAGGTTACTAATTATTTGTGTGTGCCGAGAGGGGATTACTAATTGGGGATTTTGCCACGTGATTTTGGCCTTAGCCTGCGCCTCTGGCGCGGTATTCGCTTTCCTCACTAAGGATCATGCAGCGGCTGTGTCCTTGCCACAGCCCCGCCCAGGAATGCCCCGCCCCCAGAATGCCCAGCCATGCCCCCGTCGTGCCCCGCCCAGCCCCATTGGCGCTACACCACAGTTTGAATCCCACCACGAAGGGAACCTGTTACTGAAATTTTGGGATCCCACCACTGGGTCAAACCTCTTACACAAAGAGGGGCAACATTCTCAGAAAGGGTTAAAGGCACATTCTAGCATTTATTCACTGTTAATGTGCAAAAAAAGCGTATTTTTCAGGCAATTCCCTCTCATAACGACAGCAATATTATCGACCCATCAAGAATGAGCTGGATTGTGGTACAGCTACACAAATTAAGCCTCAAACCATCAATGGAGTCATTTATGTACCAGTTAGAGGAGCAACACTTGAAATGCTCAGGCGCTTCCCTCTGCCAGTTTTTTTAATTCCTACTTACACAGATGTTATGCAATTTAATCTGATGCTCTGCCCTTTTCTGCAGCTGACGGCCCTGGCATCATTTACATGAATAGCACGTCTTGTTGGTGACTCATCAGCAACAGGTTTCATTAAATTAAATTGATGTTTGCAAAACAACCCGGCCTGGTAAGTCAACCTGCATTAAGTTATGAGGCTCGCTGAGAAGCAACAGGCAGGCTGCCGAGAGAGGCACACTGCAGCTCTGCAGGGTGATCTATGGCTGTCAGTGTTCAGTGGGGGGCTGCCTCTCACCTGGCGGGGCACTGCATCCTGTGTCAGCCAGATGGCAACACCAATTTCCAGACTGAGGACCTCAGAAGCTGCCCAGCCTTGTAAGGTCAGATTCATGGTCCATCTTGTTCAGCATCCTGTTTGCCAGGATGACCAGTCAGATGCCGCAGGGATAGGGTTGCCAGGTAACTGGCAGAGGACGGGGTGGAGAACTTACTGGCAGCAAACTGAGTCCCGAGTCCTCAGTTTCTGGTGACATGAGGACACTCTGGTATTTGGGTTCAAACTCTATGGTAGGAGCCATTTTTACCAAAGAGCTTTTGCCAAATACCAGAGTGTCTCCACTTCATCAGCAGCATGGTGACATCACTTCTGGTGAATGCCAGAGGGGATGTTGATGCCTCACCAGCAACAGAGGCCTAGGATTTCGCTGCTGATAAGTCCAGAGGTGGGATCCAGCAGGTTCTCACAGGTTCCCGAGAGTAGGTTACTAATTATTTGTGTGTGCCGAGAGGGGGTTACTCATTGGTGATTTTGCCACGTGATTTTTGCCTTAGTTACACCCCTCCTCTCAGCAGTAGCGCGCAGAACTTGAAGCAGTCTAGCAGGAGGTGCACCGGCTTGTGTGGCAGCCTGCACCTGCATGCATTCGTTTCCCGCCCAAGGACCGGCACAGCAGCTGCGTCCTTGCCACAGCCCCACCCAGGAATGCCCCGCCCCCGGAATGCCTGACCATGCCCCCGTCGTGCCCTGCCCAGCCCCATTGGCTGCATCATCGGCATAAAAGAGGATGGACTAAGAAACACCATTCAGATAGGGACAATGGGGGTTGGAGTTGTTCAAAATGGGGGCAAGATTGTACAAAAACGGTTGAATAATACAGGTGCTAATACACAATTGTGAACAATGAGGCTAATAGAGGGGACCACCAATCAGGAAAAGATTTGTAAATTTCAGCCGGGACCCAGAGCCTTGTTGGATTTATGGTTTACAATTAGTGGTAAAATTTCATCCTCTGTTACAGGGGGGCACCTGGGAATAACATTAGACAGGGGTGGCTCAGTCCAAGGGTTGTCAAAATTCCCACCATTAAAGATATTACAGAAATAACTATGCCAAATTGGAGGGTCAATATTAGAGGAGATGGCAATATTAGAGGAGACGTTCCCCTAGCAACAAGGTGCCAAAAGTTTCTGGTGTCATTAGAGAGGGCTGCCTGAATAAGGTGTTTCCATTTCTCATTGGCTTGTTTATAGATGTTTTCGCAAAGTGCGGGCGAGAGATGCCTCTTCAACACAAAGTACTCAGCGGGTAGATTATTTAGACCAGTGATGGCGAACCTATGGCACGGGTGCCAGAGGTGGCACTCGGAGCCCTCTCTGTGGGCACCCGCACACACATCTAGGCTGACCTGGGCCACTGAGCACGACATTTGCGCACTGCGGTGAGCAGGAAGGACTCGGCTGGCGGGCCTGGTGCCTGTGCTCTGGGTGGCTGCTGCCGAAGGGGGGGGGGAGGCGCAGAGGAGGCAGAGATGCTAGAGAGGCGCAGAGCGGCGCGCGCGGGACTTGCTGGAGGCTAGAGCAGGCTGGCCCCTGCTCGAGCGGGTGGGGCGGAGGAAGGGGGAGCCAACCGGTTTTTTCCTAAACCAAGACCTCAGCATTCAGGTTAAATGGCCGGGTTGGCCCTTTGCGATAAATAAGTGGGGGCTTGGGTTGCCGTTTGGGCACGCGGTCTCGAAAAGGTTCGCCACCGCTGGTTTAGACGTTGCTGTTTGGTCCTAGAAATTTTGACTAATTTAACGTGTATCTATTGGCAGTAGTAACTAAAATTTTAAGCTGCGGCCTCGCTTTGTGCTTTACAGTGACTGTTTTATTTCCGCAGCCTTGGGTTCCACAAAGCGTGTGGGCTTTTCCTTGCAGGGCTGGCGCCGCAACCCTGTGATCGTTTCAGCGCCCGTTTTCTGAACGCTTCCAAAGGTTACCCTTTGTGAGATGCAGCGACCAGAACTGCACCCATTATTACAAATGAAGCCACGCTGAGGCCTTTTGCATGAGGGCATGGATATGTTGGCAGCTTTATTCTTAGTCCCTTTCCTGATCGTTCCAAGCATGGAACCAGCCTTGTTAAAATGGTTCCTATACACTGAGTCAACTTTTCCAAGAAGATATTCACTATCCTGGCCCCTCAATGATGCGGCTGGCCTCCACACGGGCCAGGGCCTTTACGGCTCTGGCCCCGGCCTGGTGGAACAGCCTTCCTCCGGCTGTTCGGGCCCTGCGGGACCTTAACGAATTCCGCAGGGCCTGTGTAAAACGGAGTTGTTCCGCCAGGCCTTTGGAGGGTCCAGCCGCTGAATGGTGCCCCCCCCAGTTTGGCCCCTAGCTGATTCTTACACCTGGGCCTTCCATCTAACATGGCCTCGGCCACCTCTTTCCTCGAGAATTTTAAAATTGCTGCTTGGAATTCACTTTTACTGTTATCGCTGTTTTAAATGGTTTTGTAGTAATTTATTTAACTGTATTTATATTTCTTTAGGTTAAAATACAATCACCCAGAGCCTTCGGGATGGGGGGGCGGTTTAAAAGTTTAAGTAATAAATAAATAAATAAATAAATAAATAAATAAATAAATAAATATATAGAACCAGTTCAGGATGTACCACCAGTAGGTCAGAGCAATGGGACTATACTTTATCAGTTTCCTGCCAGCATGGCCAATTGGCCATGCTGGCAGGGGCTGATGGGAATTGTAGTCCATAACATCTGGAGTGCCAAAGGTTCACCTCCACGGCACTATACTCTCTTCCCAGAGGCGGAGCACTCACGGGGACAGGTGGGGTCACATGTCCCTGGGCGCAGCCAGCTGGTCATGTGGGGGTGCGCCCCTCCCCTCGGCCCTGCCCTGCCAGGCTGATCCTTCAGCTGGCGGAGCCTCTGCCGGTGAGGGAGCAGCCAGGCGAGGCTGAAGGGCACATGGCGGCAGCCATGAGGGAGGGGGTGCAGCTGGCGCAGGTGTTGCCCCAGGTGCCTTCCCCTCCCACGCCTCTGACTCTTCCACATAAAGATGTTAGCAGGACTGTATATTCCTCAACCACATACTGGACATTGTTGTAGAATGCTCTGCCCGGGTCCCATTTGAAAGTAAAAATACATTTTGGCATTCAGTTTAATTATACAACATTATACAACATGACCACACAACTCAGTCTCAATCACACACCTTTACTCCCAGCTGGCCTTCCTGGTGCACCATGCCGATGGTGCTCACCTGCCTGTCCGCAGTGAGCCTGTCTTCCTGCTGGTACCAGCTGGCCAAGAGCAAAAGGCTGGAAGCCTCCCTGGCTCAGATCCATTTGCCAGCCATGAGCCGCTACCAGATGGACCCACCACCCTGCATCACCAAAGAAGGGGGCTTGCCTGTTTTCCTGCTCTCGCAACGCTGTTGGTGATTGTGGAATAGAAGAAGAAGAAGAGTTTGGATTTATACCCCACCTTTCTATCCTGTAAGAAGAACCAAGG
Source organism: Sphaerodactylus townsendi (assembly GCF_021028975.2). NCBI lineage: Eukaryota > Metazoa > Chordata > Lepidosauria > Squamata > Sphaerodactylidae > Sphaerodactylus > Sphaerodactylus townsendi. The sequence continues at coordinate 15,728,964 of NC_059432.1, forward strand.
TGACTTACAAACACTCCTTTCCCTTCCTCTCCCCACAACAGACACCTCGTGAGGTAGGTGGGGCTGAGAGAGTTCTGAGAGAACTGTGACTACGGAACTGTGGCCAACTACGGAAAGAGATGGCTGATCCTCATGAGCGAGAAAAGGATCCATTATACGAAAATCAAATTCTCCAAGATGAACTTGCCGCATTAAGATTACAACTTGACCACGTAAGAGTGAAGCATCAAGAAGAAGCCGCCAAATATTTAGAAGAAAGTGAAGGTTTGAAAGGAAAAAAACCAAGAACTTAAAAAGGAGTTGAAACTACATGAAGAGGCTTTGAGTCAAATAGTTCTTCAGTACAATGGACAAATAAATGTAACAAAAACAGAACTTGCCATTCTAACCTCCATGTTAGAGCACATGAAAGAAGATCAAGAACAACTGGAGGTGGAGCCTGATTCATTTCATTCCCGTTTGAATTCCATCACTCAGGTCTTCCCCTGTTCCCCAGCCAGCCAAGCGACCTCCACGCAAGAGGGGGGCCCCAGCCAGCGGCCCCAGTCAGGGGCTGCTGCCTTGGGCACCCCTTGTTTCCGCAGAGGCTGCCCAGCTGGCTGGTGAAGAGGGGAGATCTTCCTATACTCCCTGGCCAGCTGGGTTGCCTCCATGCAATAGGGGGGCCCCAGGCAGCAACCCCGGTCGGGGGCTGCTGACTTGGGCACCCCTCGCTTCCACAGGGGCTGCCCAGCTGGCTGGGAAAGAGGGAAGATCCTCCCCTCTTCCCCAGCCAGCCAGGCGACCTCTGCGCGGGGGGGGGGGGGGCAGCCAGCAGCCCCAGTCTGTTGTTCACCGCCCTGAGCCCTTCAGGGGGAGGGCAGTATACAAATCCAATAAACTAAACTAAACTAGCCCAAGGTCACCCAGCTGGAATGTAGGAGTGCGGAAACACATCTGGTTCACCAGTTAAGCCTCTGCCGCTCAGGTGGAGGAGTGGGGAAGCAAATCTGGTTCTCCAGATTAGAATCCACCTGCTCTTAACCACTATACCGCGCTGCCACACTTCCTGGGAATAGCCCAGGAAGAGGCATACAAAGTTACATGCAAAGTAATCATCTGTTGTTTTAGACTGAAAAAGAAGCGATGCAGCCTCCGCAACCCCTTCCTCGCTCCCACAGAGAGCGCAAATCAAGCGGGCCTGTGTACTTCTGGAGAGCACGCTCCGCAGCGTTATTTTAGACCCAATACCTCCATCAGCCATTTGCCCAAGAAAAAGTATTATGCAGTTTGCAAAAGGCAAGTGTTGGTGACAGTTGTTCTACGAACTATAAATGCTCTTGTATCAAAGTACCCTGTTCAGTAATGCACAAAATAATGATTTGACCAAGGCAGCGTATAAAAATGAATGATAATGCTCATATTCATGGTATTCTAATGTGTAAGCATACCATTTTCTCGACCGCTGCACCTCGACTGGCGGTACTAACATCGTTATATGGAATCAAGTATAGGTGTTTTATTTTTGGCATTTTTCGGGTTCAGCTTTAAAAGACCCAGAAATTTTCCAAAAAAATCAAAACCCCCACGCCAGCTTTTTTCGTTTCTTTGACTTTTGCTTATTTTTAAAGCCAAACCAAAAATTATTCACAGCCGCAGAGCTGTGTGCATGAATCAGATCACCCGGATCCTGCAAACAGCTCTCCCACTACCTCTGAAGCCGGCTCCAACTTCAGAGGCTGCAAGGGAGAGCCATTTGCAGGGATCGGGTCACATGCCCCCTGCAGACAGCCCGCACAGCTGGCGAAGCTCTGACTTCAATAGCTGCAAAGCTATTTGCAGGGATGGGGTCGCCCGACCTCTGCAGACTTCTCTCCCGGTGGCCCTTCCTCCTCTGAAGCTCCAACTTCAAAGCCTGCAGGGGAGGGCTGTTTGCAGGGATCGTGTTGCCCGACCCCTGCAAACAGCTCTCATGGCTGGCCTGCTGCCTCTGAAGCCAGCTCTGACTTCAGAGGCTGCAAGGAACAGCTGTTTGCAGGGATTGGGCTGTCTGACCCCAGCAAACAGCTCTCCCAGCTGGCTCCCAGTCTCTGAAGCCAGAGAGCTGGGTTTGCAGGGATCGGGTTGCCCGACTTCTGCAAACTGCTCTCGTGGCTGGCTCGCCGCCTCTGAAGCCGGCTCCAACTTCAGAGGCTGTGGAGGAGAGCTGGGTGCGGGGAACACCCCTGCACCCAGCTCTGCTGGTCGCCCTGCTGCTGAAAGCTGAAAAAAAATCCAAAAGGCTATTTCGGTTTTTTTGGCTTGGGCTACTCGGCTCTGCCTGTGGGATTTTTGGCCTAAAAACCCCTTGAAGAATGCTGAAATGGCTTTTTTTCCTGAGTTTTTTTTCCCGATTCAGATTTACCCAAATGCCCAGCCCTAATATCCACTACCACTCAAACATCTTTTTCTTGGTCTAAGATATCCCCCTCCCCCACAACCAGTGGGGGGATTCAGCAGGTTCGCACCACTTCGACAGAACCGGTTGTTAAAATGGTGCTTGTAAACAACCAGTTGTTAAATTATTTGAACCCCACCACCGGAACCGGTTGTTAAATTATTTGAATTCCACCACTGCCCATGTAACCCCCATGCTCAGAATGGGTTGACCCAGTAAGGGGTGGAGACTCAAAGCAGCAAGAGGCTGCAGACCTCATGTAGTTTGGAGGAGACAAGGCTACCAGACTCGGACCTTGATTTCTGTAAGCCCTTAACACCTTGTTAAGGGTTTCTTTTTGTGGTTGTAATGGGTGAGAGTTCTCCTGGAAACCTTCATCATGTTGAATCCTGTTCATCAAGCCCTTGGAGTCAGGAGCCAACCCACTTGCAAAGAAGAATTGGACTTGGCAGTATCAGCAGACTGTAACTATAAGGACTTGAAAATGCAAAACTGAACAGGACCTTGAAGTGTGATGTTAAATGTTGATGTTATATGTTAAGAAAGTAAACCATTTTGTTTTTAAAATTTGTTGTTGCAAACTCATTCCAAGTTCTGCCCCACAGAACCCACAGTTAGAGGTTACACCCACAACATATATAATCTTGCACTTAACTTATACTGAATTTTACCTGCTGCGTTACTGCCTGTTCCCCTATCTGGGGAGGGCTTTTTGGAGCTTCTCACAATCCTCTTCAGCAGTGGTTCCCAACCTTCCTAATGCCATGACTCTTTAATACAGTTCCTCATGTTGTGGTGACCCCCAACCCTAACATTTATCCATTTTACACATGGAGAACACTGATGCAAAGAGTCTTAGGTGACCCCTGTGAAAGGGTCATTCAACCCCCAAAGGGGTCCCGACCCCCAGGTTGAGAACCGCTGCTCTTGAGTTTCCATCATTCCAAACAATTTGATGTCCTCTATGAACCCAGCTACCTTCCTTTCCCTTCCTGTTCCATTTCAGTGCTGACTAGCCCCAATCCATCCTTCTCCTCACGGGCCTGACTCTGCCAAACATTTCACTTCCTGGCATGCGTGTGTGCTTTATTTTGAACTTACTCCCATGATCTTTGTGTGGCATCTGGCGCAGGTCGGGGCGAAGAACTGCTCGTAGCAACGCTCACAGTACACGCTGTTTTGCTCCTCGACAAAACTGACATCAGCCAGGGATGTCTTGCAGTAGGCACAGTTGAACTCCTCGGGATGCCAAGAACGTCCCATGGCTACCAGGAAAGGACCCCTGTGAAAGAGGAACAGGATTGAACCACATGCAACAGTTTGTGAAGCAAACATGAAAGGACGTACTCACTGTCTAAACCTGCGTTGTCTGCATAACATTTAAACTGTCATGGCTTTCCTCAATGAATTCTAAGAAGAGTAGGTTGCCAATAGTTCTAAGGGAGATCCCAATCCTCCACCAGGGGTCTGCAACCTGTGGCTCTCCAATGTTCATGAACTACAATTCCCATCAGCCCCTGCCAGCATCGGTCTATTACATCTGGAGGACCACGAGTTTGACACCTGTGGAGTAGACAATGCTGATCTCAATAGACCAATGGTCTGACTCAGTTATAAGACACTCTCGCCTAGATTCAAGTCCAGTAGTATCTTAGGGACCAGGGGGATTTTCGGGGTATCGAGAATCAAAGCTCCCTTTATCAGATACACATCTGGCAAAGGGAGCTTTGATTCTCAAAAGCTCACACCCTGAAAATCTTGTTGGTCTCTTAGGCGCTACAGGACTTGAATCTAGCTGTACTTCCACAAGCCAACATGGCTGCCCTCTGAAATGAAAGGCAGTTCCATGTGCTCATATTCATGTGCCCGCTACTCTAAGGGCATTTTCCCACTTACCTTCTGCCCCACGCTACTGTGGCCAAATAGCGCGGGGTCCCCCGGCACACTTAATTACGGGGGGGGGCGCGCGCATAAGCGCAGCCTTACCTCCGGACAGCTGCCGCTAAAGTTGCGTACCCCTCAGCTGTCGCGTCATTCCTGGTGCTCTTCAAAACGGCGCCTTTTGATGGCCCCGAAGCCCGGGCGTGCGCCAGAAATGACGCGCGCTGAGAGTAGCGCGCGGCATAGGGAGCTATGAGTAAGTGGGGAAACGCTCATAGTCACCCCACGACATGAAGCTTTTCAGACCTCAGAAAAACCCACGGCCGTACCTGATTACGCTGTTGCAGTGTCCACAGAGTGGAGTTCGGCTGCTGGCTGGGAAGCGCTCGGCCCTTTGGATTGTTCCCCGAGCGACTGCCGGAGCCTGAGAGGAGGCCGAAATTGAAGGCGGTGGGTAAGATGGAGCGGCGGCAGGCTGCGGCGGCGGCGGCACCGGAGCACCCCGGGGCAGGATGTGCTTTGTGACTGTGGTTGTCGACTTCCCAGGAGCAAACTTATTGGAGAACGAGTCGTCCGTTATCCAGGGAGGGCGGCTTGAAGGCTCCGTGTCACCTGGAGTATATGAATGAATCGGGGCTGGTGCTGGTGCAGGAGCAGGAGCTGTTTAAAGTAAACAAAAATGTTCTTGCGACTGGAACCATTGACCAAAACCTCCTGCCTCAGAAGACCCTCACTCCTAAACCCATTCCCACAAATCGCTGCAAAAGATTCCAGGATATCCGATAATCCTCTTTCATTGGATCCAAATAAACTACAAAAACAAAAGTCTGGTTTTCACGTGGCTCTTCAAGGGTACCAGCAATCCCATAACACTGCTGCAAGTAATTTTTGTTCAAGGAAAAAAACAAATGCGTTTGTAGCCATACAGAATGCGGTGATGGCATTTGTGCGAGGTCTGAAGCATTTCCTTCATCCTCCAGTGTTCAGGACAAAGCAGCAAATTACTGCTGGACCGTGGAACATAAGGGCCTGAAATGTTATTACACTAAGGTGACCAGATTGTCACCTTTTAAAACTGGGACGGGGGGGGGGGGCGAGCATGCGCGCGGCCGCAGGAGTGCACTGCCTTTTGGGCAGCGCCCCAAAAGGCAGTGTGCTCTCTCCGGCCGTGTGCGTGGGAGGCTGCCGCACTGCCTTCTGGGGCGCTCCCCTGTTTCCTGCCCTGTCACAGGGCAGGAAAAGGGGAGCGCCCCAGAAGGCAAAATCGAGACAGTTAAAAACCCCACGGGACATGGGACAGATTGGTTTAAGGCGGGACTGTCCCGCCAAAAGCGGGACGTCTGGTCACCTTATATTACACATACAGAGGTACAGGAATTAAGTGAGCAGTCATTTTAAAGGCTCCAAATGGCTTGCATTTGAATTTGAGACCTCTTTCCTCTTCCCAGTCTGGGGTATGGTTGGACTAGAACAGGGGTCGGCAACCTTTAACACTCAAAGAGCCATTTGGACCCATTTTCCAAGGAAAAGTAAACACTTGGAGCTGCAAATACTTTTTGACATTTAAAATAACCTGCAGTTAGGGGGGACCCGCGGGTGGGCAAGCGACAGCTGCGGAACAAAGGTAATGTAGCCCTGAGGAAGAGCTTTTCTGCCTCTGTGGCTGGCGGGCTCCTCGGTGGAGGTCGGAGCTGTTTTGCAGGGGCGATGTGAGGGAGGCGGCAGTAGAAGCGCTCCTGGTTTCTTGTTTTGCTCCTTGTTGAGGCTGCAGCGAAACTCGCAGGTATCCCCCTCCCCTCTGGATCTGAAGCCTTCGGTTCTCCAGAGAGAGAGGAGGAAGAAGAGAGGCAGGGATGAGGCCTGGAGCCGCCTGCGAGGGCCGAAGGGAAGGAAGGAATGCTCCCCTCGTTGCCCCCCCGCCCCGATCCCTCGCCTTTTCGGCCGCTAACCAGCCACGCGGAGCCGCAATACAAGGACGAAAGAGCCATGGGTTGCAGACCCCTGGACTAGAATCTGGGACACCTGAGTTCGAATCCTTACTCTGCTGTGGACATTTGCTGGGTGACCTCTCAGGGTTGTTGTGCTGATGAAATAATCAAGAGGAGGACGAAAAGCTGTTTTGGATCCCCATTAGGGGAGAAGGCAGGGTACAAATGAAGGCATTAAGGCATACATAAGCCACTGGAGATTCAATTTTCAATCTGTTGCAGAAATACTGTCCTTTTTCCCCACAAAGAAACCTACCAGGACAAATTCCCCTGGCTAGCCAGGTTTACAGCTCACATGCATTGCACTGAATAGTCATTTCAAGAACTGGATTGCTGCAGGGACTTCTTTTTTTGAAGGGAAAACGTTGTTAATGCTGCTTCCTGACTCCCCGTCACATCTCTTTCCTTCTATTAAAAGCGGTGGGACCTGCGTTTCTTCCTAAGACACCACTGTCTCCCCGCTGTTCCCCACCTCCACTAGCTCGTTCCTGGTTTCCCTTCCCCGAAAAGGCTTATTTTCCTAAAGAAAATTGTTTGGAGCTGATCTGCGGGCGATCATTAAAGCCCCCGGTCTTTCTGGACAGAACAGCTGTGGTATTGTTGGGTGCCTCGCTGACCCCTTCCTCAGGTTCTCACTGATCCATAGGGTAAGCTATATGGTCTCTCCTGAAATTCAGCTGCTTTGGGAGAATGCCCCCATTGTGCTGCCCTCTAATATTATGCTCCACCATCCTTATAATGCCTCCATTCACTAACAGCTGTTACCTCCCGGATAAAATAGCCACCAGCCATTAACCCTTCGCAGACCCCCAAGTGAATCAAGAATATTTCCCTTTTTACTTTTACGTTATGGACAAGAATTTATATCAAATACGAACAATCCCAGCTGAAACTTTTGTCACTAACTGGCAACTCTGGACAAACTATATAACCAAAGAATTAAAAGGTCAATATTTACCCAGTTGATTATTAAAAGGTTAACTATGATGTAGTGATATACGAACGAAGAGATGTATAATATATGAAACAGATCATAGTATATAAAAACAAGTTAAATACGGAAATATTATAAGATATAGTTGGTACCAATCTTCTGTAAAGTACTTAATGTAATAGAACGTACTAGCTGTACCATAAAAGGGCAGCATAAGCTCTTGGAAGAACTTCTGAATCCAGTTTCTTATGCACTTTCTCTTATCCTCTTCTTCTCTCCTCATTCTCTCTGGCTGATTCCGCATGGGCCAAAAACAACAGTGTGAAAATGGTGTGAAAATGGTGTAAAAGGGTTTAAAATGGTGTAAAGGGGTTTATACTGTTTTCACACCGTTTTCACACCGCTGTTTTTGGCCCATGCGGAATCAGCCTCTGATTCCTTCTTTTCCTGGTCTTTGACCCGATCTATTTAAATACCTCCTCTATTGGTATGAACTTATCTTTATGAGGGGGAATGCCTTCCTCCTTTATTTCTGGAAGGTGACACATGATGAAGATGTATTGTACTCGATTTGGAAGAAAAGATGTAAAACTATATTTTACGATGGTATTTAATCATCACATCGGTTATCTTTTGTCGAACTTTTGAAAACCTTTTGTAATCTTCACTTACATAACTAATAAAATCATTTTAAAAAAAGAATATTCTCCTTTTGCTCCTTTACTCTCTTTCCTCGGCAGCTAGTACTTTTCGTTCTCTTATTATCATATAGGCATGGGCCCACTATGGGTTAGGGATGCCACCCTCCAGGTGGGAACTGGAGATCCCCTGGAACTACAGCTGATCTACAGACTACAGAGATCGGTTCACTTGGAGAAAATGGATGATTTGGAGGGTGGCATCGTGCCTACTGCGCTTCTCACCTTCCCCATGCTCTGTCCCCAAATCTACAGGAGTTTTCCAACTTGGAGATGGCAACAGTGATAGCGCAGCCAGAAGTGAATTTATTCCACTTCTGGATTGTGCTCTGAATAAAGATTAAACAATGTTTTATTTCTGTACTAGGTAGGTAGGAACCAACTGTATTAGATAGGAAATAAGATTGATTGTTATCTTTTGTATCCTCTGTATTTGCGTCTGCATGGAACCTCCTTGGCTCGAGGCAGGAATCCACCCCTGCTCCACCTGAGCCTGTCCCTTTCACTTGTAAAAGTCTTAATGGACGTTGACAAAGGGGACCCCCGGAAGAAGCGCCTCACCCTGCCTAATCTCACCAGCAGGCAGATAAGGGGGCCATCGTCATCAAGTTTCGTTTCCCGACCCCAGGCACCCAAGGGGCTCTTTGTGTTCTTCCCGCCAGTGCCTACGTCATCGCCTCGCCTTCCTCCAGCCGCGAAATCCAAGAAGGGGCTGCCCATCGAACTCTGATTGGTTCCCATGCATTGCAAATGCGTGATTGGTTACTGTGTGTTTTGTTAATGAATGGTGGTGGACTGTCCTGGATTCCCCTGGACTCCCGGCGGGAGAAAGGGCATTTAGGACGTTGTAAAGCTGCTAGGCAGGTCAGCATCTCACATAGGTCAGCATCTCAACAAAACCTTCTTTTTATTCACTTTGCTCGCTGTGTCGGGTCCCGTTTGTGTTCCCCTGCGCTGCCGAGAGCTGGGTGGTCTGGAGCTATTAAAAGTTACCAGGCAGCGTGGTAACAGCAGCAATTGTTTCCCCCCACCCCACCCCGTGGCCAGGGGTGACCTGGCAGCCCCATTTTGACTGGCAAGTCAGAAGCGGATTCCACACAGCATATTTATAACGAGTTGTAATAGTTATAAATGAATTTGTTTTTCCACTAATAAAAAGGGGAAATGAGTTCATTTATAACGATTGCAACTCGTTAGAAACAGGCTATGCAGAATCCACCAGAGTTAAATCACACTGTCAGAAGAAGAAGAAAAAGAAAAAGAAGACGAGTTGGATTTATATCCCCCCTTTCTCTCCTGCAAGGAGACTCAAAGGGGCTTACAAACTCCTTTCCCTCGCTCCCTCCCAACAACACCCTGTGAGGTAGGTGGGGCTGAGAGAGCTCGGAAGAACTGTGACTAGCCCAAGGTCATCCAGCTGGCTTATGTTGGAGTGCACAAGCTCATCTCGTTCACCAGATAAGTCTTCACAGCTCAAGTGGTAGACTGGGGAATCAAACCCGGTTCTCCAGATTAGAGTGCACCTGCTCTTAATCACCGCACCTCGCTTGCCATGCGATGTTATTTCTCCCTGGAGATTTAGCACTTTAGCTAGAGATAAGGAGAAATCTCATATTTGAAGACCTGCCTCTGAAAAGATAATTTGCTCCAGGCAAAGCTAAAGAGTCGGTGAGCAGCTGAGAAAATCTCTTTCTCCCTTTCTGAGACTCTGGTTTTATTTGCATGGAATTGTTTTTAAGGAGAAGCATTTGAATGCAATTTCCATCCTGCAAGCTGTCTGGTCCAGCAGCAAGAAATCCCTCACGCCAGAGAGCCCCTGATAGGGACAGAGTATTCTTGGAGGGCAGTGGAGAAGCTATCTGTGGATTGCGAGGTTAAATTTATTTCCAGGCTCTGAGAACCTGCAAGAAAGAACTAAGTACGTTCCTGCCACCTAGTGACTTGAAGAGGAATCTCCAATTCTACATGGTGAATTGATTTATGAAGGGGAAGAACAGGATTTTGTTCCAAATCCCAAGCAAGCAAAGAAGTGTGTTTTCTCTTTCACCAAAATGATTATGAAGCAAGTATGAAAATGACATTTTGGTGCAACCATTACGACAATCCGAAATGTCTTAGTGACAATACCTGCTTTTCAAGGCAAATCTGTATCTGTTGTTGATACAGCTATCCCTTCCCTGCTAGCAACTAGGCGGGGAGACAGTTGGGGAAGGGCTGCAGAGTCTTAATGATGGGAAATGCTCATAAAGTACATCTTGTTTGTTAAATCCATGTCTGTCATGCTCAAATCGGCAGTCACTGAAGGGTCTTACATGCTGATACCTGCTGCTTGCAAATACTGGTAGCAGAGGATAAACGCAAAGGTTTCAGTGTGTGCTTGTTAGATGTTGAGAATCAGGCAGAAGGGAAGCTAGAAGCATACCCCTTTCCAGCACTATTTCACCCCACAAAGCACCATTTAAAATCCAACGAGACTGCCTGTTTACTGTTAAAAATATCACAGCCGGCCTTGCAAAGGGGTGGTATGTCTCTACTGTGACTGTCTCCTTCCCAAACAGTGCTTTAAACCATCAGAGGAAAATGGATCCATGAATAGGCACCCAGTTTTTCCTTTTAGGCAAGGAGAAGCAGTGGCGTAGGAGGTTAAGAGCTTGTGTATCTAATCTGGAGGAACCGGGTTTGATTCCCAGCTCTGCCGCCTGAGCTGTTGAGGCTTATCTGGGGAATTCAAATTAGCCTGTGCACTCCCACACACGCCAGCTGGGTGACCTTGGGCTAGTCACAGCTTTTCGGAGAGCTCTCAGCCCCACCCACCTCACAGGTTGTTTGTTGTGAGGGGGGAAGGGCAAGGAGATTGTAAGCCCCTTTGAGTCTCCTGCAAGAGAGAAAGGGGGAATATAAATCCAAACTCTTCTTCTTCTTCTTCTTTACTGGCAACAAAGATCAGATTTTGAAAGTCAAAGATCCCTTCATCAGATACTGTGTCAGAGCTTTGACTCTTGAAAGCTTACACACGGGAAATATAATTGAAGGTTCCACTGGATTTGAATCTAGCTCATCCACTGCAGACCAATGTGGCTACTGCCCTAAAACTACCAGTGGGAAAAGAAATCCAGGAGTGAAATGAAAACAAACAAACAAACAAATAAATAAATGGAGGAAGCTGCAGTCGGTCCCAGCTTTCTGACCAGTCAAAATAGAAAGCTGCAATTTAAGTTGCAATGTAATAATGCTATTTACATATTTCAGCATGATTTAATTTGCCCATAGCAGTTTTTGTTTGTTTGTTTAGGGGAGACAAGTCTGACATTGTGATGTATGCCCAAGACCTATATTTTCTAACATCCCTTTGTCATAGGGCTTTTCTGCATTCTCATTTTCCTTCCTCTTGTGTCTCTGTTTTCCCATGTGTTTTGCCCCCTCTAGTGGTTGATTCGATATTATCCCAGATTCCTTTTGCCTCACGGCTGGTCTCCCTGCTGAATTAAACTGCAGGTTTTTGCACTGAACATAAACCACAATAATATCACATGGACCACTAGAGGAAGCAGAATACATGTGGAACAGAACGTCTGCTCCAAAGAAACAAGAATGTACAAGTGAGAAAAATGAGAATATGGAAAAGCCCCCATGCACACATTTTGTTTCTGAAGTGAAGAACTTCCAAAAAGTTTCACCGGAGAGCAGCTATAATATATCTTACTCATTTTGGCCCTCAGGCAAAACAAGGGAACCTGTTCTTAGTGCATGAATAAGTAGCACCTACTGAGCTTAGGACTCTGTGGTGGCGAACCCTTGGCACTCCAGATGTTATGGACTACAATTCCCATCAGCCCCTGCCAGCATGGCCAATTGTAGGGGCTGATGGGAATTGTAGTCCATAACGTCTGGAGTGCCAAAGGTTCGCCACCACTGGCTTAGGTAAAACCAGCACCTTCTAGATATGTGTCTGTGGCCAAACAACAATGTATACATGTCACTGGATATTGGTGGTTGAAAGTGCCATGAAGTCTCCGCCACCTTATGGTGACCCTGTAGGGTACTCAAGGCAAGAGACAAACAGTGGTGGGTTGCCACTGCTTGCTTCCGTACAGTGACCCTGGACTTCCCTGGGGGATCTCCCATCCAAGTACTAACCAGGGGCGACCCTGTTTAGCTAAGATCTGATGAGCTCAGGCTAGCCTGGTAATCATTCACCTGTTGGAGTTTCCTGCATGGACAGGAAGTCCAACAATTACAATATTGTCATACCGTGTGGATTCAGAATTTTGTTCCATTTTGACATTCCCTCTCTACTCCCGAGTGGGGTCAAGGGCAGTCTTATTCTAGAGTCCAGAGTCTGCTTACCTGGCTGATAGACAGATGGCCTTATGCTGGCAGTGGTGACCACTCTGGGTTTCGAAGCAGGAGCCGGGGCTTCACTGTAGCCGGGGTACGGTGCTGGGCCGTGGGAAGCTGGCGCAGAGGTGTAAGATTGGCCTGGACCTCTAAAACCAAAGCAGAGCTATCAGCCAATCAGACATCATACGACTAGATGAACAAAATGGCGGAAGAATGGTTGGGGCTTCTACAGAATATTACAGGATTCTGTCCAAAAGTTCCATCGGAAAGAACAAAGCAGTCTAAAAATCTAGCCCAGGTGTGCATCTAGGTCAGTGGTGGTGAACCTTTGGCACTCCAGATGTTATGGACTGCAATTCCCATCAGCCCCTACAATTGGCCATGTTGGCAGGGGCTGATGGGAATTGTAGTCCATAACATCTGGAGAGCCAAAGGTTCGCCACCACGGATCTAGGTACTTGTAAAGGCTGGTTTACAAACCAAAAGTTTAAAAGAGAAAGAGGACTGTTATGGTTGAGGTTTGCAAGTCTGTAAAGCACCAAACATCAGAGTATTCTTTCCAACTATCAGAAAAGTTTTCCGGGTAGAAAGTAAGATTCAGTGGGAAGATTCCTTTTGCCTCATGACTGGTCTAGCTTTGCCAACCGCTTGCCATTTGGGGGGAAACCACACCTGGCTCGCAAGGAAGAAAGTAATTTCAGCCAAACTCCCGTCAGTGGGAGCAGAACGAACCCTTCAGCAAGGAGAAAGACCCGGAGCAGTGGTTGCTTTTCTTGTGGGCTCTGACTCTTCCCCATTCCTGAATTTGACAGGCTTTTGCCCAGAGAGAAAAGAAAGGATCTTCCCCATGAAGAATCCTCTCCTTTTGCACTGGGAGGGACACCTTGCAGGTCAGAAGGGGCATCTGGTGTTGGGACTGGGTTAGAACTACACAGGGTATCAGATCTGAGCCAGAAACCACTCTCCCCCACCTATCGGGCAAAAAGAGAGATCAGGAGGGCGAAAGGAAGCAGTTTGTGCACTCGATTCAACGTAGCCGTTCCATTTGATCATCCCTGGCCCCTTCCGCACACGCAAAATAATGTGTTTTCAAACCACTTTCACAACTGTTTGAAAGTGGATTTTGCTATTCCGCACAGCTTCAAAGCGCACTGAAAGCAGTTTGAAAGTGCATTATTCTGCATGTGCGGAATGAGCCTCTGATGAAGGTCAAAGAGGGAAACCAAAACTAACCAGCTTCCAGTCAAGTATCCCCTGCTATTTAGTGCATTACTTGATAGCTGAGTATTACTTTACAGACTTTGTTCAACTGAGGGCAATTCCTGGTTGACAGAGACGACCCTGTGATGTTTAAAAGCGGCCAGTCAGTTTTAGCGCTCAAAAATCTATGAAGATCTCCCAGAGCATCTTAGAAAATCAGTAACTGGTAGCAGGGAAGATAGGAAGATTGTAGAAATGGGCATGTGCTTAGGACACAGTTTCAAATTGAGGGGATGGCGTGGATCCTATGCAGTGCAAGGAATCTTCTAATCCCTGCCCCGCCCCCCCCCAATTGTGGCCTGTTGGCTAGTGGATCCCAAGGAAATCATGGGATCAAAATGAGAAGGTTGCAGTGAGAGGGGAGAAATTAAAAAAATCCCCCTCTTCCTCAGGCAGAGGTGCCTACGGCAAATGAAAAGAGCACAAACTCCAAGCCGAAGCGCTTGTCTTGAGTTTCTCAACATTTGGCACATGCAGCCTGCCACCAGCCAAGGGCATTGCAAACTGAGAAGAACTTAAATGAACTTAAGAACTTAAATGAACGCGCTGGGGATTTTCGCTGTTTTATGATCTAGATATTTATTGGCTGGGTTTTTAATGTTTGTTCATTTTTTTTATCATTTTATGTTTTTCTTTACATTTTTGCAAGCGGCCCTCAAAGCTGCCCTCTGAATCACTTTCCAAACAAACAATCAGAGATAAATGATACAGACACCAAATGTAGAAACCGTCCCGTGAAACAGAGAATCTGTTCTGAGTCTGCGCATGCCGTGCGCACCACCCACTGAACACTAGGCGACTGCAGGTGCAAATCCACCCAGATTGACGGAAATCTACACTTTAGGGGTGATCGTGAGTCCTCTGCTCTGCAAAAATCCACAGTTCAAAACAAACTTTAGATCAGTAATGAGTGAATAGGATTATTTTGCAGGATGTAAAACAGGGACGATCGGCTTCTGTATCTGCCAGGACTTCTCTATACTCTACACCAGAGGTGTCCAACTCTGGCGCTTCAGATGTTCATGGACTACAATTCCCATCAGTCCCTGCTGGTATGGCCAATTGGCCATGCCAGCAGGGGCTGATGGGAATTGTAGTTCATGAACATCTGAAGCGCCAGAGTTGGACATCCCTGTTTCACACAAAAAGGCTCATTCCGCACATGCAGAATAATGCACTTTCAAACTGCTTTCAATGCTCTTTGAAGCTGTGTGGAATGGCAAAATCCACTTGCAAACAGTTGTGAAAGTGGTTTGAAAATGCATTATTTTGCATGTGCGAAAGGGGCCTAAGTCAGCAGCCAAAATAATTGTTTGCCACATATATCACCACAAAGGTGATTAGGTACATAGTACCTGCCACTAAAGGCATCAGAGGAACACAAAAACCCTCAAGAGAGATGTGGACTATCTCTGGCCCCTTCTGCACATGCAGAAGTTAACATGTAGACTATCTCTGGCCCCTTCCGCACACGCAAAATAATGCATTTTCAAACCACTTTCACAACTGCTTGCAAGTGGGTTTTGCTATTCCGCACAGCTTCAAAGAGCACTGAAAGCAGTTTGAAAGTGCATTATTCTGCATGTGCGGAATGAGCCTCTTTCTGTCTCTTACAGTTTCTGAAAACAGTTTCCTTTTTTTACAGGGAAAACTATCCATTCTGACTCAAATGTGGTAGTGCTACTGGAGGCAAGATAAAATTGTCTTGCGCTTCACAATAGACCTGAGAGCTACAGTTGGCTATCCTGGGATGTTTTAGATCCAGTCAAATTTCTAGCATTCTTATGGTACTGTCCTAAGCAGAATTATTCCCTTCAGGAAAGAGGCAGTATTAAAAATCCAATAAAATAAAATAAAAATGTCTACTCTGGTCAATGGTCTTAGAAGGGTATAATTCTGCTGTTGAGTACTTTCTGGGGACAAATGTCTTCTTAAATGAACTGAAATCATTCTGAATTTACAAATGGGCAGTATGAAACTCCGAATTCAATTATATTTGCGGATACTGCCATCAAAAGAAATGCAGGATTTTGAATTTTTTGGGAGGGGTTGAAGCTTCTGGACAGTATCTCATCACTCCATCTACAGAAGTTACAGTTTTCTTGAATTTTCCTCCGTTGCTCCAGCTCCTCTGGACCCCAATAAGATCATTCAGGACGCCATAGGGCATGGTGGCGAACCTTTGGCACTCCAGATGTTATGGATTACAATTCCCATCAGCCCCTGCCAGCATGACCAATTGGCCGTGCTGGCAGGGGCTGATGGGAATTGTAGTCCATAACATCTGGAGTGCCAAAGGTTCGCCACCACTGCATAGGATCTGTGAAGAGGAACACAGGTGGGGGGGGGCATGGATTGGGGGAAAGGTCAAATCAAGGTGGGACTAGAAGTCTCTCCTCCCTGCTCTTCCGCCAGCAGAGCTCTGCTGAGGAAAGAGGCCCCCTTGTGCCTCCTCAAGCCAGCCTACTGAACCTCACAGCCAATCCTCTGCACAGAGGAATGGTCTTTTTGGGGATCAGAAACACCTGCAGCAATGAAGAAGGATGTGGGATAACTCCACGGGGCTTCCGCACATGGATGAAAGGATATAGTCCCATGCTTTTAAGTGTTCCCAGGGTTGAGTACATTCATTTGCTACCTAATTTGTCTTGATTTGTTACAGTTAATTCAGTTGTGTGTGTGTGTGTGTGTGTTTTAACTGACTTTGCTGTTTTGATGTAGCGCTGTATGTTTTGTTAGTATTGCAAGATCCCCCTTCCAGGAGGGAAAGGAGAGCTACAAATACTTTAATAAGCAAATAATAAATATTAGTTAGCTACTGCAGTTTCTTCTTAAAGTGCTATGCTTCGCAGTTTAACATATATTGTGCGCCCAGACCTATTTGCCTCCGAATGGTATCAACTTCTTAAATCAAAAATCTACTCTCTAGGTTTAATACTTGAAGATCTCTGTATGCTGTCACCCAGAGAGATTCTGCAAACCTTAAAAAGCAGACTTCCAGAACAGGAATACCATATCT
Source organism: Sphaerodactylus townsendi (assembly GCF_021028975.2). NCBI lineage: Eukaryota > Metazoa > Chordata > Lepidosauria > Squamata > Sphaerodactylidae > Sphaerodactylus > Sphaerodactylus townsendi. The sequence goes on from NC_059432.1 coordinate 15,745,501, forward strand.
TGTTGGGCCTAGCAAATAAATCATGCTCACCCCTTTCTGTCGGAATAGTACCAGAACCGGGGCACATAGCCAAATATCTTGAACTATTAACTGAACCCCAACAGAGATGGATTATTACAAGGGCCAGATGCAATACTTTCCCATCGACCATTACAAAGGGTCGCTACCTATCTATCCCTCTCCAGGAATGGGTCTGTCCACACTGTAAAAACCAAGTGGAGACTCTTGCTCACATTATACTTGACTGTCCGAGATATGTGGGTATTAGGAATTTCTCTCCTGGGCAGGTTTTAGACAAATCTGAAAGAGGCTCTGACAACTCTGTTGTGGAGATTTTGTTAAATAACACAGAGGCTATGCTCTTGGAAAAAGTAACAAAATTTCTTTTACAAGTGACAGAATTTTCTAAGTAACGTCCATTGCTAGATACAGTTTATCTGTCTGTGTTTTGAATGTACTTTTGATTTGTACTTCAGAAATGTCTGTAATGCTCTGGAGCCTATTTTAATATGCCTAATAAAGGTTGTTGTATTGTATTGTTAAAGTGCTATGCTTTTAAGAAATTAAAATTTACTTAAGAAAGAATTTACTTTTAAGAAATTAAAATTTACTTAAGAAAGAAACCCATACTGCTCAGAAACAAAACCCTCCAATGTCACAGCTCGGATAACAAAATGGTAACATCCAGCAAGGCATTTTAAATGAAGAAGGCAGGTTAGAAATGGCAAAGACGAAGAAGAGACTCCTAAAAGAAAGAAAGAAATACTTTGCAAATGAAGATTTAGCAAAGCTTGGTCAGTTGTGGAAAGGGATCAGCTGTCATTTTTGTTTCTGTAAAAACAAAATAAAACAGGGCTGGGAGGAACAGAGTTTGGGAATTGTTGCTGGTTTCACAGAACAGGTCAAAAGCATCAAAAAACAACCACAGTCACATTTTGTACAGGAGTTACATCTGTAAACGGAACAGCTAGTCAAACAAAGAAACACATTTCCAAACTATTAGTTTTCGGGGGTGCGGAGAGAAAAACCAGCCGCAATGAAGTCGTTACTTAGATTAAGGCTTCCCTAATTGTCAGCTAGCAAACGGAAAGCAGCCGGCTCACTGTTACTGGTAGCATGTACATAAAGAAGTACAAGATACCTCCTTTGGGACTGATACGTGATGGAAGTGGAAGGATTCGAGCTGACGCTAAAAGAAAGAAAAGACGGAGTTGTTGCTCCTACTAAAGAAAATACATTAGAAGTTTGGGCTCGTCTGTGGTGGGAGAACTGGCAAGTTCACGCACAGTCTACAAGTCAGAATATGTACTTTTATTAAGGGTACCTGTAAGATGAGACAGGCTAAAGTATGTAATGTTCATTTTCCACAGGTGTACATTCAATTGAGGTTACGACTTACCTATCGTTCTCACGGCAGGAGATCCAACAACGCCCGAAAAGGATGGTTATTGGCTTACACGACTAGTAAATCCTCAGTTTCAGACTTTTGCTATGAAACACAGCTTTGGAACCAAGTTGGTATGAAGAAACACGTAGCAAAGCTCAGCCCACATTTGGTCTGAGGAGAATCCTGGGACGTTGTGTTGTGGTTGGGCCCCTATGGAAACCCTGAAAGCTCATTGGTGGTGATTTCACAACTATTTGACAGGCACAGGAGCCACATTTCTAATTCTGGGGAAATGTAAACCATCTCGGCCCATCGAAGCCTCATCGTAGACAACCGGTGTGAGAGTAGCAGGGCTGGAGACCTATTTTCGACATCACATGACCTTCGGCATGTAGAGAAGCCACAAGGCGGACGCTTCTTTTCCATCTGGATCCCAAAAGGTGTTTGTAGAGATGCAGGTGGCACTGGCGGATCTTCATTTGGAAGTGATGCCTGTCTCTTTAAAAAATGTGGTCCCTGCACTTCCTACCCAGGGATTCCCTCAATACGGGGGACTTCCATCCAATCAGATGAGGCTGTGGGACCTGCCTGGGTTGACTACATAAGGAAGACGCTTGCATATCATCCAACAATTTACTCTAATACGTAATGTGGAAATAACGAATGCTTATATCAAAAATCTAAGAAGCACTGGCCTGTTCCCTATAGATATTTTGCAAAGTCTTGGGGCATCCCTGTACTCACAGTCCTTAGGTGTCCATCGGGTGCTTCTGAATTAACTGCTGGAACTATAGCCAGGTGTCGGCCAAGTCAGTACAGTGGAACCTCGGTTATCGTCGCCTTCAGTTTTCACCGGTTTCGGTTTTCACCGGTCGCCCCCGGCCGTTTTTTGCCTTCGGTTTTCGCCTACGCCATTTGCGTAAATTTGCTACGCCGTTTGCGTAGCACATGCACAAACGGCATAGCCTTGGTTTTCGCTGGTTTCGGTTTTCGCCGAGAGTCGCCGGACGGATTACCGGCGAAAACCGAGGTTCCACTGCACATTTGTATGCCACCCTTTCTCTAAGGTCTCAGTACAACACCAATGGTTCTTCCTTTCCTATTGCATCTTTACAACAATCCCGTAGGGTGGGTCATGCAAAACGTGTGCCCATTGTCTAAGATTACCCAGTAACTGAGAGCATGGCTACTTGAACTCAGGTCTCCCTGATCCAACTCTGACACCCTAACCACTATTCTGCCAACAGTGCAATCCTAAATAGAGCTATGCCCTTTAAGTTCATGGGCTCAGAAGAGTGCGACTCTGCTTAGGACTGTACCAGTGGTAATTATTATAGGCCAAGCATCCCCATTAGAAGAAGAGGCATTTGGATTGATACACCACTTTTGTCTGCTGTAAGGAGACTCAAAGGGGCTTATGAACTCCTTCCCCTTCCTCTCCCCCAATAGGCACCTTGTGAGGTAAGTGGGGCTGAGAGAGTCCTGCGAGAACTGTGACTGGCCCAAGGTCACCCAGCAGGTTTCATGTGTAGGAGCGGGGAAACTAAACCAGTTCACCAGATTAGAGTCCATTGTCCTTAACCTCTACTACACCATGCTGGCTCTCAAACAAATGCTCTTACAAAGGTACCCCAGCCAAATTACTGATTGGGACTGTATCCACTTAGTCTGCAGCATTAGGAACCTCAGATTGCTTGCTGAGTTCAGGGTCAGAGATTTTTCTTTTCAAAACAACCTGATTTTCTTTGTTTTTGTGAAATTCAAGATCTAGAACTGGCCTCCAGGCTCCTCTTTTGCTAATGTCCTCCAAGACGCATTTCATTTGCCATCACCTTTTGCCTGCTTTGGATTGTCTTTCCCATCCCGCTGCACATATCAAAGCAAATGGAGGAAGCAAAGAAGCAGTATTACCTCTGGCAAGACGAGACGGAGTCAGCCGGAGGCACGTTCGTCGGAAGGGCGATGCTGTGAGTGGCGGCAGCAAGCTGATTGGCTGAAGCAGGCGGCATAGCGGGAGGGGTGCAGCTGGTAGACACTGGCGCATGCTCAACGGGGGTACTGATTAAAGTTAATAAAACAAGGGGCATCTTTAAAAGATGGGCATTATCACAGTGTCAAAACTACCATGTTAACAGACAAAAACAGGGAGGTGCACAAAATTACTTTCAACGTTGAAGCGCCCATTTAAAGCACAAAGATATTCAATTTGAATGCACAGTAATATTAAGTTCTGGCTGCAGTTAGAGGAAAGTTTAAACTATGCAGCGTTTTCAGTGCTGGAACCCGTAGCCAGATATCTCCACACAACAGGACATGCAAGAAATGACTCTATGATGAACTGGACAGTACGTGCGACAGTCCTGTGGTCATCTCCAGGTTTTTATCTAGGGGAAAGGGGAGCAACAATCACAGACATCAGTTCTGGCAACACAATATCAGAGTCCAGCAAATTTGTGCCAAGAGTTCCTTTCATCGCTGTGGGCCTGACTGTACAATTATCTATGTGAGAACTCAAAGGAGGAATGACAGAATAAAGGCAGAACACACTGTGGATGGGACGATTGCAGAGAAACCGGCGTGTGCAAATGCACAAACAGTTCTGAGCTCTCCCTTGAAGCTGATTCACACATCATGGAGCATACAGTCTGTATCAGATCTCTACTCTGTGTAACAGTCAGAGATGGGTTGCTGTTCTCCTAAACTCACTTGTCTGCTGCTTTCAGGCTGTACCAGTGATCTCAACAATATTAAACACAAACAGAGCAGAGCACGAAGATTGCTAAGAGGAGCTGGCCCCTCACAAGCTATGTTCTTCCTGTGAATTCCCTAGGTATCCCCTTCCTTGGGTCTGTAATTGAGATTACTACCGACTCAGTTCAGCCACAGTTCTATTCACATTGGCCAATTATGCACAAGGTGTCTGGTACACAGTGGGGCGAATGTCCATTGCAGCGAAATTTCTTGTATGGATGCGTTTCCTCGAGCCCTGCTTTCACTTTTCATTCTCTCCATGGCAAGCAAGACCACTTCTAGCGTGACTTCTAATTTGTTTTGCTGCCAGAGCAGGCAGATTTGCCAGTGAGTATAGCATTGCTCCAGACATGTTCCCTCTGCCCACTGCCAGTCTATCTAGTTCCACTTTTCCCACCCCCTCACCCCCTGTTCCATGCTGCTAGTTCCTTCCTGCTTTTCTAAATGCTCATATTGATATATCAATATAATAATAACAACAGAGAGGGCCTTTCCAAGGAACAATACAAGCATGGTCTCTTTTCAGCTCCACCCCACCTCCCCTGCTCTACTTCCACGCTTCCTGATGATCAGGAAGGCTTCCTAAAACTTTATTTGAAACAAGCCTCTATTTAAAAACAAGTCTCTCTGCTCTTCTTCTCAGCAGTGGCAGGAAGAGAGAGAGAGAGAGAGTAGGGGAAGAGAGCGGGATCTAGCACATGGTCCTCTTCTTCAGCAGTGTGTGGTCCCAGGGAACAGCTTAACCTCTTTTGGTTTAGCTTAGCCAATTACTGGGTATGATAAGACCCGTGCCTCTAAGAGGGAACTGATGATCAAAGTGAACCAGAAAAAGCAGAGGCCCCTTGAGACTTCAACAATCATTTGTGGGGCAGGCACTTGGCTGCCTCCTCGCATGTAAACAGAGAAACGTGAGGAGACCACACTACAGCCCCACTGTACAGCTAAGAGCCCCGGGGTAAGCATTCCATTTATAATGGGCCATTTAGTGGTCATAACATAACTGTAGGATTGCTACCCAATGATTGGTACCTGATGGGAGGTGAGAGGTGGGGACACAGGAGAGTATGTTTATTCAACAGAGTTTCTGACAATTCCTAGAGTGGTATGGTATTACTTCCAATTGATGTCACACATGAGATGATAGAAGGGTTTTTTTTAATTCCCTCCTGCCACCCAAAGGAGCAACGGTGCAACGACACCTGGCAACCCTATTGGATAACTGTGTCATGGGATATTCATGTGAACCAGAACACCACTGAGCAAAACAGACAGCCCTGCTCTTCTCTCTCAAAGTTTTGTTTGGATATGCTTGGCTCAGGCACAGAGCTGTTTCCATGATAACTGTGTAGATTAAATGATAACTTTAACTTTAATTTCAAATTTATATTTACATTAATTAATTAATGGGGTTTGCTTGTACATGTTATAGGAAGTTTATGTTGTACACCGCCCAGAGCCCTTCAGGGGTTGGGCGGTATAAAAATCCCATAAATAAATAAATAAATAAATAAATAAATAAATAAATAAAATAACTTTCATGTGTGACTCCTGATATTACAGGGAGAAAGGTTCCAGCTGTTTTCCAGAAACTTTAGCTTTCTATATGTAAAAAGTTTTTCAAAAAAATTAAAATGCAATTTGAACGGATCAATCTGGCAAGAGGCATAATCCATAATTTTCCTGATTCTACCTTTCGTGTCTTACCTTTCAGTCATATAACTATCCAGTGTGTTGCATTGCAGCCTGAAATGTGGGTTACATCCCGGCAACAGCATCATTGATATGCTTCTAATAGTGTGGTGGTCTGACCCGTCACCGGATCCATTTGATGGCCGGCAGCATATGACACCATGATGTGTCTAGGACAGCGATTCCCAACCAGGGTTCTGTGGTACCCTGGGGTGCCGTGAGCCTGTCCCAGGGGCACCGCGGCAATGCTTACCGGAACCCCTCACTTTTGTGGTGTCTCCTGCTGGTGCCAGCAAGGGCATGGAGCTGGCCCAGGGGGCAGGGCCTGCCGCAAGGTCAGCAGCCAATTCCCGCAACCGCCCAGTGCTTCCCTTCACCCTTGGTCCAAGCAGGGGCAGAAGGAGGGGAAGGTCCATGGCAGGGGAAGGTCCGTGGCAGGGGAACCATGAGATAGGAAGAGTGAGGTTAAGGGTACCATGATGTCGAGAAGGTTGGGAAACACTGGCCTAGGATCACTTCACGTACCCCAGGACAATGACCTGCATTTAAACTCCCTTTCCCCCTCAGCAGCACTGGATCCACTGAATGACAACTGTGCGAGAGGAAGTCACATGACAACGCAGCCATTTGACAGGAAGGGGAAGGCAGAGTTACAATCTCAGTAGCATCGAGACCAGGATGTTGGACAGCAGACCAGTGGAGCTGGGGATGGCCAACAGAAGCTGAGGGCCAGGAGGAGTATCATAGTGAGGATCAAGCCAAGCGTCCAAACTGTGGAGGAATACGTTGCTGAGTGGCTTCCTCTCAGTGTCCTGCTGCTCCCCTCAGCAGGTGTACAAGAAGAGGCTGAAGGCCTGATCTTCTTGCTCTCTCTACGCACGCACTGTAGGAGCAGGTCCTTCTGAAAAGCAGCAACAAAATGGCAGCTCTACTGAAGATCACTGCTTAGCCCATCAGAGGTGCCAAGGGAGGAGGCTCCCTTGTGACAGTGGGGCCCTCCATACCCTCTGGGACATCACCCCTTATGTCCCACATAGGCCGCTGCGGTCGACTGCGGCAGAACTGCTGGTGATCCCTGGCCTCTTACACGGCGACATTGTCTTGCGGCTGGCCTCGACCCAGACCCAGGGCCTTCTGGCTCTGGCCTGCCTGAGTGGAATGCTCTACCTCCCAGCTGTCCGGGCCCTACCGGGACCTTGGTGAATTCCTTGGGGCCTGTAAGATGGAGCTATTCCACCCGGCGGGCTTTTTTGGAGGCTGGCCACGGTTCTAATACCCCCATTGAAGCGAACTAAGCTGCACTTTTCCATCTTGGTGGGAGCCCTGATTCCCATCCTGGGCTCTGCCTCTCCTCCCTTCTCCTTTGGCCTTTAGACCGGGCGCCTGTGTGTGTGTTTTTACACAACCTTTGTTGTTTAATCTGTGGTTATTGGTATTGATTGCTGCTGAGTTTTAATGAGTTAGATTTTTATGTTATATTGATTTACTGTTCTGGAAACAGTCATGTTTTGAGCCTCCTCGAGCCCTTCGGGGATGAGGCGGCCTATAAATTTAATGAATGAATGAATGAATGAATGAATGAATGAATGAATGAATGAATGAATGAATAAATAAATAAAATAAAATAAAATAAACTGCAGAAACACAAACGAATCGTTACTATCCCTTGCTGTCTCTTCACAAGCATTTCACGCTTTCTCTGAATCAGCTACCCATCTATGCCAATAAAGGCTTGCTGATGCTGAATCAGCTACCCCAAGACAAATCTGACTTTCTAAAATGCCACGTACGGTCAAATCCTACTTCACAATCCTGCTGTCAGTTTTCTGCTTCAAGCTCAAAAAGTTCCCTGTTGTTCCCCATTCTGTTCCACGAGGATGGATCCCTATGATCAATGTGCACTTAGAAAAAAATAGAAATCTCAGTCATCCACCTATGGCCGTGGTGGCGAACCTTTGGATGTTATGGACTATAATTCCCATCAGCCCCTGCCAGCATGGTCAATTGGCCATGCTGGCAGGGGGACTTAATCAAAGAGTATAGACTCCATAACATCCTGGAGATATAAGGTTAAGCCACCACTGGCCTATGGAATCCCTTCCAGATTGCACATTAATAGCTCTAACAAAATTAACAGTTCCTAATTATACATTTGTTAGCTTTTAAGATGTCACAAAACTGATATTTTTAGCCATAGCAGTTTGCTTTTGTGTATCATGAGTTATCATTATTATTATTCATTATTACCATTATTAGTTGTTACACATTGAAGGAGGAATAAGCACACTAAACAAAATGAAGAAGCTAAACAGTCCGTCCAGGCAATTCTTACTTTCTTCAGATGCCTTTAAGGTACACATGAAGTCCATAAGATTACTGCTGAATTTTGAATCTGGGGTTTGAGCCTCCGTAGATTATGCCTGCTTGCCCCCCAGGCAGCAATGGGTGTAGAAAGGATAGTGTTGAATGCCCCATAACTCACTCTCCCACCCCTGCTGAGCCTTGCACAAGAAGGGAAATTAAAAGATAAGAATTCCTGGATTCAAACTAAGATTACTCCACAAACCAGTCATTGGCTGAGAAGCGTATTTGCTTCTTTATGGGGCTTTCCCCACTTACCATTTGCTGCGCGCTACTCCGGGAAAGTAGCGCGGGGCCCAGCGGCACTCCCCACTTGCAAGGGCGGCAACCACAAAGCTGCCCTGCGTGCAGCTCTCCAGCCCACTTCAAGCGTCATTTTTTGGCTGAAGAAGCAACACCTTCTGACAGAGTGTGGGGCAGTGGGGAAGCGCCAACCCGAGGGCGAAATCACTTTCGTGCGAGGAGGCAGCTGGGAGTAGCTGGCGCCCTTAAAATGGTAAAGTGGGGCTTCCTGGGGCTTCCCCACGCCACCATTTGCTGCAGCGCTACTCCGGAAAGTAGCGGAATTGTGACACTCCCCGCAGGCGGCAACCACAAAGCTGCCCTGACGCTGCAGCTCTCCCGCCCCTTCAGCGCGCGTCATTTTTGGCGCTGAAGAAACAGCACCTTCTGACAGAGTGTGGGGCAGTGGGAAACGCAACCCCGGGCCGAAATCACTCGTGCCGGGAGCGCGCTGGGAGTAGCGCGCCGCAAATGGTAAGTGGGGAAAGCCTCTATGTCTCTTTTATGCATCATCCCAAGCTGATCTCCAAGAAGGCTCATAACTACAAGGATCTTGAGGGTGAAAAGTAATGATAAATCAGAATATCAGAATATCAAATATAAAATCTGTTTTTATAAATCAATACAATTAAGCTTGAAAGGGTGATGGTGGAGTGGTGGAAATGAAACAGAGGGAAGAAATTAGAAGGGGGAAAAGTGAGTGAGAAGAACTATTCAGAGAATGTAGTAAAATAACAACTAATCTTTCCATCTGGGCAAATCCTACCTTATGTTACCACACCACTGAACAAAGTTTATTCCTTTATCATCTTTATACACCACCCTTCCTTCGGGCTGAAGTTTGAAGGCATCTTATAGTCTAAGGTGCCCTCTGGCAACCTTAGTGGATCTTCCACTGGAAGAACATCCATTTAAGTTGGAAAAAAGCTACTTGGAGGATGGTTGAATCCAACCCAATTTTTCTTAAGGGTGAACCGATATATACCTTTCCAAGAGATTATAGCACTGATGGAATAGATATACTGTACACTACATCTCAGCTTCTCTTGTTTCTGCATGAAATAATCTATGCTGAAGAACTGAATGATCTGAAGAGGCACATTCCATAAAAAGTTAATGGCAAAGCCTACGGAACCAAGTCCTTGATTTACTTCCTCTCCTTTTCAAGTTTCACATGGTATATTTAACAAACCTCTTCTGTTTACAGATGTATGCTCTGGATCTTCTGTGGAGATCTAAATTCTACTCTCAAGGAAATTTACACACTTCCCATTGACTGGTTGAAAGCATAAACAGAATTCATAGTCTAGTACCCTTACAACTAACTAGCAGAATATCACAGATGAGACAACCAGTATTAGGGTTTCTAAGGTTTCCAATATAGGTTTCCAATAAGGTTTCCATGTAACCTGTGTGAATCTTCTCTTCATGTGACTTCTGAATTGCTATCCCTGCTGTCATTCCAATGGACAGCACACATAATACCTTACTTACCAAATCCTGAATTTTGGTCTGGCTTTAAAGAGCAACTTCATTCTGTTATCTAAAAGATGAGTCATGGTGGTGATGACTCACTTCCAGCCAATAGCCACACACACATGGCTTGGGGGCGTTAACCCTCCAACAGGGGCACATAGCCAAATACCTTGAACTATTAACTGAACCCCAACAGAGATGGATTATTACAAGGGCCAGATGCAATACTTTTCCATCGGCCATTACAAAGGAATTAGCATACCTATCTATCCCTCTCTCCCGGATCCGGGTCTGTGTCACTCACTGGAAAAAACCAGAGTGGAGACTCTTTACTCACATTATACTTGACTGTCCGAAATATGTGGGTATTAGGAATTTCTCTCCTGGGCGGGTCTTAGACAAATCTGAAAGAGACTCTGACAACTCTGTTGTGGAGCTTTTGTTAAATAATACAGAGGCCGTGCTCTTGGAAAAAGTAGCAAAATTTCTTTTACAAGTGACAGAACTTTCTAAGTAATGTCCAATGCTAGATACAGTTTATCTGTCTGTGTTTTGAATGTACTTTTGATTTGTACTTCAGAAATGTCTGTAACGCTCTGGAGCCTATTTTAACATGCCTAATAAAGGTTGTCGTATCGAATAAAAACCCTCCAACGGGGCTTACACAGAATGGGTAAAAACCAACACAAACGAAACAGTGGAATGCGGCAGTTACTCACTTTCTCATGCACTTGCCTTTCTCCCCCACTACTGAATAGTTACAGTCATCTGCAGCTACCTAAGGAGGAGCAAGCACAGGCGTCAGCTGCTCCCCATGGGAGAGTCGCGACTGCTCGTGGCTGCAACTGTGCTGTTAGCTGCTGTGGTGATACAAGCAACCGGAAGGAACAGCAAGCATCCTGGAACAGGAGTAGGAGGGAGCTGGTGACATGGGGCCAAGGGAAAGGAAAGGCAGGAGGGGCTGGCCCTCTTGGTGAGTGCCATTAACCCTCCAACAGGCTTTACCGCTAGTCTTATAAAATGTAGCATTTAACCATTAGGATCAATCCACTGGATGTTTATTTCTGTTTGCTTTTTATGCATCATCGGATTCACACAGATACATCCACTGTCTGATGCCTGCAACATCAATGTCTCGCATGTGTGAATTGAATACCAGAGACCTAACCCCAATTCTGAATTTTCGAACTGCCAAGTGCTTTTCAGAGTCAGCATTCAGCAGCAACCCCTTGAGCCATGGAATGATGAAAAATCATGTGGCCATCCTTCCAATTCCATCACCTTCTACTGAATAATATCCGGTTTGCAAGGGGATCTTGGGAGGAAGGGTAAGTTTCTAAACATACAACACCAGTTAAATTAGGCAGAGGAAAATGCACACAGACCCAACTGGTTGGCAACTCTGATGCTTTCTCACCAGGTGTTATGTAGGCCAGCAGATGTTAAGACAAAGATTCAAAAACGCTATTAACGCACACAACCACACTCAAGGTTTTAAACAATTAAGTAGCAAGCACACTGCTTCCATGGACATCAATGACTAATGAGATTCCGGTTCTTTGCAAAAGAACGCTTTGTGAGAGATGCGATTATTCTCCTTTAGGAAATGCGCAATGTTCTATTTGCAGAATCTCCAACAGCATAAGGGGCAGCTGACAATAACTGCAGGATTGCACAACACATCATTGGGTATGCCAGCGTCATTGCATTATTATAGCAATCTTCTGCCCCTACGTTGGCTTTTCCGCAACAAGGTTGCAAGCGATTTCTATAACGCAATGAACAAGCAATATCCAAAGATGGTTGTTCTACCCCGAGCAAGGATTTTTTAAAAAATTGATTCTGTACATTATTTCAGTGTGGTTCACTCTGAAGTAACCGTGTAAGACTGAAGCTTTTAGCAGTGCCTCAACCAGGCCAAATCTATAATTTGACTGCAGATTAAATGTGCAATCAAATAATGTGCTGTTTCTCCATACCAGTGGTTCTCAACCTTCCTAATGCCGCAACCCTTTAATACAGTTTCTCATGTTGTGGTGACCCCCAACCATAAAATTGGTATATATATAATATAAAAAGTCTGTTTTCCAATGGTCTTAGGCGACCCCTGTGAAAGGGTCGTTCGACCCCCAAATGGGTCGCGATCCACAGGTTGAGAACCGCTGCTCTATACATTGTCATTCCAATCCAGTGATTCTTTTTGTGCTTTTGCAAGGGTGAGAGCCATGATGCACTACAATGGCATTGCCATTCATATCAGTGGAGGGAAAAGATTAGCTCGTGCATCCATCGGTCCACATGGAACTATGTCTCCCAGTGGTATAAATGTGGTCTCTTATACAGGAGCTCCATGTTTGCATCAGAACATATATGGGGTTCCCCATTTCATGTATATCCTTGGCTATCACCTGTTCGTAGGTAAACAAAACTTTTAGCAGAATTGCTTAACATGAATTCACATCCTATACAATGGCCACAGTTGTCGGAAGGCATAAACCACATATAGTCAGTAATGTCATGCAATTACCTAACAATGCTTGGAAGTGTTATGAACTTATTGCATGTATAATAACAACATTGTTTTTCACCTATCGCTTTGTGGCTAGCTTGCTTACTGCATGAACTCTCTCTGAAATGGGAAAATCCTTTTCATTAAACAAAAAACTATGTACTGGCTGTTATGGTTTTTCCGGGTTGTGAGGCTGAGATCTGGTAATGTTTTGCCCACATCTATGGCTGGCATCTTCAGAGGTATGTCACAGTGAGATGCGTTTCACTTTGTGGTACAGTGCGGAGTGATTGTAGTCAGTGGTGGGATCCAAAAATTTTAGTAACAGGTTCCCTCTCCAGCCCCCCCTCAGCAAAGGGGGCAGAGGCGTACCTAGGAAAACCTGAGCCCTGGGCAAAACCTAAGTTGGATGCCCCCCCATGGGCAGCCACCCCACCATGACCCCCCCCCATTTTTTTGCACCAGGTCATTTCTAAATCATCATCACATTATAGAAAATGCCCCAACTCACAAATCTGAACACAGCAATGGTGAAACACACAGGTTCTTTGATATAGACTGGTGAGATAAAAGGTACAAAAGACTGAGAATCAATGAATTGCAGTACCTGAAAGGGATTAACCCAGTTCAGGGAGTTACATTATTAGTCACAATTGCTATATGGAACCTTCATGTTCAAAGGCAGTATGCCTCTCGGGGAGGCGAGGGTGTGGAGATGTAAAAGCGGACCCAATTAGTAACCCCCTCTCGACACACACAAATAATTAGTAACCCACTCTCGGGAACTGGTGAGAACCTGCTGGATCCCACCTCTGATTGTAGTGGTGATATACAGCCACTCCACTCTGTGCCACGGAGAGAAACGCATCTCGCTATGACATACCTCTGAAGATGCCAGCCATAGATGCAGACAAAATGTTAAAAGGCAAAACCACCAGACCATGGCCACGCTGCCCAGAAAACACACAACAGCCAGTTGATTCTTCAACAAAACTACGTATGCTTGTATGCTGTAGACACGCCTTGTCTTTCAACTTTGGGCTGTTCCATTAGAAGTTAGAAGAAGTTATCACAAACCCATACCAAAGATCCAAACGAGGGTCAGTCATGGGAGTTACACAGTGCAGTGTACCTTTGGTTACGGGATGAAGCAAGAGGGATGCTCTCGACAGCAGTGACGTAGCTGGCTTCCCTCTGACTTGCACCTGTTCCAAATCTCACAGAACCCTTGGAAGCCATTGCTTTAGCTTTGTATGCTATGGCATCTGCTTTGCAGGGCTGCGGGCGATGCCAGACACTTGACGTCACACACTGAGCATCATGAGAAACATCAGCCGAGCTGGGTAACAGAGATCACAAGGTTGCACAGTTGTGAGAGTTGTTATTGACCCTATCGCCTATGACTTAATGCAGAATCGTGGACCTGCAGGTAGACGTTGAAATCAAGGCAAGGGCATTTAAAGGGGTATCTTTCCCAAGATGTACATGTTCGTCAGGTCAATCGAGTAAAATTTTGTCAGAGTTTTGGGCCTTTGCATTTGATTCTTTCTGTTTGCCCTTATCCAGCTACAGAGATTTGAACACAAGCAGCAGGCTTCAGAACACACAGCTGATGCAAACCATATGCGCATATGGATGCACGTTGACATCGCAATGCTCATCTGAACGCATCTGTCAGTGAGGATAGGGATGTACATCTCCATCCAGAGTCGCTAATTTGGGCACACAGCTAGTTGCATGCAAGCTGGGCCCTTATTTTTCACAGGTTCAGAGCGGTGTTCAAAGACGTAATCCGCTGCGCTCCCACAAAATGCAAATTAAGGTTCTGTGAACAAGCAAAGCTCAGTGGGTTGCCCTTCACAAAAAAACAGAAAATGCCAGGACGTGATGTTAGGCATCAAGTGGAGATCTGAGTTTTCATATTTTGTTCTGTTTCTCTTTTGACTCATATCGTCAGAGAAGAAAACGCATTTGAAAATTTCCAGCATTCTATATCTGTTTATCCTATGGCAGAATGGGTTCTCTTTGTGGTTTCTCATGCCATTGAACATAAGAGCATGTTGTCTTTTAATAACACAGAAAATGTATTAGCTGTGGTTTGAAAAACTGAGAGACTTAAAAACCTGCTATAGCTTTTTAATTTCTGTCCTCCACCTAAGGTGACCAGATTTTCACCTTTTAAAACTGGGACACCCCCCGCCCCGGGAGGCTGCCGCACTGCCTTCTGGGGCGCTCCCCTGTCACAGGGCGGGAAACCAGGGAGCGCCCCAAAAGGCAGTGCTCTCCTGCGGCCGCGTGCGTGGGAGGCTGCTGCACTGCCTTCTGGGGCGCTCCCCTGTTTCCCGCCCTGTGACAGGGCGGGAAAAGGGGAGTGCCCCAGAAGGCAGTGCGGCAGCCTTCCAAAAATCAGGACAGTTACAAAACCCTGCAAGACGCGGGACAAATTGGTTTAAGGCGGGACTGTCCCGCCAAAAGCGGGACGTCTGGTCACCTTGCCTCCACCTGAAGTAGGGAGGCCAAAATACTAAACAGCAAATACTAGTGGAGGGAAAGGTGGATGTTGAATGGTCCATTTCCTCAGTTGTAAGAAAACTACCTGCAGTTCAGCAGTTATATAGTCTAGCAAAGAGTGGTTTGTAGCTAATGTTTCAGCAAGGAAATGGGTACATTTGCAAATGTCCTAATACTTTTTCTCCTTCTGCTGTGAAATTTCAAAACAGAGATTAGAATGTTGATGCTAAAGAACTGGTTACTCAGTAAAATGCTTTTGGGGGGGGGAGTGGTAAATTAAACACATACACTAATACATTCTGTAGAACAGTCAACACTGAATTTCAGACCCATGGTACTGTAAAATAAGTTTCTATCTTGAGGAACATTTTTTTGATGATGCAAACATTTTTTACATACGGCAGTAGCCAAAATCTCAGTAAAATGAACATTAACCTTAAGTATGTTTTTAGTCTGTTCAACGATTGGTAACCAAATACTACACGTAATGAGGAGTTGGCCTTCAAGAAATTTACTGCCTCTGCATATGGGGGTATTACTAGTTTAAATACCACTATTTAGTAGGCTTTCTGTGCCTAAAGCTACTTATCGGCCGGGGCTGTTCTGTGTGACGCTGGACAATTTCTGAAGGAAGAATCTTTGACAACGAAGAAGCCAAAGAAACAACGTTACCTGTTTTCAGATGTTTCTGCAACATTTTTCTTGCCACTGCGAAAGGAGGGGAATACAGTGTGAATAAAAGGTGCATTTGTGACCATGGTGAGGAAACTACCGGTGCCAGCAGCAACATGGCGACAAATGTTGACTAGATATAGATACAGGGGCTCATCAAGAGCAACCAGCCGCAACACAGTTTTGGAGCACACTCAGGCATCAATGTAAATCTACATGCTCACTGGGGAACGGCGCTGGAGAGCCGTCACTGGAACCCTACACTTGTTCTTTGATGCCCAAAGACCAGTCATGTGGGGGAAGGGTACGAGGAGGAGGCAGGAACATAGCTTATTGCCACACCCCCTCAGCTGTTGCAATTGATACTGGTCTCAGACTGGCTCACACAAGTTGACCTCCTCTACATTTACACTGTTGGCTCCATTCCCAAGCTCCACCTGACCAGAGGTGGAGATTGGGGGTAGAGCCAACAGTATAGAAGAACAGGAGGACTAGCTATGTGCTCAGTTTGCTGCTGGCCTCAGCGAGGCTTGAGGCTAACCCCACTGACCCAGAGGTGGGATCCAGCAGGTTCTCACAGGTTCCCGAGAGTGGATTACTAATTATTTGTGTGTGCTGAGAGGGGGTTACTAATTGGGTCTGATTTTCCATCGCCACGCCCTCGCCTCCCTGAGAGGCATACTGCCTTTGAACATGAAGGTTCCATATAGCAATTGCGACTAATAATGTAACTCCCTGAACTGGGTTAATCCCTTTCAGGTACTGCAATTCATGGATTCTCAACCTTTCGTACCTTTTATCTCACCAGTCTCTATCAAAGAACCTGTGTGTTTCACCATTGCTGTGTTCAGATTTGTGAGTTGGGGCATTTTCTATAATGTGATGATGATTTAGAAATGACCTGGTGCACCAAAAAAAAATTTAGAAGTCAGATTGGGGTGGCTGCTGCCCACTCGGGGAGGGGTCCCATCCCAACTCCAGGTTTTGAACAGGGCTCAGGTTTGCATAGGTTCGCCTCTGCTCACTTACATAGGGGGGGGCTGGTGAGGAGACCTGTTACCCCTAAGGGAGGCCATTGGATCCCACCACTGCACTGACCCCCTCTCAAGCTCCATGTGGAGTTCTAGAGCAGCTGGATTTTAACTGTGCTCTGGGACTGGGGTGCTGTAGGGGTGACAATGAACCCCCAGGAAATGGCACCCAGGGCTCTAATCCCCTTGTGTCCCCCTGACTACGCCAGTTGGTGGAGAATGGGACACAATTCTGGGAAAGGAGGGATTCCTTTCATAACATTTCTCTCATTAAAAAATGGTACTTGTGTTGTGGAGTTCCCCTCTCTACCAGGACTGAAGGCAGTCTTGGGGAGTAGTTTCAGATTCAATAAAGGTAAGGTAAATAAGGCTGATAAGGTAGAAAAAATAATTTTGGAAGCGCTTTCCCAGCACACTGACTGGAAACAACTACTTAAGTGGCACACAATAACCACGGTTACAGAGTGCTGTGTCTCTTAACATAAAAGCACACCTACATATAATTGTGAATTCATGGTGTTCCAGTACATTTAGCATGTGAATACGTTCTTTGGCTCCCCATAACTTAACTGTGCATAATTTCTAACTCGTAGTCTCTACTGTGTTTCCCCGAATATAAGACAGTGTCTTATATTAATTTTTGCTCCCAAAGATACGCTATGTCTTATTTTCAGGGGATGTCTTATATTTCTGTATTCTGTTCGTCAGGCATGCTTCCAAACAACAACTTTGCTACGTCTTACTTCCAGGGGATGCCTTATATTTCGCACTTCAGCAAAACCTCTACTACGTCTTATTTTCCGGGCATGTCTTATATTCGGGGAAACAGGGTAGTACACTGAACATGTGTGTAGCAATTTACATCCTTCGGCTACCCATAACCAAAGAGGCTCTGCGGTTAGCAAAATGGGCCCATAAGAAGTAGAACTTGGTTTTGGAAGTTCTAGTACGCAAAGTTAAACATGAGCGATGTGATGAAACATCACAGAAACCTTCTCGGAACCTTCATTTGACCAACCCCCCTTCTGCTTAAAGAATCTCCAGCTTTTGACCCAGTCAGAAGTCATCAGGACTGAGTGATGAAAGAATGTGCCATCTGTGAATGTTTCTCTTTCTCAGTGCCCCACTGCTACTGGAAGAGTCACTGCACCTACTGACTGACTGACTGACTGACTGACTGACTGACTGACTTATAGGCCGCCTCAACCCCTTTCCAAGTCATATGCAAAGCAGCGAAAGACTGCAACAGTGCTGGGTGGGATTGTGTGTGTGTGCGTGCAGGCTGAAGAGAAGTCTGTGAATAAAAAGATGTGTTAAAAGATGATGCTGTGAGACTCAAAGGGCATGCAAGACTGCTAAAATAAACCATCACACCCATTCAGCTTGAAAAAAATCAGAAGCACGATTTATTTCCAAAATAGCCAAATTTACAGCAGGATAAAGCAAAATGATCCAGACCAAAGACAAGACCAAAGATTAGGCTTCTAGCAGCATTAGGCCTCTACTGTTATGAAAAAAAACCAACCCTGATAGTTATGGTAGCTAAGGGTGGATTTGATTCATACACCTGGCTTCTCCCATTCCAAAGTAGCTTCTTGGCATTGCCATGTGGCAAGATCCATATGGAACATACCTGAATGGTGGTGAGTTCCTAGGCCTGTGGTGGCGAACCTTTGGCACTCCAGATGTTATGGACTACAATTCCCATCAGCCCCTGCCAGCACGGTCAATTGGCCATGCTGGCAGGGGTGGATGGGAATTGTAGTCCATAACATCTGGAGTACCAAAGGTTCGCCACCACTGTCCTAGGCTGATATTTTTATCTATCTGAACTGCCTTTGCATCAGGCTCTCTCTCTGATTTTGAGTCCTGCTGACCTGATGTTGCTCTATCCATGAGCCCTTCATAAAGGGGGTTGGTCCATAAGCCCAGGTGAACACAGGAAGTTGTTCTGCAACCTACCACTGTGCGCATATAACTGCTTGGTGCATTCTGGGCTCTTGTATCCACATAGTCTTCCCACGGTGATGGGTAAATGCTGATTACCATATATTAAATGGCAACTTATGCATTATGTATGAAACAACTGTAAATGCTGGTCACTTGCATCATCTTGCCGTGGATAAAGATAATTTTACTACCCTTCTGCTCTTCATCAGAACTTCAGGGAAGCAGATGGATGGTCCGACTTTCCTCACCACTTGGCAAGGCAGTACAGGTGACCACATTTACATAGCGCTTCTGTGGAGGCTGCCTGAAGTCACGCCTTTGCAACAGTCACCTGAATTGACAATGGGGAGAAGCAAGTATGAAAACCCTATACCCGTGGTGGCAAACCTTTGGCACTCCCGATGTTGTGGACTACAATTCCCATCAGCCTCTGCCAGCATAGCCAATTGGCCATGCTGGCAGGGGCTGATGGGAATTGTAGTCCGTGACATCTGGAGTGCCAAAGGTTCGCCACCACTGCCCTATACAAATACTCCAGGTGACCTCTCGATTTCAAGGGAGCTACCAAATGATGACGGCAGGGGAGTTGTGGAAATCACAAAGAGAATGATATGAAATAATGGAAACAAATGCAGTTCCTCACAGAACAGGAGCAGGGAAAAAAAGTGATTTAGAGTTGAGAGAAAAGAGGTGAACAAATGTGGAGTTCCACAAGCAATTCTCCATCCTAAACTGTCTTTCTGACAGAACGTGCTATGTTAGATGGTCAAGTATGGACACCAGGTGAAAACTATTTATTGACTGAATCAGACTTGTGAACCATAAATGTTAAGAGTTCCTAGCACTGCACCTAGCTGACAATCACAGTTATCATATGATAGGCAGGTCAAGGGAATGATTTGCTTATACGAATAAGCCACAATCGAGCAATTATACCAAGACCGTTACCTGATATCACTTCAAGCACAATGGAATCAGTTAACACTTCTACTTGAGAGTCTTCATGGGATAAGTAAACATATGATGTACTAATATTCTATACTACAGTGATTTCATATCACTGTAACTGTGATGCTGTGATGCTTGGAACCTAATCTGTGCTTGGGAGAGGGTACGGAGAATTCTCTGTAAGAATCATTCCCCTCTTCACAGAGCATAGCAATTAAACCTGTTTAAGTCCATGGCTTACATATGCTTAGAAATTTTTAAATGCTGGTGCCCATGATAAGAGTATCTACATCCCTCTTTGGATCTTAGCTTGATTCAGTGTTAGGATATAGCCCTTATGGGTATTTAAACTGATGTCATCATCCCCTCCCTGCCATTATCCACCCTGACAGGAAGCAGAATTTAATACACATGAAATAGTGTATTATGGGTTGAAGTTACAGTTGTTACTCTGGCTTGAGAAATTCCTAGAGACTTGGGGGCAGTACCCGGGGAGGGGCTACCATTTCCTCCAGACTCTATGGCAGTATACCACAGGGCCTGCCCTTTAAAGCTGCCATTTGCTCCAGAGAAACTGAACTCTGGAGATCAGCCGCCATTCCTGGAGAACTCCAACCGCCATCTGGAGGCTGGCAATTCGAGGCACGTGTGAATGCTCCCCTCAAACAAGCAAGCCAAAATTGCTTGCAAACGGATAACTCGCTTACTGCTGATGCCTGATTTGTAGAATTTCATTTGCAGGGAATTGTCGGCATTTAAACAATCGTATTCCTCCCACCTGTAGTCCATTCTTTAACTTGAGCATGCTGCCATCTCATTCTGAGATATCTGTAGGCCAGGACTAATTTTAATTAGGCACACTTAAGCTCTCTGAAATCAATCATCCCAATCAAGGAGCAGTCAAGGCTGTGGACATAAAGCTCTTGCTTAAAATTTGTCCCAATCAGCTTTTGGGCAGGCAGATCAGGGTGTTGATGACTAACAGTTCAGTTCTCTGCAGAGTAGCTCTAGTCTAAACCCACGGAATGGGTTAGATTGGATTAACTCTGAATAGGATGTTAGCGTCAATCTAGGCCTACACTCCTTTCCCTGCCAGCTGTTTGGGCCAGTTGCTGATTTTCTTATTGGGGCTACACATGAGCAGTGTCCATTCGTATGAGATGTTTCCTCTTCCAATAGGGGTTAAGAATGCAAAATATTTGTTCTGCACAATTGTAGCCCCACTACTGGGATGGAGTCAAATATAACTGTGTGGATTAACAGCCAAAATCTGAACGCACCTTCAGAAAACCTCCATATAACCAATTATAAAACTGTTGCCCTACTCACAATATTACTATTATTATTTGCTGGGCTCTGTTTTTCCATGCTGTGAAGATACACCAGGACCTTTTCCAGTTATAAATAGGTAATACGAAAGTAGATCCCCCTATTTCTAGGGAGAGATCGTTTAGATTTTAAGAAGCAAAAATACTTCAGGTAAAAAAGCACGTAAGGACATCTGTTTTCAGAATCTTTATTTCAAGTAAACCACACTGCTATATACAGAGAAAAGTGGGCTTCACAGCGACAGCGATACAGGAGAGGCAAAGCTTTGTCTAAATTTATGCCATGCTTTTAAATATGCAGCGCACAAATGCTCATATATTCTCAGCTCTTCTAGGTCAACTTTACAAGATACCATCCTGTGCCTTTTGCTTCTCTAGTTCCTGAGCTACCACCATCCACACCTATATGTTCATAGCAAGAGTCAGGCTTCAAAGGCAAACGTTTTAATTCTGACTCTTAACATATATGCCACATACCAGAAAAAAATAAATAAATAGACCCAGGACCCCAAAATGTCTTTTCAAAAATGACATCATTGAACTATGCCGACAAAGAAGTCTGCTCATTTGGCAAACCCAAGCCCTAGGGCACAAAACATTTTCCATTCTGACTTCCAACTGTATTGAATCTGTAACAGCCTGCAGAAATTTATATAAATACATATATATATGCTGCTCAGAGAATCCTACCAGTCTCTCCCTTTTATAGCCTTACTAGATAAACGCAAGAAATTATAATTTACTTAGCCAGTCAGTATTTTAAAGCTACTGGTGATGTTGGTCTCTAAGGCCAACCAAACCATATCCGTTTTACAATGAAGAAGACTTTACAGAACACTGAAGGGAAACGGGGCTAGCGACAGAATACAAAGACAAGCGCTTGTAGGGATGGGGTTAAAACCAGTGTTAATCCTTCAGCATGTCAAGATACGGGACGCTCCTAGGTGCTAACTCAGGACAACCGCTTATCCTTTAGAGTACTTATGTCTTGCCCCTTGGTTTACTGTGCAGAGGACTTTTAACCTTTGACATTAAGGATTTGCGCCGAGAGGCCGTGATGCCAGTTGCGCAATTTGGCGAAACGTGGGCTGTTACGTTCCGTTTCAAACCTTTCCCTGTGGCATGGAGAAAGAGAAAGAGGAGAAAAAAAACAAGAAAGAGAGAAAAGGAGGAAGAAAGAGAGGGATTAGGGATTGTGGCCACCGCTCCCTTGATTTGATCAGCAGGGCAATGGCAATTTATTTGGATTTGAAGTGGTCTCTAAAGTTGATCCCAAAAAAAGGGGGCGGGGAGGACAAAATTAGCCTTTCGCAGAAAAAATCAGGGTTATTTTTCATTTTCAAACGTTTGGTTTCACGGGGCCCAAATGTCTGTCCTTTGGTTTCAGTTTGTTTTTTTGGTTGACAGGGCTGCTTTTGCTAGAACTCTCAGTATAACATCGCCATTTTCCTGCCAGCAAACGCCCAGCGAATGTGTTACTGCGCAGCAAGAACAAAAGCAAATCTTTTCAGCATTCCAGCATCTAAGTCAGGTCATCTTTGCTTGCAGTACATCAAACACATGTTTGACCAGCTGTTAAATGTAAATGCTCTACTTCTGTTAGTGGGGAGGCAGAGAACAGACTATAGTGGCTAGAACTAGCACAACTTGTTAATCTCATGGGCACAGGTCTAGCCCAAGGTGTTTGGTGCCTGCGGCAGAATATCCAAACAGCATTCCCCCTGCCCTGAAAGCACTACAATATACTGACAATCCATCCAACCCAACACAGAGTGACTTCATTCTTAAAACAAGGATTCCAGTGGCCAGACTGGAGTAACTCTATGTAGGACTGCATTATCAATGTCTCGTTATTTGCCAGTCTCCAATGATACCTCAACAGTGCAGTCCTGAACAGAGTTGCATCCTTTTAAATACACAAAAGACAATGGGTTTAATAAGATGTATCTCTGTTTAGAATTGCAAGGCAAATCTGCAATTTTTGGAAGGCTACTTCATTCTTTGCAGCAGGCTGTCCTTACAGAGGCATAATTTTGCCAGATGTTGAGCCTTCGGCCCTTTCCGCATGGCAACGGTGCGGGGGTGCGTCGGCATGAACTGTTCGCATGGACGGTCCCGGGGGAGAGCTGCACGGAGTGGCGCAGCCTTTGCTGGAAACTGCGCCATCGCTGAACGCATTCTGCGTGACACCTGGCTTCCAGTGGCATCACAGAGGCCAGGCGGACTTATAGGCTGGAGCGACAGCTCTGGAGTCGCAGGCCAGGGGGGCATGTCCCCTGGCCTCTGCAACGAGCCGGCAGCCAGGAGACGAGGTAGGCGTTCAGGGATGGTGCGGGGGAAATGGCGCCTTCTAGCTGCTGCCATTCACATGGCAGCAGTTGGAAGACACTGCTTCTGAAAAATCTCACTCAGGGAGCGAGGTTCGGAAGCAGCGTCTTCACGCCGCTCGGGGGTTGCGAGGCCGGTGCTGCTGCATTGCAGCAAACTCCTCCCCAGGGACGCTGTTTTTAGCGTCCCCAGGGTGCTCTTTTCCACCCGTGCGGAAAGGGCCTTCCTCTTATGGGATCCTTATGGGATCCTTAGATCTCTATTCCACACAGCTGCTGAGAATCTTTTCAGCACCATCAAGTTCTGTGGATTGTTTTTTTTTTTGGACTATGTCTAGTGACACAACATAGAGTAGGATTCCCCAATGTACAGGATTTCTGTTAATACCTGCAAAGTTTTTCAGAAAGTGTGTGGAACTATTATTAGGTAAGACTTGTTATTGGCAGCTTTTATTAAAATGAAAAGGTTTCTACTGGAGGTTTAAGAGGACTAGTAAGCGCCAGGGCTTTCCTTAGAGTGTGGTTCCATTTCCCATTCAGCTTCACCTCCTATTGCAGCCATTTTGGCTTTGGTTCTACTTCCTGTGGCAGCCATTTTGGAATGGCACACCACCCCTTTTCAAAATTCCAAATGTGCCTGCAAGCTTAAAAAGGTTGGAGACCCCTCATATAGAGTTCAAAAGTGAAAGGGGGCTTGCAAATAAGAAAGAGATGAAGAGAAAGACTAATATAAAAGAAATATATCCTATGACCTTTCATTTTGGGTTTTCCTGTCATTGACAGCAAGCTCTTTTTTTAAGCTTGCATCTCTTGAGGTCAAAATGTAAGGCCAAGAAAGATTCTTGTGTTAATGCCGCATTAGGTAGGGCAACAATCTTAACAAATGAAAGAAAGATCCCGTTCATAAATTCTGCTTTCCCAAGGAAGGGTTTAGATGGGATAGAATATACAGCTTATTAAATTAATGAATTTGCTTTAATTTTTACCATTAAAAAATAAACTTTTGAAAATAACGTTTGAAGGGAGGTTCTCTGCCCCCCTGAAATGTCTATCCCAAATATAGTCAATCCTAGATATTTGACACATGAAAAAATAAAGGAAGTAGAGTTCTCTGCCCCCCTGAAATGTCTATCCCAAATATAGCCAATCCTAGATATTTGACACATGAAAAAATAAAGGAAGTAGAGTTGCCACTAGGGATGCCAGTCTCCAAGCAAGATCTGGTGATCCCCCACAATTACAACTCATCTTCAGACTACAGAGATCAATTCTACAGGAGAAAATCAATGCTTTGGAGGATGGACTATGGAATATTACCTTACTGAGGTCCCTGGCCTCCCCAGGATGGAGGAATAGCCAACCTGGATCTGTCAACTCTACCCCCCCCCCCAAAGGTGACCAAGATGAACCTGGCAACTAGTGGGAGGGCTCACCAAGAGTGGAAGGGCCTCACTGCTAGTGACGTAGTGACATCACTTTCGGCGTGCACCAGGAGTGACATTATCATATCACTAGCAACAATAGTGATACTGGTATTTGGGCAAAAACTCTATGGCCAAAATGGCTTCTGCCATAGATGGGGGGAGAGAGATCCCTGGACATAATAGCTCAGAATAATTATGATGTCTCCATGATGCTTAATTAAAAGAAAGGCAAAGAGGAGGTTCAACAAGAAGGCTCAATTGGAATTGTGGAGAAATGGAGGGAGGGGGTCTGCCACACCCATTGAGTTGGAGCTAGTGATCAGTCAACAGAAAGTGCTGATGGTCACAGATTTTTCCTGAACTCCCTTCATCCCAATAGTCACTTCCAACCACAGGAAGATTGATTCCCGGAGTCATGGAACTCATATGGACTGATAGCCATGTAGGTCAGGAGAGCTACAATGGGATGGGAAAAGCAGGCAAAATTGCCCTCCTTGCCTTTTCCATCAGCAGATCTGTGCTGAAGCAAGGTGGATCAATTCTCCATCCTTCTTAAGGCTGCCATCTCAATTTCCTCCTCCATTGCCTGCCTTTGCTCCGGTAAGCCACGGGAGGGGAGGAAACATGAAAATCAGAACAGTATCCCATGATGACATGATGTCATTTCCATCCATGTAACTGGAGGTGACATTACTGTCTTATGGGGCACTCTAGGATTCACTCGAAGCTCTATGGCAGTGGTGGCGAACCTTTGGCACTCCAGATGTTATAGACTACAATTCCCATCAGCCCCTGCCAGGATGGGCAATTGACCCTGCTGGAAGGGGCTGATGGGAATTGTAGTCCATAACATCTGGAGTGCCAAAGGTTCGCCACCACGGCTCTATGGTAACATCATGAAATCACAGGACACTGTTCCAGTGAGTCTGCTTTCCCTCAGTCTCTTGGGGTTTGCAGTGGAAGGTTGGTGATCCTATCTCTTCCCCATTTCGACTAGTACACAATGCTGAGATCAACTTACCTGGGAAGGGGAAGAACCTGGGAAGGGGAAGAAGGGGTAGATGGGGGTGGAGTGTCGAAACACTCCTGATTCTGCTTTTGTAAATTGTGGAATCTAACTCACTACTTGACGTCTCAGCCAATGCCAACAAAGGGATCAGATTGTCCTTGAACTGTCACTTGTCTGGGTGCTATTTTCATTCATTTTAGACTAGTTTGCTGCCATCATTTCCCCCAGTTTCCATTGATTTTTCTCCAAGGTCCTTGTCCTGGTCAGATGCTGCTATGCCATAGGACTGTAATGGCAGGTAACAATCAGGTCTTGCTTGTGCCTACCTGTCTATATCCCCTCTAGCTAATGTTCCCATTACATGGAGATGACCAACAGAAGGACGCTGCAACACATGATGTCCCCTTGCCCTAAGGTGAGCAAGGAAAAACTATATAAAAAATTATCTGGGAACTCCTTGAAAAAAAGTCAGTGGTCCAGAGGTAAGTCCTATTTTATTCCATAGGGATTGGTGTTCAAAAGTGCTGTCAGGTCATAGCCAACTTCTGACAACCCTGACAAGGCAAGAGATGTGGTTTGCCATTGCCTGCCTCTGTGAAGCAACCCTGGACTTCCTTGGTGGTTTCCTACTCAAGTACTAACCAGGTCCAACCCTGCTTAGCATCCAAGGTCTGACAAAATCAAGCTAATTCAGACCATCCAGGTCAGGGATAACTCCTGAAAAATTGTTCTTAGGAATCTGTTACCCGAAAGGGTGGAAGTCTGTCCCTTTTAGAGTGGGGGAATTAGCAGGAGTGGACTCTGTATTTTAGCAAAAGATTGGATACGTTCAAAGATCTTTGTTGCTGATGAATACCAAGGTCAGCTATTGCAAGAAATCCACAGGAAATTTAAGGCTCTGTGCTAATGGTCTTATGGAGGCCCTCCTTCAAATGAAGACCTCAAATGCAAAGCACAGAATGAACATTCAGAAAGCTTGTCTCATTCCAACCCACCAGGGTAAACACACTCAGTGCAACCTGATTCTATGCATGCTTACTCTAAAGTAAGTCTCACTATGTTAACCTGGGCTGGCTGACAACAACCTCCTCTTGAGGAGGCCATGGCTGAGCCTGCAAACTTCAGCTATGAAGTTTGAACCCGATGACAGCACGAATCACCAGCAACCAGAAAAGCAGGTTCAAATGTTCTTATGAATTATTGTTCCTCAGTTAACAAAAACGATGCCAGGTCCAAAAAGAACACATTTTCAAAGTAGAGCAGGGCCTTGGTTTCTGTCGCAGCAGAAAGAAGCACAAACAACAAATAGCAGAAATAGCAGAAACCAGCTTTTTAAAGATTTGCTAGTAAATATGAAAAAAAAATGCTTATTTGGGGGAGGGGGTCCCTCTTGGTGCATAGCTCGTTGGGCAGAAGGACAGCAGAATGAGGACTTTAGTTAAACCACAATGTTTTATAGGTGGGAAATCAGTTTTGTTTAGGAGGAGGAGGTTGGAACTGAAAGAGGACTGGTTATTACTCGGCTTGCCTGTAACAGACCTGGTTGGGAAGTAACACACTGGTTGGCAGACGTTTCAAACTTCTAAGAGTCTGTGAGGGTGAGTTTAATTTGGTTATCAAAGAGGAGGTTGAAGAGAAGATTGATGGAAATTGTTAAGAAAATCAATCCTGGAGAGTCTGCATCCAAAGAGAGTATATGTGGGATATACAAAGATAATGGAAATATATAGTAATGGAAATATAAAGGGCATAAACAGTAGTTAGAGAGATCAATATTTTTGTTTGTTTAAGAGGTATTCTTCTGTTATTCTTCTTGGCTTAGTATACATGCAGTCCCAAATTGTTCAGTTTAGTTTAATGGATTTAATATGCCACCCCTCCCCTTTCAGGCTTGCGGCAGCTCACAACAATTTAAGCATTAGTAAATACATTTCTTTAATCAACAGCTACATCTAGGATTTGATTATAATAATTACCACACTATATTAAAATCTCCTGTTCAGGGTGTACTTTGGGGGACAGGAACAGAAATATAAAGTGGTAACCAGAGGTGTACGGGGGAAAAATGGTGCCCGGGGCAACATGCCAATTGGCCATGCTGGAAGGGGCTGATGAGAATTGTAGTCCATAACATCTGGAGTGCCAAAGGTTCGCCACCACGGCCTCAGGACATAGGTGTCAAACTCGTGGCCCTCCAGATGTTACAGACTACAGTTCCCATCATCCCCTGCCAGAATCATGCTGGCAGGGGATGATGGAAACTGTAGTTCGTAACATCTGGAGGGCCGCAAGTTTGACACCTGTGCCTTAGGAGAAGCCTGGTGGGGCTGGGCCTAGGGGAGCCAGCCGTGGGCCACCCCTTGGGCCAGTCCTGCCAGGCTGCTCCTTCAGGGAGGCTCCCTGAAGGCTCCTTCAAAGAGGCTTCCTGGGGAGGTGCAGGAGCCAGCTTGTGGCCATGGCATACAGCTCGTGGCCCCACATGAAAGGAGCCGCCAGGCGCCAGGTGGGTTGCCGTGCTGCAGGAGAGGCTGGACACGGGAACCGGGCCAGCACCTGGCACCCCTCCACATGACACCATGGTGGGCGCCCAGGACATGTGTTACCCCATGTCCCCATTAGTGGTACACCACTGGTGGTAGCAGCAACATAGATGGACAATGTGTTACAAGAACTAAAAGCACAGCAGACTGTGTGAAGCTTTTTCTTTAACCACCATAGTACAATTTTTGCCATGTCATGACATGCTCAGCATGTCACTGGAAGCAGACAGTGTCACAGAGCAGAGGCAAGGAAACACATAGCATTAGCCCCACATAGTCTGTTATGTAACTGGTCAGTTGTGATTACAGTTGTCAGGCATGGCATGACAATTGACGAGAAAGCAGGAACATGGGGTGCCAACAGTAATAGCGTGATATCACTTCTCAGGAAAACCAGGAAATAACGTCCACCCTCTCCTGGAAATGCTGCAGCCTCAATGGCAAATCTAAAGATTTTATTTATTTATTTATTTATTTATTTATTTATTTATTGGTTCCACTTTTATACCGCCCTCCCCCGGAGGGCTCAGGGCGGTTCACAACATAAATACAAACAAGTGGATACATAAGATAAAAATACTAAAAATTATTATCAATTAAAATGCAGCGCTACAGATCATAATCATTTAAAAAACAGATGGCGTCCAACCCATAACTCCTCTGGTCCCTCTGAGAGGGAACAGCGGAGTCTCAGCCATTGTTAATGGGCACCTATCAGCAAGCCCGGCCTCCCCAAAAAAAGCCCGGCGGAACTAACCAGTCTTGCCACAGAGCCCTCTTGGCGGAACTTCGTGTAGGTCCGCTTGCAGAGTGGGACCGGACAACTGGAGGGAAGAGCGTTCCACCAGGTTGGGGCCAGGACCGTAAAAGCCCTGGCCCTCGTGGAGGCCAGGTGCCGCGCATCATAGAGGCCCGGGGATCTCCAGTAAATTGGCCTCTGCGGAGCCTTGCCAGAGACCGGCGTGGGGGAGACATATGGGGCCAGGCGGTCCCCTAAAAGATGCGAGGGGTCCCAGACAGCGTAAGGCCTTAAAAGGTTAACACCAATACCTTGAAGGCGATTAGAATTCAACTGGGGAGCCAGTGCAAAGCGGTGCTAACGCCCAGGCAGTGATATGATCTCTAGAGGCGCACGCCCGTGAGCAGGCAGCGAGCCGCAGCATGCTGGACCAGTTTCAATTTCGGCGGATCAACTTCAGGAGAGTAGGCCTGCGTAGAAGCGAGTTGCAATAGTCCCTAATCTGGAGGTGACCCGTTGCATGAATCACTGTGGCCAGATCCAGCCTGGGAGAGGAAGGGAGGCCAGCCGCCTTGGCGGGCCTGGCGAAGGTGGAAAAAATGCAACCCGGGTTACATGGGCCACCCTGGAGTCTCCATAGAAAGAAGCCGAATCCAGGTGGACCCCCAGGCTCTGCCGGACCCGAGGGGGCCGGTGCCAATGAGGCCCCCCTCCCACACCGGCGGCTGAAAGCCCTCGCCCCGCCCGGCTGACCAAGCCAAAGGATTTTGCACGTCTTTGCTGGATTCAGTTTTAACCTGCTCTCGTCAAGCCAACCAGCAACCGCCTCCAAACAATGCTACAGTAGAGCTGCAGGGGAAGCGGTGTCTGCTCCCCCCCCTCCATCGACAGGAATGAGCTGGGCCATTATCATCAGCATACTGATGGCACTCCAGGCCCAAAGCTCGACGTACCAGCTGAGCAAGGGGAGTGCATATAGATGTTAAATAACTTAGCGGGGACAACAGCGCTCCCTGAGGCACACCACAATGAAGCGGGCACCTCCGGGAAGCTTGGTCCCCACACCACACTTGCTGATTCCGGTCCCGGAGGAACGAGGCAATCCATTGAAGGACATTACCCCGCACCCCGGAAACGGCCAGGCGGTGGGTCAAAAGATCGTGATCGACCACATCAAACGCTGCGGTGAGATCCAACAATACCAGCAGCGCCGATCCGCCCCGGTCAAGCTGCATACGGAGCGTATCTGTGACGGCGACAAGAACAGTCTCCGTCCCATGCCCAGCACGGAAGCCGGACTGGAAGGGATCGAAGGCGATAACTGCGATAACTGAAACAGATGGCTACCACCTCTGATTTCTCCCAGGAAGTGACATCACACCTATACTGACAGCATTTTTGCAACATTTTTCTCCCACCAGTCACAAGAATGGGGGTGGGAAACAGAAACTAGGGGGCTAGGTATCCCCACCCCCTGTGGGAACATGGCAGCCTCAATTGTGATAAATTGTTGAGAATGATGGGAAATAAAGGATAATGTATACATGAGGAAGGGGCGCTTGTACTCTAAAATTCCAGAAGCACTGAAAAATAAAAGACTACAAGGAGCTGGTACAGCCTCATCCAGCCATTATAACTTTTCACACTGCACAAAGTATAAACACAGAGGAGACATAACACCAAAATACAGTATTGCACTTGCAAGCAACTCCTCTTCAGCATGGAAATTCTGATCATTGTATGTCAGCTGTTGACTAGCTTTAGCTAATACCAAAGCCAATTTGGAAGATCATCTTTAAGAAGATATTTGACCTTGCACCATTTCATGAAAAAACAGGTCTACTGCGAATTACCACACCAGGAAACAATACATTTTTCATGACATAGTAACAAGCGGTATTATATGAGTGAGTAATTTTTCCAATATCATTTTGAATATCATGAATATAAACGAGGAAAATCTTTTAGAGATGGTCCTCAAAAACAGTAATTTGAATAGTTCCTTGATCTGAAATGATAGTGAACATTATAGAAACCACTATGTCTTTTGCAACTAGCTGAGGAGGCCGTATATAATTTTTAAATCCACATACTTGACTGTACAGTTTGGAAGAATGTCGCTCAACATTCTATCTTTCTCATCCAACACTCTGGAAGTATGAATGAATATGTCTGCGGATTTGGGCAAAGAAAAACTTAAAAATAGAAGGGCTCGGTGACCAGCTACAGAAGCCCACTTATATAGGGGTGGATCCTCTGAAAAAAGATCCCCATTAAAACCCAACATCCAATCGCTCCAATATACTGCTTCTGGGTTTCCCAGGTGTTTTTGTTTGAAGTGAAAAGAAGAGGGAAGGGAAGGGAAACTTATCTGCATGGGATTTAGATAGGATTCAATGCACTATATGTAAAAATAACTGTACTGCCATTATCACTGGGTCCTTGATGAAAAACAAACTCACAGCACCAACCTGATTGCCTAAGATAGCATAGATGCCATCTAGTTTATACTTGTCCCCTCCCGTGTGAACCCGCTTTCAGATCTGGGCTCAATATAGCCGAATACAATAAGAACATAATTCAGCAAAAGACATCTAAGAGATGTGGATTATTTACAACTTCAGGGTACATATATATGCCCAGCGTACATAGGGCAAATCCTCCTGTGTGTGCATAACTGTCATATGTGACAATGTGTAGGAAGACTGTGCATAAATTCCTCAATGAAAACTTCTTGTAAATCTTCAATCTCTTAAGTGTATTATTGGAATCCTAAACAATAAAACGCTAAAGAGTCAAATGTCCCGACGACGAACCCTCCACCAATGGGGGAGCAGGACTCAGTCATGCTCCCCCATTTGTGGGAGACATCAGTGGTGGGATCCAAAAATTTTAGTAACTGGTTCCCATGGTGGTGGGATTCAAACTGTGGCGTAGCGCCGATGGGGCTGGGCTGGGCACGATGGGGGCATGGCCGGGCATGACGGGGGCGAGGGCATTTCCCTGGAGGCAGAGGCTGAAGTGAGTAGGGGGCTTGGCAGCTGCACCGATCCTTGGGCAGGAAACGAATGCACGCAGGCGCAGGCTGCCACGCACGCCAGTGCACCTCCTGCTAGACAGCTTCAAGTTCTGCGCGCTACTGCTGAGAGGAGGGGCATAACTAAGGCAAAAGTCACGTGGCAAAATCACCCATTAGTAACCCCCTCTCGGCACACACAAATAATTAGTAACCTACTCTCGGGAACCTGTGAGAACCTGCTGGATCCCACCTCTGGGAGACATTCAATTCTCCCCTGACTGTGGACCAGCGGCGATACAATGGGCCCAAGCAATGGGTGGAAGAGGAAGCATCTCCCCCACAATGGGCTTTGCTTCTAGTAAGGGAATAATTTGGCACAGAAACAGTTTCAGCTTAACTATATAACCACAGCCACAATTGATAAACATGTGTCACTTGCAATGGAAGGTGGATGGCAGCCATATTTGTCTGCAAGTATACTTCTTAAAATTGCTGTTATGAGTTGGGGAGGGGCGGAGAAAGGACTACACACTGAAGAATCACAGGGATCAGATGTAAATAAAAGCCAGTCTGCAACAGCGTAGCTGGAACATGACAGAGGTATCAGACAGATCACAAATCCAAGGCCTTGCTCAGAAGATTACACTCAAGGAGATCAAGATATATCAGTGAGACATCCCGTTAAGGGCCAGATTTCTCTAGCCAGTATTAAAATGAATGAAATAATAACATGAACAGGCCACTCAAATGAGCTGACTACAATAGCCTCCTAAGAGAAGAACATATGAAGTCTTGAACATCAAAAGCGGATGAACACTAGTAGCAAAAGCAGTCCTGTGTGCTCACACTGCATTGTTGTAATAAGAAATGAATCCAAATAAAACTTTGGCTGGTGGTTGTTGGGGTTTTTTTCTTTTTTTTGGCCCAACACAGTTATTAGCAAAATGAAGTGAGGTGTTTTCATTCATATCATTGGGAACAACTCCGTTACCGTGATCATCTGTGCATCTCCATTGAAACAAATGTCAATTCCAGAATCATCCAAATAAATTGCTCATTAAAATGTCAACACTAAACCACACCGTCTTGCATTTCCATCTACCAAATGTAGGGCAATCACATGCACTTTGGTCCGCATGTCCGTCACACAACGCTGTCCCACCAGAAACAAATGGGAAATCATTGTGCAAAGACTTCACGGGACCAGGTATGCCCACTAGGAATGATGCAGCTGTGTCAACGTCTCAGCCTAGAGAGCTTCTTACCAGTTGTTAAGCCAACCGTGCTTTCTATTTAGTGATTTGATTAAAATGTATTAGAACAAAAATCTATTGTATTTTGTACGGTTCAAATCAATGCCAGTTTTAGAGCACTAAGTATTTGTTATCAGTAAACGGGAGGCCATAGTGCTTGCTGCTAGGTGCCTTACCTTGCTCTCCTCAGGGCGTCTTCGTCTGGATCTTGCACTGCAGGTAAGAAATTTACTCCGTTAGAGAGGGGAAAAATACAAGATGACTGGGTGGAAGACTAACTACAAAGGGGGACAGAAGGTAGTTTGGTATCTCTTAAGTCTGGCAGATCACAGGGCAGGTGCATATTTAATCATTAGTAAATGATTCAATAAACTACGTGTGAAATGCAGAAAGAGCAGAAATGTGATTTAGTGTTTTTATATTTTAAGTTTTGTGGCAGTTCTCTTCACAAAGAATTTGTGGTTTGAATGGATCCTAGCTTGCTCACATGGTTAGTCAATGGCTTGAATCCTTGAATGATACTGAATTGAAATACAGAAAATGTTTCTGTTATCTCTTCCTCTTCGAAATCGCTTTCAATTAACTTTAATGTATCTGGAGTATTCCAAATTCCTTTAGCCCACTTGTCAATTGAAGGGCCGCTCGTATTTTCCCATTTTCATTCCACTTCACAATTCTGGGTTTTTGCAATTAGGTTTCTAACAGAGCAATCCTAAACAGGGGGACACCCCTGTAAGCCCACTGTTTAGAATAGTACTGTCAACAATCTAATTATCCATATCTCTTTTTTAAAAACCCAAATGGAATTATAGGTGGCATGAGAGGAACATACAGAATGGTATTATATGGGAATGCATATTTTTGCCTGAAACTTCATTGTTTGACTTCTTTGAAAGTTATGCCAATTTTCTTGTTCATGTGACAAGATATAAAAATAGAAGGTGCTTCAGGACTGTATTTAATTATTACAGCTTACCACCAGATCTACAGACACAATTAAAGATCTAGCCCACAGGTCTACTTAAAGGAATTCTCTTATGATACAACCAACCCTTGACTAGTTGTTAAAGTTCCCTAGAGGTCACCCAACAGTGGAGAGGCTATGTACAAACATCAGGTGTGCAAAGGTGGGAAAGGAAACAGTGTGAAAGACGTGTGAACTGGGCTTCCCAGCCTGACTTACTGTACTCAGTTCCCGTCATCTGAGCCAGGATGCGGAAGGACCTGGACTGGAGGTGGGAAGAACGGCGACTCCAATCATCAAGCTCATCTTCAGGTTTGCTCTGAGTTTTAAGTACAGCCTGATACACTGGAGAGGCACTGTCTACATGAGGATCTTTAACTGGGAGGCTACTGCAATGTAGAAAGAGGAGCACTGTGAAACAGCTCGCGTGGATTTTACCCTCCCTTCTCCAGTACCTTCCTACCGTTTGTGTGCCGATTCCCCCAATTCCCTCCCGTCAGTTTGGTACTATAATGTACTGTTGCTTTAACAGAAGAAGAAAGTGCGTCCCTTTCCACATTCCAAATAGGAATGACCTGAACCGGATGCTCTATATCAGGGGTGTCAAATTCGCGGCCCTCCAGATGTTCATGAACTGCAGTTCCCATCAGTCCCTTCCAACATGAGCATTGGCTATACTGGCAAGGGCTGATGGGAAATGTAGTTCATGAACATCTGGAGGGCTGCAAGTTTGACACCTGTGCTCTATATTATATTATCAAGTCAGTCTTTCAACAGGCTGAAAATATACCGATTCTGCCTTGACTCGTAATTGGCAATGGTTCAAAATTCTGGGGCGAGACATTTGTATGTCCATTTTATAAACAATAGTGAGAACTGCAAGGGATCACTCATGGTCCCAACACTGTCGCCTAGTCAGCCTGTGAGACATCAGGGTGTCAGGAACTCCACAACGTGTAATTTTTCAGTTTTTTTGTAGATTGGCCCTGATACTTTTAGACCCAACAACATATTTTCATAATTCCAACTGGACTAATACAGGCTGCACTTTCCAGAGATGGAGAAGCTCCTCTCCCCTTTCAATGGTAATGTTTGTTTAACTACCGAAAGCTTCACACGCTGTTGTGGTTGACAACTACAGATTTAGAATCATGGGACTGGAACAATAAACCCAACAGTAATAACATGAAGGTCACATATGGATAAGGTGACCAGATGGTCACCTTTGTGACCCGGGATGGGGAAGCAGCCGCACGGGCTTCTGGGGCTTGCCGTTTGCCGCCCTGTGACAGAGTGGCAAACGGCAAGCCCCAGAAGGCCATGCGCTCCTGCGGCCGGGCGCATGGGAGGCTGCTGCACTGCCTTGAGCCCCCAAGGCAGTGCAGCAGCCTCCCAAAAATCAGGACAATTTGTAAAACCCGCGGGACGCGGGACAAATTGTCCAAAGGCGTGACGGTCCCGCCAAAAGCGGGACGGCTGGTCAGCCTACATATGGACTGCCAGTAAATGCTGTCAGAGCTATCTTGAAAGGCTTTCCTGGTAGATTTCCAGATTAAAATGATAAACAGAGACAAAACAGCCTTTAAGAAGATAGCCATGTTGGTTGCAGTAGCACCTGAAAGACCAACAAGACTCGCATCTGACCGAGGGAACTTTTACCCTCAAAAGTTCATACTCTGAAAATCTTGTTGGCCTCTAAGGTCTAGCTGTTGAAACAGTGGAAGTTTAAAACCTCATACAGACTTGACAAGAGAAAGACTTCAAAATGCCTACATATTCACAGGCATTTTCTGCTACCATTTGGCTGTTGACACATTAGTATATTTGGATTATATGTTGGAATTTGGACATCATACATCAGTTGCCTTTCATCCTACACTTTCATCAAGTTTTTTTTAAACATCTGACACGGCTAACCTCCAAAAGTCCGTTTTTGTGGGTGCTATTTTTGCTTGTAACAACAGCGTTGTGTCAAATTTTGTGGGTGCTATTTTGTGGGTGCTATTTTTGCTTTTAACAACAGCGTTGTGTCAAATTTTGAATAGTATTCGGGTACAGCTATCATGAGTGCCATTCCCACAAACTTTGCTTGCCAGTGTAGCAATCTGTCTCTGATTTATTTAACTTTCAAAATGTGCACCCCAAAAATTGGACTAGGCCTATTCTGGTCTGAGGTAGGTAGATTAATTCCCCAAGCACAGGAACTCTACAATTGGCATAATTTTTTTTTAAAAAAATCTAACCCACATAAAAAGCAACAGGTATCACAATTAAAAAAAATGACCTCTCAAACTTGTTGGAAGAAGAATTCATTTAGTCCAAAGTGGTTTACCATTTATGGAATATTCATTGGCTTTGCTGGATCAGATAAGGGTCCATCTGGCTGTTACTTTACACTAGCAAACTTCCTAATGACCATGCTGAATGAAGAAATAGGTTTTTCCCCCTTTCCTGAACTCACTACCCAAAGACAGAATTAAATCTGAGTGAGGTGTTCAGAATTTGGCCCACCGAGTTAGCATATCAGCAAATGCTTAACTTTTCCTAACCCAAGATATGGCGATGATGTAATTAACATATTAATAAATGAACTGGGGAGTAGTACACACTAAGAGAAACAAATAGACAAGAATTGTACTACACGACCTTGAGCCTACAGCTCCAAAGGCTGATGATATCAAGCTGTGAGCATCTAAAATAAAAACTGAAAATATAGCTTTTTATCACAATAGATACATTAGCCAAAACAATACAGGCTAAATACATACACTTAACATGCAACACAATCTTAGATGTAATCTGAGCCATTACTACTAAATACATTACAAGCTTGGGTAAACCTTCTTGGCACTTCTAGTGAATTCATGTTACTTGGTATGTAAAAAAATAAATCATCATGTGTTTTGTGAGGTACGGTCTGAAAAATTTAAAAAACATAGTGTGAAAACTAAAGTGACCAGATGGTCACCTTTGCGAACCGGGACGGGCAAGCGGGTGGCCGCGCGCACATGTGCGCGCAGCCGCAGGAGCACACTGCCTTCTGGAGCACTCCCGTTTCCCACCCTGTGACAGGGCGGGAAACAGGAGTGGCCCAGAAGGCAGTGTGCTCCTGCGGCCACGCGGGAGGCTGCTGCACTGCCTTGCGCCCCAGAAGGCAGTGCGGCAGCCTTCCAAAACCCGGGACACTTGAAAAAACCTGCGGGACGCGGGACAAGTTGTTTCAAGGCAGGACTGTCCCGCCAAAAGCGGGACGTCTGGTCAGCCTAGTGAAAACCCAGGCTAAGAACTAATCCATGATAGTTAACACCTGCAAGTAACTTGACTCTTCATTTTTTTTAAAAAATGTAGCAGATAGGAACCAGGAAAAAATGCAAAGCATATGAGGTAATCACCAGTATTTCAGCAAAATCAGTATTTCATTTGTGAAATTCAGTCCTCTTTGCCCAAGCAAACTGGTATAATCTTGTCAATGAGCTTACAGGGATCTAGCTGGAACACATTAAGTGTGAAGAGCAGACTGCTGTGCAAAACAACTGTTCAGAAAAGACATTAGGAAGCTCAACGACTGGGGAAAAACTAAGCAGAGAGATCGCAGCTTTAAACAAAGCACATGTTACTCTTCCCTCTTGCCCCCATGCTGCATATGCCTGATAAAGGTCTCTGAATCTGAACAAAGCACATTCAGAGAACAGTTCACAGCAAACAGCTCAACACTCCTAACTGCCAGTCACCTGCGAAACATGTAGGAATTGCGTGCATGGAATGTGTTTCTTTGGGGACATTTTCATGGGCATGCCATTAAGAAGAAACAGTGTACTGAGATTGTTCCATGCAGAAAAATAATTCAATGGCTATTTTCTAATGATTATCTACTTTTTCAACATCTTCCAAAGTAGTCGAACTTCACGTGTACTGCAGCTAGTCTTTTCGGGAGGTCTTTTTTTCTCGAAACCATTCTGTCACGAAAAAAGAGTTGCTAAACCGACTGTTTGGATAAATGGGACAAAGTCTTTGGCAGAGCCACTGAACGACATCCAACAAAATATTGACGCAGTTTGGAGATCTGCTGTGCTAGCAAGAGGCTGGTCAGAATGTGAGGACTCCTTCCTTTTTCTATCTCCCAGATAATGTCTTGTATGATACAGGAGTCTCACATGGACATCCAATATTATACATGCCAAGATTATACATCCAGTACTTATACCTTTAAGGCAGTGGTGGGATCCAAAAATTTTAAAAACAGGTTCCGATGGTGGTGGGATTCAAACAGTGGCGGCGCTGCACACACACACTTCTCTAGAACTGGTGAGAACTGGTTGGATCCCACCTCTGCTTTAAGGCCTTGAGCGGTCTAGGACTGTGGTATCTTCAGGACTGCATCTTCCAATATTGCCCACCGAGGACCCTCCAATCCTCTGACAAAAATTTACTGGTGATCCTCAGTCCCAAGGCCATTTGGTTGAGTTCCACAAGAGCCAGGGCCTTTTTGGCCCTGGCTTCAATTTGGTGGAATTCACTCCTGGCAGACATCAGGGCCCCATGGGACCTATATTACTTCTGCAGGGCCTATAAGATCGAACGTTTCATATTGGTCCAAAATTGTATCATCCTGGTTCCTGAGTTTGCAACCCCTCCTCTCTCAACCATAGGATTTTATCAAACCAGGATGAGAGCTGGGATCAATATGTGGCGATTGCATCGTTTAATTGCCATTTGAGTATTGATTGTATATCAGATGGCTTTAAACGTTAACTTCTTTTTAAACAGATGTATTAGCCGCCCTGAGCCTGCCTTGATTGGGGAGGGGTAGTAGGAAGTTGAATAAAAATAAAATAAAATAAAATGCCCAATTCGATCAAGTTTCACCCCATAAAAAGGAGTGAAGCTATATCTGCCTGACTGAGTATCCATGGAGACCACTTACATCATATGGGACATCTATACGATGGAGAAGAAGGAGACCATGCCAACTCCTCTACATCCAAAAACACAGGTTGACCTGCTAATGCCCACTGGGTGATTAAAATTCCACATAAGAAGCAGTGAATTTTTTTGTGCCATTTATACTGTAATCTTAAGCAGGTTTACACTTTTCTAAGACCACTGAAGGATGTAATCGCATCGATTGCCCTGTTAATGCAACACGGCTACATGTTAAAATGCTTCTAAGATCTGAAAGAAGTGAACCTTATAAAAATATAAAGATACGTTTATACCATGCACCTCTTTCATTCTATGGAGTTGGAAATAGAAATCTACTTACGCCAATGGAGATTCACTGTGAGTCATAGGATCAAAACCCAACAAACAGCATTGAGTGTTTAGAATCCATCATTATGAAGTTGGGATGTACACAACAGAGCAACATTAGTATGAGAAATTAATGCAAAAGGATTGTATAGAGAGGGGGGAAAAAGAGAAGAAACCAGTATCAATGATAGGGAGCACAAAGGAACACATCAACACATTAGCAGACTGAATTAGCTTGCGGGCCATCAGCTTTTGGTAGGCTATGTTAAAGATATAGTAGCATTGTTACTGTTCGGCGCCCTTGAGGATGAAGGTTTCTAATTCTTGCACAAAGCTACACAGTGAGAGGGATCAAGGGCAATGTACATACCAAGAACAATTTCCGAGAAGTTACTGGAGTCTTACAACCAATCAACTCAACTATCAGCATCCTTCTAAAATGGCTAGTGATTTCACATAATAGTAAGGAATGAACATTTATTGTGTCAAATAGCGTGTGATCTCCACCATTCTTCAAACCTTTTTGCTATTTTCCTTCAGTACCAATCACCAAACATAAAGGGGGAAAATTAAATCAGTGACTAATCTGACTCTTATTCAAGTAGACATGGTCAAAATTATTCAAAACTAATGGATGATCAGCCTTGTTTTACTGACTAGAATAGGGATTCCCAATATGGTGCCTGTGGGAGTCATGGTGCCCGCCACGTGCTTTTAAAAACTAGGTAGGGACAGATTAAGTTTTTGTTCAGGAAGGTTTCTGATTGGCCTTTGGAGATTTGATTGCCCATGCAGATTTTTTTAAAATGTTGCTTTGGCAGTAGCTGCCACCGTGACACAAAGATCTTCACTGTGTGACTGAAGGTCAGCTGCAGCAGCCATTTTGTAGTGGCCATTTTGTGGCAGCCAACGGTGCCCACCATCTGTGTCAGAATTCCAAAGATGTCTGCAGGCTCAAAAAGGTTGGAGAACCTTCATCTAGCACAGGGGTAGGGAACCTGCGGCTCTCCAGATGTTCAGGAACTACAATTTCCATCAGCCCCTTTCAGCATGGCCAATTGGCCATGCTGAAAGTGATGAAACCAACAATTCCTGGTATCTGGAGAGCCACAGGTTCCCTACCCCTGATCTAGCACCACACTCACTATTGATCCTGATCTACAGAGAGTCAAGCACCGCAGGTAATAAACAGTAAAACATGGGTGGGGGGGGGGGAGTGCACAATGATCTCATGCTAATACACATCAACAAACAGTTGGGAATATGCATCTTCATCTGAGAACAACAGGAAAGGCGTGGACTGATGCGCACCCAAGTGCATCGATAGGTTCATGAACATCCTATTCCTGACATTCTACATCTATATCAGGGGTCTGTAACCTGCGGCTCTCCAGATGTTCATGGACTACAATTCCCATCAGCCCTGCCAGCATGGCCAATTGTAGTCCATGAACACCTGGAGAGCCGCAGGTTGCAGACCCCTGATCTATATCTATGACCAGTAGGATACAACTTTAGATACAGAGAGCCGAGCCCCTAACACCCTATCAGCAAATACTTAAGTATGTTTTCCCCTGAAAAACTATTTAATATTTTGATAATCAATCATTAAAATATTTCAGGAACACAACAATTAGTGCTAAAAGTCATGATTCAGTGGACGTATGACAGTGTCTGTGCTGGAAAAAGAATGGAACCACAGCAATTGTTATTAAGTCGCTCCTCATTAGAAACCACTGAGATAGCTGCTTCCACTCACACATCTGTTACGGTACACAAAATAAGCAGAAAGAAACAAAAAGTACATAAAACCCTATTTTTTTTCCTTGTAGGAAGAACGAAAGAAAGGCCATTGTTTTCAATGAGTCTCTGGGTCATCAGGATTAATCCAAAGTCAGTGACATGAATTTAATTTATTTGAATCTTATTTGAATCGTCTTTCTAAAACAGCTGAGAAGTCTTCTTTCCGATTCTACACAAGAGTATTTGTAATACTCTTAATTTGAGCCATTGCAAGTTGATGTAGCTTGGGCAAACATATATTTTCCAACTTTGACACATACAATCCGAAACCTAGATTTTTGAGGGTGCATATTTGCACATTCTGAAACAGGAAGATGAGCGTGTTACCCTATTCACACAAAAATGGTGTCTGCACATTTTGGGCCGAGCACTATCCCATTAAACGAGGTTGCAGTACCAAAACTGTGAAAACTGAAAAAAAGGCTTAGATAAGAAGTCAGAAGACTGATGATGAGATTCACCCCCTCCCCCACCTTCTCAAAGCAAACAGCATCTGCTAACCCAATTGCTCCCTCCTCCCAAGAGACATTTTACCTGTGAAACCACGGAGAAGTGGAACTATTAAATCTGTTCTCTCCCGGGGCCCCTTCCACACATGCGGATTAATGCACTTTCATTCCACTTTCACAATGGTTTAAAAGCGGATTTTGCTATTCCACACAGTGAAATCCAGCTGCAAAGTGGATTGAAAGTGGATTGAAGGAGCATTATCCTGCATGTGCAGAAGGAGCACCTGTTCCAGACCTGCTATTTGCCTTTAAAAACTTCAGGGAAGACCTGCTACCGTGTCTAGCTAGACCCTTAAAGGTAAAATGTGCCATCAAGTCACAATTGACATATGACAACCCATGAAGTTCCATCTCATGGGGTTTTCAGGCAAGTGATGAGCAAAGGTAGTTTGCCATGCCCTTCTTCTGAATACAGTCTTTCTTGGTAATCTCCCATCCAGGTACTAGCCATGGCTGACTATACTTAGCTTCCAAGCTCTGCCAATATCAAGATAGGGTAATGGTGGCAAACCTTTGGCACTCCAGATGTTATGGACTACAATTCCTATCAGCCCCTGCCAGCATGCTGGCAGGGCTGATGAAATATGATCCTGCTATCTAGATGCATAAGAACCAGCAAATAATAGGGGCGCTGCTAGTTTGAAGATCCCAGAGTCTTCATTCTGCTTCATATTGTAACCAAATAGGACTGACAAACCTGCCTTACACCAATTATTTATTTTACTAAGCTCTTACGATTGGCATGTTTTATTTTGAATATTTTCCTGCAGAATTCGGAATGCACTGGAAAGCGGGTAAGTGACGGCAGATGGAACAAAGGGCAGTTGATGGAGAAGAAGCAATAGTGGAAGTCCAGAACTATAGGCAACTTTATAGTTTTCGTGCTGATGATGATTGCAGGTTTTACTGATGGTATTTTACTGCTTGGTATTGTTGTATTCCACCTCCAGCACCCCATGCTTGAGGCATGATATAAAAACATTTAAAGCAAATACATAAATAAATAAGATGATCTTTCACGAAGCCCATGGGCATCAGCAGGGCTTTGATGAGTCGTGACTTTGCCCCCACGTCAATGGTTAGGACGATAATTAGATGGGACTGAAATCTACTGGTTTTGAAGTCGAGGCCTTAGCGGTGCAAAAGAGGTGCCGGAGCAAACTCTGATCCCACCAGACTCCTGTAAAGTTTTTTTTTTGGGGGGGGGGTGTTGAAGTGTGTGTGTGTGTGTGTGTGTGTGTGTGTGTGTGTGTGTGTGTGTGTGTGTGTGTGTGTAGTGTCATCAAGTCATAGTTGACCCAGTAGGATTTTAAAGGCCCGAGACATTCTTGCCGTTGCCCGCCTCTGTGTCAGGACTGCTATCCCTTTCTGGTCTTCCAACCAAATACTAAGCAGGGGTAAAATAAGTTTCTGGCTCTCCTTTTATTTACTTATTTTCTTGAAGTTTGTACTGTACGAACTATGAGCAGTTGTTTTACC
The DNA here is from genome assembly GCF_021028975.2 of Sphaerodactylus townsendi. Classification (NCBI taxonomy): domain Eukaryota; kingdom Metazoa; phylum Chordata; class Lepidosauria; order Squamata; family Sphaerodactylidae; genus Sphaerodactylus; species Sphaerodactylus townsendi. Next base: position 15,788,712 of record NC_059432.1, read on the forward strand.
CCATCAAACTCTGGATCATATTACTGCACAGTTTTATCTGTATTTTCTCTTGATGCCTAATAAAGGTCTTTGAAGTTTGAAGTTAAAGTACTAAGCAGGGCTGACTTTGCTTAGCTTCTGAGACCTGATAAGATCAGACTACCTGGGCCATATTAAAGTGCAAGCTGGTGGGATCAGGGGATTGAAGCCTTCCCTCCTTTCCCCCCAGAAACCACTTCCAAAACTTGCTTCCTTCCTCCCTGGCGAGGTTTATTTCTGATCTCAGAGTCTTGAGATTCTGCCATCATATCTAAGTTGACCCTTAGTGCACCTGCGGCTGCTTTGGAGTTTCTTTCAGTCTTAAAAATATGTGGCCCTGAGTTCCTTTGAGGATATGCACGTGGCAAAAATCCTATTTACCCGAAAGGAAGATTACTTTTTTTTTTGAAGAAGTGCTGTAAAATAATAGTGTTTTGTCTTAGGGCCTGGGTTCATGTAGAGCCTGACAATACAGCCCCAAAGTTCCCCCTATAGCCATTTCCACTTGGGAAAATGATGCAAGAGGACAGGCAAGTCCTTCCTCTCCTTGCAAGGTGCTCCTAAGCAGAAGTGAGAAATGAAAGGTGAGTCTCCAAATCGTGGAGGTGAGGTAAGGTTATCAGACATCATGCCTGTCCAGGGATCACTGGAAACTCTATGGTAAAAGCCCTTCGGGGGTGGGCGGTATGTAAAGTGAAGCAAACAAACAAATAAATAATAAATAAAATCATAACTCATCTAGCAATTCCTAGAGAGGACTAACACCACTTCTGGGTTTTCGCTGGAGTGATGTGATGCCATTTCTTGAGGGCAATTTGTTTGGAAATGGGAGGGGCAGGGAAAGGACTTGGCAGCCAAAGTGACTGCAAGTTGGATCAAGGAACCCTTGAGCTGACACTCAACCCATGCTTCATATCGTCAGATCCTCACATTCGTTTACAAAGTACACATACATCTATAAGCTCATATATAAAGGCTGTATATACATTTTTGTATATAACTGTTTCTAGGGGGAGTTACATTCAGTCTTCCTTTTGGTCTATAATTCTAGATCTATAATTCTATAATTCTAGATTTATCTATAATTCTATAGATTATCTATAATTCCATAGATTATCTATAGATTATCTATAATTCTATAGATCAATAATTCTAGATTTATCATTTTAAACCATTCCTTCCTCCAAATTTTCAAGGACCCCATCAACTTATTCCATATTGTGGTACCCACAGGAATGTGTGCGGTTAACGGATAAGGGGAAGGGAATGTGTCACATGCAGTGAGAAAACCGATGCACACAAAGGAAGCAACCTTACCCAGCAAGTTCACCGCCCTGGGCTTGGGCCTGGCCTGCAATGGCATCCATGATAGCATCTTGAGAATACATGCTGATTGGGGTGTTATACTGGGCGTGAATGATGGTGGCTTTGCCACCTGGGCCTTTCACTTCAATGGGTTTGTGCGTAGACAGAGCGGAATCCTTCAGCAAGTTGGGATTGAAACGTTCCACGTACTCCGTGCTAGGGCGGGAGAGTTTCAGAAAGTGAAGGGAAGAGAGGAGAAAGGTGAGAGTTAAACGAAAGCAAGGAGGGTGAGCGGTGGAAGGAGGAAGCATCCAAAGACATCACACACACACACACACAAATGCGTGCACGCAGGCACAGCTTTGGATCAGATGACTGCCAATGAAAAAAGGCGCTAGAGGAGCACACATCTATCCCAGATAATGGAACAGATGTCTTTGCAAGCAGAAGAGAATCACAAAATGACCAATACAGTCACTAAGAGCCTTTCTGTGCTTTTAGGTTTTGGGGTTGGGTTGGGTTGTTGCACACAGGTAAGGTGACCAGATTGTCACCTTTTTAAACCGGGACCAGGGTAGAGGCGCTGACCGCAGGAGGCCCTTGCACTGCCTTTAGAGCTCCCGGTTTCCCACCCTGTGACAGGGGTGGCGGAGAGCGCAGAAGCAATCTTCTGGAGGCCTCATCGCAGAGAGGCTGCCTCACTGCCTTCTGGGGCACTCCCCTGTTTCCCGCCCTGTCACAGGGCGGGAACCAGGAGCGCCCCAGAAGGAAGTGCGGAAGCCTTCCAAAAATCGGGACAGTAAAAAAAACCCCGCAGGACGCGGGACAAATTGGTTTAAGGTGGGACTGTCCCACCAAAAGCGGGACGTCTGGTCACCTTGACAGGGGATGCTCCCCACCCTCCTGGGGCTGGAGCATCTGTGACAGAAACAGTGCAGTTCTCCAGCACTCCATAAATGTTGTTATTTTGTTGTCAAGTCACAGATGACTTATGGTGATCCTGTGGGGTTTTTCAAAGTTTGAGACCTTCTGAGGGCTCTTCATCAGGACTCTGATATTCCTTGGAGGTATCCTTTCCAAAGACATGCCAGGGCCCACCCTGCTGAGCTTCTGATATGTGATGAGGGTGATTTCCTCACCAGCAATTAATCCTGGGATAGTCACCCGAAATATCCAGGTTCCCTCGAGATCTCCTCACAGCTGAACTGCGGAACACAGATCAGTCCCGTTTCTGGCACCCCCCCCCCCCATCACGGGATTTTCCTGGACCTGCTTGTACATGCACCTTTTTGGGGGGAAAACTCCAATGGGAGCTCATAGGAGATTGGGGCTACACATTTGAGGGTCCATAACTTTGGCCCCCATGAACCAAACTTCACCAAACCTGGGTGGTATCATCAGAAGAGTCTCTTACTGATACCATCCAGGCTTTGTGAAGTTTGGTCCAGGGGGTCCAAAGCTATGGACTCCCAAAGGGGGTGCCCCATCCACCATTGTTTCCAATGGGAGCTAATAGGAGATGGGGGCTACACATTTGAGGGCCCATAACTTTGCCCCCCCCTGAACCAATCTTCACCAAACCTGGGTGGTATCATCAGGAGGGACTCCTAAAGACACTCTGAAATGTTGGTGCTGCTAGCTTAACAATTGCATCCCTGACAGCAGGCACCCCACCCACCCAAGAGGCACGGCTAGATGTCTTCACTAGAAACATGCTGCAGTGAGGATGCTGGAACCTGGATGAAAAGGTGCCAAATCTTTTGAAACTTGGTTGTATCTAGGTTAAATTTTCAGTGGGAATTCAGCCGAGATCAGGCTAGCCTGGAGCTATCTAGATCAGGGTAGATAATGTAGTAGACGTGGAGAAATCCATTACTTCCCACCCTCAGCCCATGTGTTGGTGTCGTGTTTGCCGTGGCAAATACACCGATGGTGCAAATGTTATAAGCACCTATTGCCATATCTCTGTTGATGCAACAAGGATAAGCAACACAACTCCTGGCTCCTGAATGCACAGTTTGACAAACTGCCCTCCATTTCATTTTCAAGGTGAAAAAAATTATTCAGCTGTTGCGTCCTTCCCTTACTGTGCAGCGTGAGCGATGGGAGTACTCGACTCACGCCATTATTTAATTGTTAAAGAAAAACAAAACTCTTCACTGTCCTTTGTGTTTATCTTTTTATGGGAGTGTATACTCTCCTCTTCTGCATGGATAGGCAAGATTTATAGTTTACAAATGGGGCGGCTAGCAGAACAGCTGTCCTCATGCTGGGAGGATGTCTCCCCAGCTGAGAAATATGGGTGGGTATTCCACTAATGGTACTGGACGTGGGACTGGGAAGGACGTTACCCAAAGAATAAAAGAAGGTTTGCATGGCAGTGTAGAACAGCCAGATGAAAACCAGCTACCAATTAAGGATGTTGTTGGTTAAACTCTCACACGCTACATTACCGAAACAAGGAGCCAGTTCTACTGAACCTTTAAGCCAAGATGAAATTCTTCGAGTTAATGTTCTGTGAACAGACTCTTTCGGCCCTTCTAAAATACCCGTCAGGACTATTTGTACAGGAGACGCGAATGAAGTGTTAGTATTTTGCTCACATCTCTAGCGCTAGCCCAACTGAAACAGCAAATTAGTAGCATGCTGCTTATTAAAGAGAATACCGGCTCATTCATGCTCACCTACATAAACACCTCTCATGAGCAATATAATTAAAACCGCTAGCAGTTGTGGAATACACAATGCAGTGAGGGACTCTGAAGATGTATAATTCTCTAAAACGGAGGCTCCCGATGCCATGTCCATGGCGCCTGTTGGCACCTTTCCTGGTCCCACCAAGTATTTTCAGTAGGAGGGTAGGACCAGGTGGGGGTTTTGCCCAGCAGGACTTCTGATTGGTCGTTGGTGGTCTGATTGGCTGTGCAGATTTTCTAAGGTACTTCAGCAACGACTGCCACCACCGCACAAGAATGTATGCTGCACTACTCTGTGTGCATTTGTGTGTAATAAAATATTGTCAAACATGATCATTTAAAAGGCATCTTTTCAACAGACCCGCTGCCTGAAATGTTGAAGAGTTCCTATTAGAGTTACGCATAACCACATTCCCTGACATTTTGTGGTTGGCTCCACATCCAGAAGCGGCCATTTTGTATTTGGCTCCACCTCCTGAAGAGGCCACTTTGTGGTTGCGTCCACCACCCACTGTCAGGATTGCAAAAGTGCCCACATGCTTGAAAAGTTTGGGCACCCCTGTTCTAAAAGATGCTCCCCCCCCCCAATATGGAAGCACAACATTGGGGAAAGGAACTTTGCTCTTATCAACTGTTACGGCTTTTATGTCATGAAGAAGAAGAAGAGTTTGGATTTATATCCCCCCTTTCTCTCCTGTAGGAGACTCAAAGGGGCTTACAATCTCCTTGCCCTTCCCCCCTCACAACAAACACCCTGTGAGGCAGGTGGGGCTGAGAGAGTTCCGAGAAGCTGTGACTAGCCCAAGGTCACCCAGCTGGCGTGTGTGGGAGTGTACAGGCTAATCTGAATTCCCCAGATAAGCCTCCACAGCTCAGGCGGCAGAGCTGGGAATCAAACCCAGTTCCTCCAGATTAGATACACGAGCTCTTAACCTCCTACGTCACTAGTTTACTTTGAAGAATGTTTAGTGATGCTCACTCCCAAGTAAACATGCAAATAATTCTCATCTAACCTTGTCTGGTCTCAGGGACAACCACTTTGATCTGAATCAAATTACATATTGTACTTTGGAACTCTATTGCTCAGAAATACAAAATGAGCAGCAGTATAGGAAAATGGGTTGGTGTGTTTCAACAGGGATGGGGGGTATGGACTTTGAAAAGTTTTGAACTGCGGAAACACCCAACAAGTATATTTTTTCACGTCACTGCAACTAAGAGACAGGAGAATTAGCACCCGTGCAAATTTTGGTTTCTTCAGAATTGTGGAAAAAATGGGCTCCTGTGACCTCGAGGGAATGCAGGTTTATGCAGAAAGAGAACATTTAAATGGTATGGTTTAAACAGTTTAATGCATGCAACGATACTGTGAAAGAATAGAAAACTACAATGATATAAGCAACATGCACCACAACCTGAAAAATTGTAGAAAGCAATACTTTAAGGCAGTTCACAAATTAGCCTCTTAACAAAGTACCTCATTATGGAAGCCTCAATTCACCTGTAGCGGCCATTCAAACAGCCACTGCAAGCAGTGGTGGGATCCAAAAATTTTAGTAACAGGTTCCCATGGTGGTGGGATTCAAACTGCGGTGTAGTGCCAATGGGGCTGGGCGGGGCACGACGGGGGCATGGCCGGGCATTCCGGGGGCGGGGCATTCCTGGGTGGGGCTGTGGCAAGGACGCAGCCACTGCGCCGGTCCTTGGGCAGGAAACGAATGTACGCAGGCACAGGCTGCCACGCACGTCGGTGCACCTCCTGCTAGACTGCTTCAAGTTCTGTGCGCTACTGCTGAGAGGTGGGGTATAACTAAGGCAAAAATCACGTGGCAAAATCACCAATTAGTAACCCCCTCTCAGCACACACAAATAATTAGTAACCTACTCTCGGGAACCTATGAGAACCTGCTGGATCCCACCTCTGACTGCAAGTATTTGAAAGTCACCTGGTCATTCTCTTATCAAGGAAAAAGCTACTGCCACTCATTTACTATAAGCTGGAAGGAGAAACTCCAGTTGAGATGTACCATCCCAAGCAGAGTTATACCCTCCTTCTAATAAGAAGGGTTCTCTGGATGGTACTGACAATTACTGAAAAATAGTGTTAGGAACCTGTCCCCACCACATGTGCTCAGAGGCCTTGTTTTGTGCCGACATCTTTCTAGATGAGGCCCTTGAAATATCAAAACAAAACGCCTGGAAGAAATGAAAAGTTTAGGGATATTAGAACGATGGGTCAGAAATGGCATTGTTGGATCAGCTCTTTGAAAATGCATACCATTCGCAAGCACACATGGCAGCAACCAACAAGTTCATGCTACCCCAAGAGGGGGCAAACTGCCCAAGCATTTAACACATGGACACACTGTTCAATACTAACTTGGCAGCAGTATTGGCTATGACCTAGGGGGAAAGAAAGAGACAAAAAAAATGTCAGACCCGCAGATGTGACGAGTTTTGAAAAGCAGGAGGCTGGCACGTATTAACGGAGGCATTTCCAAATGCTTTTACAAACAGGGAAAAATAGGTGACCTTTCTGCCCATTTACACCTATGCGATTAAGAGGGAGAAAAATGCAGGGGTTATAGCTCATCCACTGTGACTTATGGAGGCATTGTGACATCTTCCTGGACAGCACTGTACACTTCAGGACATCTTGTTACAAGCGATCTGAAAGCAAGAACTAGATACAAGCTGCACACTCATCTGCACATAGGAGATGACTCAGGCGTGGCAGAGACCCATTCTTTCTGGGGTTAGCAGCCTCCAGGTAGGACTTGGAGTTCCCCCAAAATTATCACTGATCTCCAGTTTACAGAGATTAGAGGCTGTCCTGGAGGCAATGGCAGCTTTGGAGGTATGACTCCAAATAGTCTGATATCCCAGCTGAGAGCTTTCCCCGCTCCAGACTCCAGCCTTCTCGGACACTGCTCTCAACCCTGCAGGAATTTCCCAAGCTGTGTTTGGCAACTTTAATTCTTTCTCCAAAGCCCTTTCATCCCTCCTTCCTTTTCTTATAGCTAGTGGTTGTAGCCAGATGTCATGGTGCCTTGTGTGCTCGGGAACATTCACAACAAATACTGGCAAACATTGTCAAGCTAGATCTATATATTTACAACCTAACCTTTAGAGTTCTGTCACACTATACTGTAGAATCCAGGAGGAAAAAAGTTTATAGTCTCAGTTCTCAGGAATTCTCTTGTGGATTCTATGATTGAAAGTAAAAGGATGTCGATCTGGTACATAGTTGAAAGGGAGAAAAACAAAGATTGTGGAGTGTAGGTTTCTGAAACCTAACCTATGGAATAAAGAAGCAGGTAAAGGGAGCAGCAATGGAAAGGCAGTAGACATAGACAAGCCTTTATTGGCATACCAAATTACAATAAAACAATTGTCCATAAAAGACAGAAAAATACAACAAACATTCAGAGTCTTATCAATAGTGTAGTCCAAATGAACTCATCAAAAGTGCCATTCCCATACACCTCTCCACAGACCAGACTGAAGACCCACCAACAGAACCCAGGCATCACAACAACATACAGTATCAACACTCCACTATAAAACACAGAGTTTGTTGGGGTGGCGCCAAACACAGAACAAGGGAGAGTGGACAAGGAAATGGGCGAACAATTGATCTGACTCCAATAGGTTGCCACAGGCTTCAATTGTCACACCATCTGGCAATCGATAACAAAACTACGACATCTCTCTATGAATCACCCACAGGTTATTTGAATTTGGATGACCATGAACCCACAGGTTGCTGGCAGAGGTAGGCACTGTATACCAGTAAATAAGGCAGTAAATAAGGGGTTATATGCCTCTGCTACCTCTTCACTACACGTTGGTTTCTTCTGAATATGAAACAAAAAAGAGACTTGCTGCACCTTCAAAATGTGGCAAGAACCACAGAATTGGGAAATATTAAAAAGAGATTGTGCACATTCACAGAGGATGAATCCACCAATACGTTTTGGCCGCCATGTCTAAATAGAACCTCCGTGCACACAGGTGTGGGAGGGTCGGAGGGAGCGACTGCTGTTAATGACCAGCTTTTTGGCTTCCCGGAGGTATCCGGCTGGTCACTGTTGGAAACGATTTGTTAGACTAATCCCGCACGGTTTAATTCTACGCAGCTTGAAGATCAGAGTCTCTCAAATTCCACTTGTAACTTAATCCCTGGTTTCTGCCGTTGAGTCTAACCGAAGAGGGCACAGAGCCTGTGCTTCAGGAACAAATGAATGTTGTTATGGACTTCAATGGCTGGCTTTCACACATTACGGGGGTAGCAAATGGAACACTGCACTATTTACATTCACTAGGGAACAGCAACATATCCAAGCACTCTGATAAAACTACTGGTGTGGTACATGATTGAAAATATACGTTCATTCCATGGGGTTCATGAAAAGTGGGAAGTAGCCCTAACAAACAAAGTTGTTTTCAGCTGGCTGTCCCAAAATCTATTGGAAGGAGGGAGAAACAACACCCTAATGCAGTGATGGCGAACCTTTTCAAGACCGAGTGCCCAAATTGCAACCCAAAACTCACTTATTTATCGCAAAGTGCCAACACGGCAATTTAACCTGAATACTGAGGTTTTAGCTTAGAAAAAATGGTTGGCTCCGAGGCATGCATTACTCAGGAGTAAGCTTGGTGGTAGTCGGTGGCTTTGCTTTGAAGCAACCGTGCAACTCTTCCAACGGGTGAATCCTGACCATAGGAGGGTTTGCTCAGAAACAAGCCCCATTGCCAGCAACTGAGCTTACTCCCAGGTAAAGATCATGCTTTAGTTCTTCGCATGAAAATCAGTGGGGTTTAACAGCGCTTAACAGGGTTATCTACACTGCTTCCCCAAAACTAGGTCTTAGGTTTAATGCTAAATAAAGAGATACGAGCCAAAGAGATATTTCCCGTTCAGTTTTGAACTCTTGAAGACTCTGGCCATTTATACATTTGTGGTCTCCTTTCCTTCCTGCAAAGGGAGAGGAACACCCTGCGGCCCAGGCCAGTCTATATGTGGGGGGGGGGGCCCTCTGCGTGTGCCCACAGAGAGGGCTCTGAGTGCCACCTCTGGCACCCGTGCCATAGGTTCGCCACCACTGCCCTAATGTATAAAGGCAGGTTTTCTTATAATGACATGTTTATTGGGGGGGGGGGATTAAAAACTTTCCCTACCCCCAGTTTCATGCCCCTCCCCAGTTTCTCTAGCCCAAAATATTTGCCGACCCGCTTTTTAAACCCTACTTTAATCCAAATATATCTTCCTGATACAGAAACACACAGAGATATATTGGGAACACATTGTAACCAGTAAGCAGATCAGTGATTCTATATCCTTTTAAGGTATGTGCCGGACAGCTGGGCATCTGCTTACAGAGAAACAGAGTGTAATAGTATCATTTCCTGGATGCTGTTTGGCTGCTCTAATCCTCTAAGCTATGCCCATACACGTAAAACAGCATTTTAAAACACAGTATAAGCCTTTAGAAATATTTGCCCCTTGAACAAATTCCTGGGCAAACGCGAGTTTCACAGTATCTGATTGGGCTTTCAAAAGATACCAAAAACTGAACATGAACTCTTCACACACCTGCAGTCTTGGGCCCTTTCCCCACTTACCTTAAGCCCCGCGCTACTCGAGGAGAGTAGCGCGGGGTCTAACACTCCCACTGGGAGGCGGCGACAGCACAGCCACCCGGCGCTGCTGCTGTCGCGCCCCTCAGCGCGAGGCATTCCTGGCGCTCTTTCAAAGGGCGTCTTTTGATGATCCAGCGCAGAGCGCGGGGTCATGGGGACGCCCGGGCGCGCGCCAGGGATGCCGCGCGCTGGGAATTGCGCACAGCAACCCTCGGAAAAGGGTAAGTGGGGAAAGGGCCTTGAAAGTGGCCAGCTACAATGTCGTTGCTACAGATAAAACTAGATAAGGCATCAGGGGATCCATGAATGAATCTCCATGGCCCTTTCCGCACACCCAAAATCATGTGTTTTCAAACCACTTTCACAACTGTTTGCAAGTGGATTTTGCTATTCCGCACAGCTTCAAAGAGCACTGAAAGCAGTTTTGAAAGTGCGTTATTCTGCAAGTGCGGAATGAGCCCATGTTTTTTAAAGAGGGTGATTAACAGCTACAGGGAAGGTGAAAGGTTGAAACCCCTTGCCCCCGCTCGGATTACCCACAGCCATCCCGCAGCAGTGGCAGGGAGCGGTTTTTAAAAAATAAAAGAAAAGGACACTCAAATGTATTCAGACTGTTACTGCAGGAGACAGAAGGACTCTTCCCCCAAGCCATTTCCCTATGCAGATACAATGCCGATGGGGAATTCTTTCCCAGTTTTTGCTTTTCCAAGTCCACAGAAGCCCTGCAACCTGCCCATGGTTACTTGATTCTTGTGTGTTAGCTTCCCAAGGAATCTCCCTCCATACCCTGTTATAGGATCGACAAGTGCTTCGCTTGGTGGAAGCGGAGAGATCCCTGTGATATGGACAAATAGTTTGTGGCGCTTCCCCTCCTTGCGCAGGGCCCTTGGGCGATGGAACCTTCCCTCCCTCCCTGTCTTGGGGGTTGTCCTCCCCAGAGATGTTCTTTTCCAATTGGCCCGAGGGGCCAAGAAACAATTTAGCCCACAGGGAGCCTGGTGTTGAAGGCTGCCCCCTCTGGCTTCTCCAGCTGTCTCTTCCCTAAACCCCCCCTGCGTGTCAGGCCCCGCCCCGCCGCAGTTGCCTCACTAATGGCCAGAGTTGGCTAGACAGCTGACGTGCCACACCCAGTTGCCTCACTGGACGAGCGACTGCTGCCTGATGGGAGGTGGCCCTGGCACACCCTCCCAACGCAACCTCCTCACGAGCTGTCTGGCCCTTCCACCACTCCACACCCCTCCCACCTCACCCTGCTGCAGTGGCAGCTCCTGAGCTTCCCTTTGCTCTCCCTTAAATCCCCTTCCCAGACTCAAAACCCTCCCCCTGCCCAGCTGCAGCGCGTCCATGCCGAGCCGATCAGGCGCAGCTGCGCTCCGGGCGTGGCCAGAGCTACGGAGCTTCGTTTCTTCGAAGCATCCTCGTGTCGAAACTTCGATGTGTTGCCGCGCCGGTCCCGAGGAACCCCCCTGCCCAGCCGACCTCCGGATCGCCGGCTTCAGTCCGGGCACGGGGACGGCTACTATCGCTCCGCCCGCGCCTGGACACAGTTTATGCCTGACACTGAGTTTTTCAGGTGGTTTGGGAAAACAGGGCCCCACCAAGGAGATATGGAATTAGCAGAAGCTCACAAATACAGATAAAGGTAAAATAGAAACCAGTAGTTGTTATAGAAACCTTTTACGCAAGGTGTTTTTGACTTAAGTTTTACCAAATGTGGGAATGGGCAAGGTGTGGTAAAAGGTGGGATGAGATGACCAGGTCTGTACGTCTTCTTGACTCAAACCAATGGTCAGAAGACAAGGAGCGATGTTTGTAAGAGGGTATAATTTATGTTACGAAAGCAACAGCCCCTTGAACCTCCTCCCTGTTGCTAACAGAGGAAAGTTCCCTCTTCTGCGCAGAATTGAAAGAAAACAATAAATCTCTGAACACTGAAGAAGCTTTTGGTTATTTTTGTAACCTGTCAGAGCTTTTGCTCTGTGGACAGGGCCTTTGCCCTTGTGCCTATCACCTGTTTGGTGTTTAACAATGCTTATGACTTCATTCACTGCATCTTCAAATACTGATGACAAAACACAAGCCAGTTCTGTAAGATATAAGTGTTCCCCAAAAAGGACAAGAGCTTGAATCCTTATCAGTACCCCTTTCATGCTCTGTACGTCTAATTGGAGCAAATTTTCAAATGGAAATAACCATGGTATTCAACATTTTCATTTGCTTCCAAAAATATACCAAATGCCTTGATCTATTTGTAAATTGAGCAGAATTTAACAACCATGAAAATAGCTCCGCTTCTGAAAGTGAGGCCCTGTTAGATGCTGAGTGCCAGCAACGTCTGCAATTTGACAAAATGCAGAGAGCCCCCTTGGAGAAAATTCCCATCAGATTTGGGTTTTTTGCCAACAAGCATCAAGTGTGTACGCTCGGAAGAGCTGTACTTCGTGCCTCCGCACGTGAACATCATTCAAGAGGCAGGACAGATGTATGGTTTCACACTACTCTTCTACTTCTTCCTCTATAACAGGGCCGTCCTAAACCAAGGTTGTTTTCCCACTTACCATCTGCTGCGCGCTACTCTCGCTAAGTAGCGCGGGGTCCCACGGCACTCCCCACTACAGGGGCGGCAACAACGCAGCTACCTCGACGCTGCCGCTCTCGCGCCCCCTCAGTGCGCATCATTCCTGGTGCTCCTCAAAACGGCGCCTTTTGATGACCCCGCGCAGAGCGCTCCCGGGGTCGTGGGGAAGCCCGGGAGCGCACCAGAAATGACGCGCGCTGAGAGTAGCGCACAGCAAAGGGTGGTGGAGGTAAGTGGGGAAACGACCCAAGTTGCGCTCTTCTGAGTAATTTCAATAGAAAAATACAGTTTGGGTTTATGGTGACACTTGAAGCTTAGCCACTTACTCTGTACGTATAAATACACCTTTCACAGAAGTCAACGAGAAACCAGTCCACACACTATACCACAGGATAGCTCTAGCTCCCAGCCTACTTATTTGCTTGTTTTGTATCAGGCTAAAAGTGATTCATTTACCTAGATTTGTAGCAAGAGAATGTTAAAACTGTGGGAAGGGAGGAGTGACAAGAAATAGCAAAAACACAGATGATGTCAAATTCTTCACATTTGGAAAGTAGCATCAGTTTACAGCATTTTTTTTGCTTAGGGTCTGCAACCTGCGGCTCTCCAGATGTCCATGGACTACAAATCCCACCAGCCCCTGCCAGCATGGCCAATTGGCTATGCTGGCAGGGGCTGATGGGAATTGTAGTCCATGAACATCTGGAGAGCCGCAGGTTGCAGACCCCTGGGCCTTAGATAAAGAATCCCGAATATGAAGCAGGTTCTGATGCAACATCAGTTTTCAACCGTGAAGTTCTGCAGAGATTCTAATTGTCATCTAAGTATGAAGAGCACCATTAACTGGAAATTCAGATATAGAGAGAATTATTTTAGCTGTTTATATCTGCTCAAGAGCTAGCCTAGCCAATGCAGTCTCCAGACGGAAACAGTCAATTGCTCTTCGCTTTACTCTTTCTAAAATGGGCAGCAGGTGCTCCCTGAATAACTTCCGTAGGGGTTCATTTCCAGACTCCTCACCTGCTTTGTGCTTCCTCAAAGGGTCAAACTAAACACAGTGCTGAGCATTCATGAACGGTATCCGCAGAAGTGTGATGTATTCTGGAAAGGCCAATATGGATTGGGGTTGTGGACTGAGGATTCGGTGCTGGGGAAAGGTTTTTAAAAATTCTCTCAGCCTACAGCAGGGAGCTCTGCAGCAATTCTTTCCCAATAAATTATGGGGTGGGGGGAGGGAATCAATCATGGATCCCCAACATGTTTGGTTTGGTCCTAAGACATATGTTTGAACCTCCAAGAAACCCTCTGCTTCTATACTTCTCAGTAACATGTTTGAATTCTAGAGACCATTAGTTGTCCTATTAGCAGTTTGGAGTTAAAAAAACCTGCTCAGTAATTCAAAACACAACATTTCAAGTTTGGAAATAAAAATTCAGAATAGACAGAGGCCCCTTCCGCACGGTCCATAAACGGCGCCCTGGGGACGGCAAAAACGCCTTCCCCAGGGAGCCGTTCGCACAGGCGGCACTGCCAAAACACAGCAGCGCCGACCTGGCTCCCCTCCCCCTCCCCCAGGGTGGCGTCAGGCCGCCTCAAAAAACCTCCCTCCTGGAGGGAGGTTTTTGGAACAACAGCGCATTCCCGGCAGCACGGTGCGAACGGCACTGCTGGGAATGCGCTGTTTTCCCCATCCCTCTCCCACTCACCTCGTCGCCTCATCACTCTACTGGACTGCTGAGACCCTCCCTCACTGTCCTCTGACCCCTGGAGGTCGGAGGACAGCGAGCGGGCACACTGGGGGCCGCTCACACGCTCCTGTGCGAATAGCCCCCATCCCTCCACCGGCAGAATTTCTGCCGGTGCAGGGGCGCCCTGCTGGCCTGTGCGAAAAGGGCCAGAGGTAGTAATAGGAACAGGCCTAGACGTTCCTTTCCCCTCAGCTATGTTATAAGCAAATGAATTGAGTGTTTGGGGGTAAATGGTGATACCCTTTTAGTTCAGGGATGTAGCAGACAGTAATCCTGGGACCTGGATAGCCTCAATCAGATTTCAAAAGGGGATTCCCAAACGAGATCTAAATTAGGATTCTGTCAGGTCTAGAATCCTCTATTTCTGTGGGGTTTCACAGGACCTCCTCTGTCAGAGAAAGGGGATGAAGTTTGATGTCAGTTATAGAGATACAGTCTAACTTTCTTTGTGAAATATGTACCCTTTTATGTACACAATCTCTATGAATCAGATCTAAATCATTCTATGTATTTGGGAACCTCAGATCAGTTAATACTATGATCAGTGGCAGAGTTATAAGGGGGCCGGGGGTGCGCCGTGCAGCGGGTGTGCATTGGTGGGGGTGGAAAATTGCCCCCACCCCCTTCCCCCTAACTCCACCTCACCAGGTCTTGCCCTGCCCCACCCCACCAGCCTGGCCTATTTTCAGCTGGCAAAAGGTAAGTGGGGGAACGAGGCGGGGCTATGGGGGTGGTGCCCTGGCACCATTTTGCCATGGGCACCATTTTCTCCCCCTACGCCCCTGAATATGAGCCAAGAAGTGTCCATGTATCTTACAAAAAGATGCTAGTGAGGGATAGCCAAACACACTTATAGAAGATATAACCCCAGAAATACCTGTTCCAAAGTATGAACAAAGTCAATCTACTCAACAGTCCAGGAATACACAACTTATCACAGAATCCTACTCATTCCACCCGGATTTCCATTTAAAGTTGTTAGAAACTCCCTGTAGTGGAAGTCCATTGTGACCAATAAGGAACATGAGTTTAACTTCTCCACACTGGAAAAAAAACATGATGATAAGTGCATCTCCTATAAAACATCAAATTATTTTATGTTATCGATCATGAACAGCCAAGGGAACATCAACAAATGTCTGTAAATAACACTGTAAAGTGTTATAATTAAAAAGATAGTTACATCAGGGAGGAGTGACTTCTACAGTCTATATTTCAGCAAAATTACTGGACCATGGTGGCCAGCCTTCAGAATCATTCTCTCTTTACCAGATGTTTGAGACAATCAAAACTGAACACCTACAGTCATCATGCCAAGCACGCATGTTTCTCCATGGCATCTCTCTAGCCACTGTTGATCTAGATCAGTGGTTCTCAACCTTCCTAATGCTGCAACCCTTTAATACAGTTCCTCATGTTGTGGTGACCCCCAACCCTAACATTTATCCATTTTACAGATGGAGAACACTGGCCCTTTCCCCACTTACCTTAAGCCCCGCACTACTCTCCTCAAGTAGCACGGGGTCCAGCTGCACTCCCCACTTCAGGGGCGGCGAGAACGCAGCCGCCCTGACGCTGCCTCTCTCGTGCCCCCTCAGTAATTCCTGGCGCCTTTTGAAATGGCGCCTTTTGATGACCCCGCGCTCTGGGGAAGCCGGGGGGGGGGGGCGCGCCAGGAATTGCGCGCGCTGGGAATTGCGTGCAGCAACCCTTGGACAAAGGTAAGTGGGGAAAGAGCCACTGATGCAGAGAGTCTAAAGCAGGGGTCTTCAAACTATGACCCTCCAGATGTTCATAGACTACAATTCCCATGAGCCCTATCACTTGGCCATGCTGGCAGGGGCTGATGGGAATTGTAGTCCATGAACATCTGGAGGGCCATAGTTTGAAGACCCCTGGTCTAAAGCGACCCCTGTGAAAGGGTCGTTCGACCCCCAGGTTGAGAACCACTGATCAATTCTAGATGGACTCCTAGTCTGATCCAGCAAGGCAAATTCTTACATTCTAAAAATGAGGGGGGGGGGATATACTTTTGCTTCTCTGAAGTCTTTTGTGGATTAAAAAAAATCATCAGTGAATTACGCATAAAACAGGTTTAATACATTTACATACCCTCTAGAAAGTCCACCTTCCGAAGCCCTTCGCCCAAGACTTAATCTATGTATCTCAGCCATTTCCCTTAGAGTATCTGCTGAGTACAGGCCAATGGGGTTGTTATATTGCCTTGCAGGGCTCAGCTGGTGTGTAGGGCTATTGCCATCTGGGATCAATGAGCTTGTTTTTGAAACTAGGTTGCTTTTGGGTAGCGAGGGGCCAGAAGTCACAGACTGTGAAGACCTGGAAGATCTAACAGTGGTGGTCTTTAATAGAGAAGAACTGTGCGACAGGCTGGTCTCCTGTTTGCTGCAGTAGCCTGAAAATGCTCCGTTGCTGGCTAAAATGCTAGTCATGGACGCACGCGATGTGCTGCTGAGAGGGTTGAAGCTCTTTCGGTTGCCACCGACTTCCAGAACAGCATCCTGTAGAAGCCCCCATGCAGGCCAGAGAAAAGAAAGACAAAAGAAAGAACAATCACAGAACACATGCAAAAAGAGAAGAGCTCCAGCTTTGGCATTCGACACATCCATAAAGTTGCCAACCTTGGATTTAAAAAGCCACGACCGAGCCATGACCTCTTTGGCTGAAGCCAAAGTATGTGAAGCTAGAACAGAATCCAGCTGGCCCGGAACAGAGTTTCAGACAGCAATAGCTGGTTATCTGAATGGAACATCATTTACTGGCGAACCAGCGAAATCTTGACAGGTTGGCAACCCTATACATCCAATATTTGCCAGAAAACAGGTAAGTACTTCCAAAGCCTAGCATTAGTCAAGCAAAAGTATCAACACTGTCTCTTTGCAAATCAGCAAGTTCCGGTAGATGCATATCAAGAAACCTTCTTGTTCAAACAGAGGCCGGTATTAGTGGCTTGATGCATGTTTTGATGGTCAAACAATCACGAGTTCATGCTCATGAAATGAACTGTAGAGGGTTTTTAAAGAAACGGCAGCCAACTGTATCCCCATTGCATGTTACAATAAATGCATATACAGCCTGCATGAACGTGCATCCATCCATTGTTTGCAAACCATCATTCACTTAAAAAAATAGAAGTAGGGACCTGTACCTGTGTCAATGTGAGATTTAAATGGAAGATTTAAATCCAGCTGTACACACATTGAATATAAAGTTTTGGTATTGTTTAAAGTTTTGGTATTGACCTTCAAAGCCATTCGCGGCCTTGGCCCTGCTTATCTGAGGGACCGTCTCTCCCTATACCGCCCTTCTAGGCCCCTCCGCTCTTCGGAGGCGGACCTACTGGTGATCCCTGGCCCCAAGACGATCCGGCTGGCCTCTACAAGGGCCAGGGCTTTTACGGCTCTGGCCCCTACCTGGTGGAACAGGCTTCCAGGTGAGATCAGGGCCCAGCGGGACTTAGAAAGTTTCCGCAGGGCCTGTAAAACGGACCTGTTCCGCCAGGTGTTTGGCCAGCCGGGATGATGTCAACTCCGCCATAAGAACATCTGGCCTCCCGTGGGTACATAAAGGGGGAAGGAGGGGCTGAAGCCATCTGTAGTTTTAGTATTTTATATATTATTTTATTGTAAATTATGTATTTGATGGTTTAAATTGTTTTAGTGTTGATGGACACCGCCCTGAGCCTTCGGGGAGGGCGGTATATAAATATAAATAATAAATAAATAAATAAATAATGCAAGAATTAGTCAGTGCATATACAAAGAAAAATCATACACACAAGCATGCTGGTGCTACCCATAGCTATGTGCAATGGCCTGCTTGTGACCATGGATCGATGCTTATTGGAGGGATGCATGCACTGGCTCCTGATTGGAGAAGTTACTTTTTCAACATTCTCAGTCACAGCATAGGAACCACTGGGCATAGACTCTGTGCTCATGAGTTGGCGATCACCGAGGTGTGGGGGGGGGGGCAACATGCTGACCCCTGGTTCCCTTCTTCAAAAACCGATTTCTGTGTGCATAATGTTGCATGAGCACACCCATTTTGTGTGCATTCAGTGTACCATGTGGGCAGTGTTACTATATGTTCAATAAGCTATTGCATATGCAAGGGTTAATATTTCTCCAAGCACGCACCCTTTCCGCCCGTATGATTAGTCTTAAAAATAAGGACTGCTAACATGCTACTAAAGGCTGTGCAACACCATTAGCGAAAAAGGTTGCAAAGAAGATTCTATTAATAGATCCTTTTTTTGGTACATGTTCACAGGCTGCGTTTGAACTACTGGACCACGCGCAGCAGAGAGATATTTGCTCCTTGTTGATAATTCTGTGCTTGTCATGCCAACTCTTTTTTCCCTTGTCAAATAGAAGGAAATTGGGCTGCTCTTAGATGTCCTTTCTCCTGCTGATTTCCTGCCAATTTAGTCAAAAAGGCAGAATAAAAGACCGGAACGCCTGGCAGAGTCCACTCAAAACCAGAGGCTCCAGGCAAGACTGAAATCTAAACAGGAAGTAGGAAGTATAACAACAACAGCAACTTTTATTACAGTCCGAAGACACATTTACAGAAGAGTTAAATAGGAATAAAATGAATAAAGACTATAAAGTTGTTTCCATACAGTACAAAATTAAAATAAACAATATAAAACATTACATTAATAAGCTAAAACTATAATTTCGTATCTTCATTAGCAGATCTAATTCTTAATGCTTCAGATAGGAATTTTGCCACAGCTAGGGTAGGCTGACCAGCCATCCCGCTTTTGGCGGGACCGGCCCGCCTTTGGACAATTTGTCCTGCGTCCCACCTGTTCTACAAATTGTCCCGATTGTGGGGAGGCTGCTGCACTGCCTTGGGGGTGCAAGGCCAGTCTGCATGGCAACCTCCCGTCAGCCGACGCGGGAGGGCTAGTAGCCTTCCTGGGGCTTGCCGTTTGCGGCTCTGTCACAAAGGCTGACAAGCGGCCGAGGAAAGCCCCAGAAGCCTGTGCGCTCCTGCGGCCGCCTCCCCGTCCCGGATCACAAAGGTGACCATCTGGTCACCTTAAGCTAGGGTTAATTTAAAAACTGTATCCTCCAAGAGATATTTTACCAAGAGCAGTTCAGAACATACAGATCTGTCATTAATCCAAGGCAAAATCAATTTCTCACGAGGCAGAATATACCATGGACATTTAAGCAAGATGTATAACACGGTTTCAATATCGACATCAATACACGGACATGACTTGTATTCAAAGGGAATTCCCTTCAGCCGACTATGTAACTCTTCTGATTCGAGAACATTTAATCTTGCTCTGAAAAACAAGTTCCTATAGAGAGCAACAGTTAGATTATTTAGTTTGCAGCTTTAAATGGTTTGGGATACTCCAATCCAAATAATACTGGAGAACAACCAGTAATAGCCCATGACCTTAATTTTGCATACGAAACATCTTTGAATCTTTGGTAAACAGATTTTATGGCCATCTCATGACCTAAGTAAGATTTAAAAAGTGGGTGAGAGGCCATAGGTAGTAACGTTCTTTTCTATTGCTTTTTTGCCAATTGCTGGAGAAGACCTCCAACGCCATATATTGCAATAATCCTGTGACTTCTGGAAAAATAAACATTCTTAAGCCATAGCGTAATTGCAGATAACCAAGGTTTTATGAAAAGGGAATATTTCCCAGCTTCCAAAAAAAGCACAGTTTTGGGTACACAGTTTGGTACTTGAAAAAGGGCCCTCAGAACGGTTGCCTGTAATTTATCGAGTTCCCCTGTGAGCCCTTCTATCCATCTTGGCACTGGATATAAAATTTGGGGCCCCACTTTAGTACTGAAAACTCTTATTGCAGGTGGAATGTGCAGGTGGAATTTTTCCCTTGGAATGGAAAAAAAAACTAACAACGGCATTTTGGTTGATGCTGGGTCTATCTTTAGTTACTTTTGTGTGTGTGGACCAGAGCATTACGTGTTGAAATGTTAGTCCTAAATAGGTAAAATATCTGACCTGCTCCAGTTTGTGGCCACCTAAAGACCAATTTCTGGTACAAAACTTTTTTCTCAAAACCCAAAATTTTAGATTTATTGTAATTTAATCCATTTAATTGACAATATTGTAGGAAAAGGATCAGCATTTGATTTAATTCTTTCCGGGTTCTGGATATCAAAGCTGTACCATCCATGTAAAGTAGGAAGTATATTGATGGGAAAGGTTGAGCTGGCAGCTCTGAGAGTCCATACCCACTACTGTGTCCCGTTCATTATCGATGATCTGGAAAAACTCAATGGCAGCACGCAGCAGCTCATTGAGTTTTTTAACAGCACAACACCGTTGATCATTTTCTGCATTATACATAAACTATATTCTGGCTACAGTTTCCACCAGAGTTTTCTTTTGGAGACACTGTGCCTCAATTCAAACACTGACCACAAACCAGAGTTTGCTCATGACTTACTGGAGCTCCCAAGATCCTTCCTCCCACCCTCCTTTTATCTTCTCCCTTCAGATCAAGCACAAAGTCTTCAATTAACTCTAATTTCCACAGGATCAAGATGTGAGCTTTTGTAACACTGAGCTTTTCTGAACCAAGCCATGAAGTTGCCACACAAATATGGCCTAAAGCTAGATACAAAGTGAATCTGAATGTTGGAGAAACTTCTAAGTAGTTTCAAGAGAAACCAAAAGACATTTGCTAAATTTCTTGGCAGGATTTCAAACATCCTGCAGTGATGTAGTTTTTAAACATGGACCTTGTCTGGATTTTATAGACTGAATAGATTGAGCAATGTATCAAAATAAAATTGGAATAGAAGACTGTAGGTGGTGGTGATATGGAAGGACGGCTGGATACCATAAACATGTATTCGGGGACCTAAAGCCTACTGCAAACCTTTTCTCTCTCAGCTGATTCGCCAGTGATGAGGAAATCCAGCTCCTCAAAAATATGTAATTAAGTAAGTGTGACAATGTTGAGAAAGGAAAAAAAATCTGCTCAAGCAACCCAGTAGGCCAAAATCCATGACAAAACCTAAAGGGGAAAGTGAAAGCTTATGCGTAAAGCTCAGACGAACTATGGATACACTCCCTCCTCAGACTCCAATCCTAGACATCATAATCATTAACCAGAATTCCTGGTCAGATAATCAACATACCAGCTGGCTGGCATAACTAGCTATCACAACACCTTCCAAACATTCACAACCAACACCAGTACCCAGCAGGTTTAAGCAGCCTGCCAGGCCCATTGGAGCACCACAGCCCTGATCCATTCTCTGCACTTCTCTTTTGGCACTCAGAAGGCTGAGAGTGTGGTGACGGGCCTTTACTGGGGAAGCCTAAGGTGACCAGATGGTCACCTTCGCGAACTGGGACAGGTGGGCGGGCGGCCGCACGCACATGCGTGCGCAGCCGCAGGAGCGCACTGCCTTCTGGGGCACTCCCAAAAGGTCGTGCACTCCTGCAGCTGCGCAGGAGGCTGCCGCACTGCCTTGCGCCCCAGAAGGCAGTGCAGCAGCCATCCAAAACCCAGGACATTTGAAAAAACCAGCAGGACACGGGACAAGTTGTTTCAAGGTGGGACTGTCCCGCCAAAAGTGGGACGTCTGGTCAGCCTAGGGAAGCCAAAAGTTATTTTGGGTAAAAATAGGGTACACAGCAGGGTTACTGCTCTTGTATGTCTCCAATGGAAAGGAAAAGAGATTTCTTGGCATATATATGTTGATGACAGAATTCAGACCACCCCTGAGTGAAAAGAACTATAACTGGTTGTGTGGTTTGTGTCTTACGAGCAGGGGATACAGCAATATTTCCTGGAATTTATGAAATACCAAGGCTAATCTTCTAATCACTGGTCCTAATTCTGCACTCAGGGAGGGGGGCATTTCAATTCATGCAAATCAGATGAAATAATCTCCCTTCTCTTTTGGTCCCATGGGGATTGCAAGCATGAATATATGCTTTCACTGTCATTTCTCAGCAGGCCAGAAGAGGAGGCTGTAATCCTGAGCATTCTGCTCCATCCCTGGAGACACATGACGAGCCTTTAGTTATTTCAGGGGAAAGACCCGATTTGTTGTTTCATTCTGGATTCTAATATTTTGATGCATGGGGAATTCAGAAAGCTGGGATTTAATCTCTGCCTTCGATGCCACGCAGGAGATAATAGGCAAACAAGCTCCACAGCATGCCAGAAATGTTCCTTCAGCCCATACTGTACTCCGACCTCTGCACACTTTCTGTATAAAGACTTGGAAGGGCAAATGTGTCCTCCCTTGATTAAAAGGGAAAAAAACTGATCACCTTAGGCAGGCACAAGGAAAGAGACATATACGGAGGATCTCCCTGTTTCTCACAACAGTTTGACACTGCATACGCTCAAATGGTCTATTCACCGGAGCAACTTAACGCTGAAAGAGGTGAACCGCAAAAGTTTGCAAGTCACTTTTTGGGAGTTGGTGGGGTATTCTGCCATTAGAAATTCCCACCCAGGGAAGCTAATCAATCAGCGATCTTCTTTTGTGAAGTCCTACACCTGTTACATTTGGCCGGTACAAAATCCACCTCTGATCTTTCCTGAAAGATCTCAGTCTGCGCATTTTCAAACTTTCAATCACATCAGCACCATTTTGCAAACATCATTCCTGCCATCAAGAGAAGGTCTCGCCATTGACATGGGAGCGACTGAGTTTTTAAAAGCCAACAAAGAGCCCTGTGGTGGTTATGTGGGAAGAGGGAAATGGTGGACCCCAGGGGATGATTTGGAAAGCATAGGAAATGCTCCCATGTGGATGCTCAGTTTCCCCTTCATACGGTTCTGGCGTTCACAGGGGCACAAAAGGGAACCATTACCATGTGGATACAGTCTCGCAACATTTCAAAATGTATTTTAAAAGTTCATCAAAACAATTTTCTCCCTGCAGCAGGAAGACTTTTCTCCCTACCTCGGACACGATTGGAACATGGGGGAAAGAAAACAGAAGTCACTTGTGCTTTTGAAAATCAATAGTGGCCAAACGATCTACTTCACTCTAGTAATATCAATTCTATTACAATCAATCAAGCAAGCATGGGTCTTTCCCCGCACTGTTCCCCAAGGTACCTTCATGTAGGGAGTCTAAGGAGGGATAACCAGTGGCGTAGCAGCCACAGTACAGGGGAGGGCGACGCCCCGGGTGGAGCAGAGTTGGAGGTGTGGCCGGGCAGTTGAGGGGGCGTGGCGGAGGCATGGCGGGGGAGTTCCGGGGTGTTCTGGGGCAGGGCAGGGGTGGGCGATGCTGCAGCAGGGGTGCAGGGTGCGCACGTGCCACAGGCGCACTTTCCCCTCGCTCCACTTCTGAGTATAATATATACAAAGAGTAGCATTCTAAGAGGGAGTGGAGCTCTCCTGTGCTTGCCCATACTTAACTCTCAACTGATTTATGTTACATCAATACTACACATTATCTTTGATGTCACATATTATCTTTGAATGCAAATTATGTGAAGGTCCACACAGTGTATGTCTTTTGCCCATACCCCAGGCCAAAATATTTTTAAATAAGATGCAGATGATCCAGTTTTTGTTGTCTGGTTGAGAGTCTAGAATTACTGCACTGATTGTCAAATTACTAACTAACCCGCCTTTCAGTAGTAATTGTCAGGATAGTTCTGTTTTGCAGGTCAATATTATACCTCCTAGCGTCAGTTTTTCATTGTTGTATTTATCTCTGCTTCCAATTTGAAGGATTTTAAAGATGAGGTCCTAGGAAATGGTTGATAATTTATATGAATAATTCCTTCTGTACTTTCCTTCAAAAGAAGAAGAAGAGTTTAGATTTATACCCCACTTTTCTCTCCTGTAAGGAGACTCGAGGTGGCTTACAAATTCCTTTCCTTTCCTCTCCCCACAACAGACATTTGTGAGGCGGGTGGGGCTGAGAGAGTTCTAAGAGAACTGTGACTGATCCAAGGTCACCCAGCAGGAATATAGGAGTGTGGAAACACATCTAGTTCACCAGATAAGCCTCCGCCGCTCAGGTGGAAGAGTGGGGAATCAATCCCAGATTAGAATCCACCTGTTCTTAACCACTACACCACACGTGATCTCACGTATGCATGTATTTGGTGTTTGGTGTAGGTTGATTGGTTTCATGCTCATTTTTAATTTATGTCTATTAAAGGTTGATAACAATTGTGTTACACCCATGGCACGCCTGCTGTTACTGCAGACTTGACCCCTCAAGCAGGTGGAGAGCTGATAGCGACTGCTTGTTCAGATGGTGGGGTGGGGAACTTGGAAGAACCACATTCGATCCTTCACTTAAAAGGAAAACACAAGCTCTCAAGCAGGCACAAGCAACGAGGAACATGGTGTGCCACCTTGATTCTCATTTGGCCCAGGATCTGTAGAGCTGAAAGCAGGATTTGAGTCGATGCAGTGATGTCTGGAACACTGCCTCAATTTGTGATCCTTGCCAGCTATGCCTCTTTGCCAACTATGCCCAGAGGTGGGATCCAGCAGGTTCTCACCAGTTCCCGAGAGTGGGTTACTAATTATTTGTGTGTGCCGAGAGGGGGTTACTAATTGGGTCCGCTTTTCCATCTCCACGCCCTCGCCTCCCCAAGAGGCATACTACCTTTGAACGTGAAGGTTCCATATAGCAATTGCGACTAATAATGTAACTCCCTGAACTGGGTTAATCCCTGTCAGGTACTGCAATTCATGGATTCTCAGCCTTTCGTACCTTTTATCTCACCAGTCTCTATCAAAGAACCTGTGTGTTTCACCATTGCTGTGTTCAGATTTGTGAGTTGGAGCATTTTCTATAATGTGATGATGATTTAGAAATGACCTGGTACAAAAAAATGTTTTGGGGTCGTGGTGGGGTGGCTGCCCATGGGGGTGGTATCCAACTCAGGTTTTGACCAGGGCTCAGGTTTGTCTAGGTACGCCTCTGCCCCCTTTGCTGAGGGGGGTGGGCTGGCGAGAGAACCTGTTACTAAAATTTTTGGATCCCACCACTGACTATGCCTCTTTCTCCAGTTCCCCTCTTGGGCCAGGTGTCTGAATCCAACCATGCTAGACCTCGAAAGGAGAAGTGGTGGTGGCCCTCCATCCCGCATGAACTACTAGAGCCAAACGACAGGACTTAGAACAGGGGTAGGGAACCTGCGGCTCTCCAGATGTTCAGGAACTACAATTCCCATCAGCCTCTGTCAGCATGGCCAATTGGCCATGCTGGTAGGGGCTGATGGGAATTGTAGTTCCTGAACATCTGGAGAGCCGCAGGTTCCCTACCCCTGACTTAGAAGATACAGCAACAGCATGGCATCGAGCCACAAGAAGTGGCTGCCACTCTGCAGAGGAAACCTACATACCTGTTTACCTGAGCAAGCAAGTAAGGAAGCAAACAGGCTGGTCTACAAGGACAGCAGGATGAGGTGGTGAAGGTCTGAGGTGGCAGATTAGAACAATTTTTCTGAATGTAAATCACCTGACAAATGAGAAATCAGCCCAGCAAACCTCCCTGGTATTCTTTATCTGTTAGAGTTTTTCACATGAGGAAACATTCACCAGCTACCACGCGTGGCCTGAATTAATACAGCTCATTCTACCACTTCAGAGTTCAATGAATGAGCAGACGTGGCTTCATTGGTGGATTCTGTACAGCATACATTACAGCATATGGGTTACAGTCAGAGTCACAAAGTTGTAGGAGGAACCCCAGGAGACTTCCAGATACTCATGGACTACAGTTCACACTTATCAGCCCCTGCCAGAATGGCCAATTGGCCATGCTGGCAGGGGCTGACGGGAATTGTAGTTCATGAACATCTGGAGTGCCATAGGTTCGCCACCACTGGCATAAAGGAACCCATTTTTCTTTTTCCTGTTCATATGTGTGCCCTCTACCCATTCAGGCAGTGATTGGAGCCCATGGAAACAATCCGGGTTGCTTTCACAACTTTGCGTAGAGATTCTTCTCTTTTTTAAAAAAAAAAAATCCTTCAATGGTGCATGAAGCCGCGAGGCATACCGAAGTTGAACTCTGCAGCCGTGTCGATTGTCCCACAATACGACCAGCTGCACCTGCAGAACTGTGAATGTTCAACACACAAAGTAAAAAAGAAAAAGGGACCTCCCTGATATGGCCAGGCAATAATCAATGTGTTGGTTTAGATTTATGTGGCAGTCATACTCACTACCATGAGGACAGAAGACGCTTGGACTTTGTACATTGTTGGATGCTCAGAGAACCTGCCCACATGCTGGGTGACCTGCACAGAATGGCAGGCAGGGCGATTCTCCCGGACATAGTGGATGGCGTGGAACCAGAGGTGGGATCCAGCAGGTTCTCACCAGTTCCCAAGAGTGGGTTACTAATTATTTGTGCGCAAGCCGAGAGGGGTTACCTATTGGGTCCGCTCGCTCTCCACTGCCTCCCCGAGAGGCATCCTGCCTTTGAACGTGAAGGTTCCATATATAGCACTAAGTACTAATCATGTCACTCCCTGAACTGGGTTAATCCCTTTCAGGTACTGCAATTCATGGATTCTCAGCCTTTTGTACCTTTTATCTCACCATTGCTGTGTTCAGATTGGTGAGTTGGGGCATTTTCTATAATGTGATGATGATTTAGAAATGACCTGGTGCAAAAAATTTTTTGGGGGGGGGGTCATGGAGGGGTGGCTGCCCGTGGGGGGACATCCAACTCAGGTTTTGCCCAGGGCTCAGGTTTGCCTAGGTACGCCTCTGCCCCCTTTGGTGGGGCTGGCGAGGGAACCTGTTACTAAAATTTTTGGATCCCACCACTGTGTGGAACCTAAAGTGAATGGGTGGAAGGGAGGGAAATTAAGTGTCTCCTGCCTGTTGTGTTCTCATGGGAGCATCTCCAGCCTGGGATTGTGCAGAAGGATCACTGCTTTTGCAATTTTCGAAAATCCCTGGTTGAGGGGAATAAAACAGGCCAAACTCGTTTGGGGAATGGGACATGCGAGAAGTCCCCCCACCCCGCCAATGGTTTTTAGAACGTCCTGCAGACACTGTATTTGGCCTGTGCGGAACCCACCATTCATGTTGGTTCCCTGACAAAAGCATCTTCAAGTACTGATATGGATTACATAATTGCTAGACGACATTTAATATGGTGGCTAGTGAGTGGCTAAGAGTAGTGGCTAAGAGCAGTGGCTCTCTGATCTGGAGGAACCGGGTTTGATTCCCAGCTCTGCTGCTTGCGCTGTGGAGGCTTATCTGGGGAATTCAGATCAGCCTGTGCACTCCCACACACGCCAGCTGGGTGACCTTGGGCTAGTCACAGCTCTTTGGAGCTCTCTCAGCCCCACCCACCTCAGGGTGTTTGTTGTAGGGGAAGGGCATGAGATTGTAAGCCCCTTTGAGTCTCCTACAGGAGAGAAAGGGGGGATATAATCCAAACTCCTCCTCCTCCTCCTCCTCCTCCTCCCCCCCCCCCCCCCCCCCCCCCCCCTCTTCTTTTTCTTCTTCTTCTTCTTCTTCTTCTTCTTCTTCTTCTTCTTCTTCTTCTTCTTCTTCTTCTTCTTCTTCTTCTTCTATTGTTCCCTTCTGACATGCATAAAACCTTTTTAATTTTCTTCAAAACTACAATTCAGCCATCCAAAATGGTGCCCGCAAACGACACACATATTAAGACCCAACACAAACCACTGACCTTATTAGAACTCAGGGTACCACCTTGAATAGCAGCAGTCACTGCTATTTCTACAGCAAACTTTTATACCAATGAAAACGCAGCCATTCTCCCATTGTGCTCAAAGGGGTATAGGGAGATCAAGCTTTACCGAATGAAAAAACTCTTATCTCTTGATAACTTCAATGTCCTAGAAACTGCTACAATCAGAAGACTAAATTGGTTCTAAATTATTACTGTCGAACAGGAATAAAAAAGAAAATATGAAAGATGGTCTTTCTCGCTAACAATGTAGCAGGCTTTTTCCTTCTCGTCAAATTGCATGTTATCTTTCACTCCTCTCAGAACGACGTCAGAAACATTTTGCCGATATGCGCATTTATTTAAATTCAGTCAGGTCATCAGTTTAAAGACGTCTAATTCCCCTAGTGAAAAAAACTTTAATTATTTCATAGCTCTACTCCTAATTTCTGCATTTAGAGATCTGACTTTGATTAGGTGACAGCCTTTGTGGTTTCCGTGGTACAAAGACCCTCCATCCTCCAGTTATATGATCTAGGTAAGAGATTCATGCAGCAGTTTCTACTTATCTAAGCACAAATCTTTAAAGCACATGGCTTCTCCGCATTTCATCCCATGAAGTCCGGGTGATTTTATTTAATACTCAATGACCATGATATCACTTTGCTGCAAGAAACCTGGCATAAGGACCAAATCTATTTCCCAGGTTTTGTATCTCACATTAGCCCTGCCAGCCTTAGTCTTAGGTGAGGCAGATCTAAGAGCAGCATCACTTGTTTAATCTCTTCCTCTCTCTACAATATATACTGGCCATTAAACTTGACTTTGAGAGCCATTTTTTTATTTTGATTACTATTTATAGTTCTATTTACTATTTATAGTTCTATGCAACTTATCCCTGAAATCAGGCTCCATCCCTAAAGACTGGAAGATGGCCAATGTCACACCAATCTTTAAGAAAGGGTCTAGGGGGGACCCAGGAAATTACAGGCCAGTCAGTTTGACATCTGTTCCTGGTAAATTAGTAGAATCTATGTAAATTAGTAGAATCTATCATTAAAGATAAAATTATTAAACATGTAGAAAAGCAAGACCTGATGAGGAAGAGTCAGCATGGCTTTTGTAGAGGCAAGTCCTGTCTTACAAACTTACTAGAGTTCTTTGAGGGTGTAAACAGACATGTGGATAAGGGGGAACCAGTGGACATTGTCTACTTGGATTTCCAAAAGGCTTTTGACAAAGTTCCTCACCAGAGACTGTTGAGAAAACTCAGCAATGAAGGAATAAGATGGGAAGTCCTCCTATGGATTAAAAACTGGTTGAGGAACAGGAAACAAAGGGTGGGTATAAATGGGAAGTTCTCACAATGGAGAGATGTCGGGAGTGGTGTCCCCCAAGGATCCGTTTTGGGACCAGTGCTCTTTAACTTATTCATAAATGACCTGGAAGTAGGGGTGGGTAGTGTGGTGGCCAACTTTGCAGATGATACCAAATTATGCAGGGTGGTAAGAACCACAAAGGATTGCGAAGAGCTCCAAGCGGACCTTGATAAATTAGGTGAGTGGGCTAAGAAATGGCAAATGCAGTTCAATGTAGCTAAATGCAAAGTGATGCACATAGGGGCAAAAAATCCAAACTTCACATACACGCTACAGGGGTCATTGCTATCAGTCACAGACCAGGAAAGGGATTAGGGCGTCTTAGTTGATAGTTCCATGGGAATGTCAACTCAATGCATGGCAGCTGTGAAAAAAGGCAAACTCTATGCTGGGGATAATTAGGAAAGGAGTTGATAATAAAACTGCAAGGATTGTCTTGCTCTTATATAAAAGCAGTGAGATGCGACCGCACTTGGAGTACTGTGTTCAGTTCTGGTCGCCACATCTCAAAAAAAGGATATCAAGAGATAGAAAAAGTGCAGAGAAGGGCATCAAGATGATTGAGGGATTGGAGCGCCTTTATGAGGAGAGGCTGCATTTGGGACTTTAGTTTGGAGAGGAGACATCTGAGGGGGGATATGATTGAAGTCTATAAAATTATGCATGTGGTAGAAAATGTTGACAGAGAGAAATTTTTCTCTCTTTCTCACAATACTAGAACCAAGGGGCATTCATTGAAAATGCTGGGGGGAAGAATTAGGACTAATAAAAGGAAACACTTCTTCACGCAACGGTGATTGGTGTTTGGAATATGCTGCCACAGGAGGTGGTGATGGCCACTAACCCGATAGGCTTTAAAAGGGCTTGGACAGATTTATGGAGGAGAAGCCTAACCATGGCTACCAATCTTGATCCTCCTTGATCTCAGATTGCAAATGCCTTAGCAGACCAGGTGCTCAGGAGCAGCAGCAGCAGAAGGCCATTGCTTTCACATCCTGCATGTGAGCTCCCAAAGGCACCTGGTGGGCCACTGCGAGTAGCAGAATGCTGGACTAGATGGACTCTGGTCTGATCCAGCAGGCTACTTCTTATGTTCTTATGTTCTTATGTCTATTGGTGATCATTCCCTCTTGTTGGAGGACATCAAGTCTAGGTTATCCTCTATTTCAGCAGAATTTTCCAAAGTGTTTCTTTTGTTAACGGGTGATGTGAACATGCATATAGGAAGTTGTAATATTAACTTTACTCCCTTTGTATGGGGAGAATGCTGACACTCTGGATCTTTCAATGATTCTTAGGATTTCCAAAGATTTTAGAATAAATACCCGGGTAAGGTCTTGGGACAATTTTCTTGGGTAAGTGAGAATGGAGTATTATTGATAGTGTTATTGATTTTTGCTTGCACTCCCCAAACTTTTTACCTTATTGCTCCAAATTTAGAGTGAGCGAATGAATGGGCAGTGACCATCTACCTCTTCATGTAGAATTAACATTAAATTAAGGGTTGAGTTGTTACTACTTCCTTTTGGTAAGAGGCATGATCCACAACATGAGATCAATCTAATACGCCTAAAGTAGTAAAAAGAGCTGATTGAAACACTAATAAATCCAACGAGGCTCATAGTAAGAGCCAGAGTCTCATATCTCAGCTCATTAAGGAGGCCTCATTCTCTAGGCAATTAATAATTTTTGAGCACATTTTTTCAGCTTTTTCAGCATCTCCTACTTAAAAGAGAGAGACATTCAAGGGCCAGGGTTCAAACTGGGAATACATCTTGGTATAATAGAGATTGTAGGCATTTGCTCAGGGAAACCCCATAGAATATAAAGGGCTTACAGGCGTTCCAACTCTGAGAGATTACTGACAGTTTTAATTGCCTGTAAAAGACAATTTAAAGACCTAATTTGGTTTAAAAAAAACAACAAAGATTATTAAAAGAGAGCTGGAAAGATTGATTACAAGTATTAACAATCACAATATTCTAAAATGCTGGTCAATAGTTAATAAGGGCTTGGGGGAATTCTCTAGAACCGTGGTGGCGAACCTTTGGCACTCCAGATGTTATGGACTACAATTCCCATCAGCCCCTGCCAGCATGGTCAATTGGCTGTGCTGGCAGGGGCTGATGGGAATTGTAATCCATAACATCTGGAGTGCCAAAGGTTCGCCACCACTGCTCTAGAGCATGCTGCCACATTTCCCCAAGTGACTGGAAACATTTTGAAAACGTTTTCAATGCTGTCACCATGGCTATGGATACCAATGTACACATCTCATTTGACAACTTTCCTCCTTGGCCCCCAGTAATGGAAAATGCAATAGCAAGTCTCGTTGGACGTTCCCAGAGGGTTAGACTGGGAAATCGAGTTTCCTCAGTTCTTACTCTAATAATAGGAGACGCCACAGGAGGACAATTATAAATGTGTTGAGTC
The DNA here is from genome assembly GCF_021028975.2 of Sphaerodactylus townsendi. Classification (NCBI taxonomy): domain Eukaryota; kingdom Metazoa; phylum Chordata; class Lepidosauria; order Squamata; family Sphaerodactylidae; genus Sphaerodactylus; species Sphaerodactylus townsendi. Next base: position 15,820,185 of record NC_059432.1, read on the forward strand.
CTTTTATTGTTCCCTCCCTTTATACATATGATTGTACTCCCTGTCTATCACTTAAAGTAACTTACCATTATCAAATTTGCCGATGACACAATGGTGCGTGGGGGCTCTCATCTCTAGGAGGAGGATGGAGTCTGCCTATCGGAGGTAGAGGTGGACCGACTGCTCTCTCATGGTGCAGGGAGAAAATAACCTTGGTTCTTAATACCCACTAACAAGACAAAGGGAGCTTATAAGTGGACTATAGAAGGAATAGTTTGGTTCAGGAAATTCAGCCCCTTGACTCATAAATGGAGATCAAAGTAGAGCGGGTAAAGGCTAGTTTTAAATTTCTGGAAGCGTTAGTGATTAAAGAGGACCTTAACCTGGGGCATACAGACTGCCGTGTGGTGGCTAAGAAGGCCCAGCAAAGACTGTACTATCTGAGACTCTTTTAAGGAAGCAACAACTGGATGGAAAACTCCTGGTAACTCTTTTACCGCTGTGCTATAGAGAGTGTCTTAATCCTACTGCATCTGTGTATGGTTCTCCAGTTGCACAGTGGCAGATAGGAAGGCACCTGTGGAGTGATCACTACTGCACACAAAGGATTATCAGGCTGCCCTCTCTCCTCCTTGAAAAGAGACTCTACAACTCCCGCTTCCTACAAAAAAAAAGGCCCAAGAATATTCCTGAGGGACCCGCTCATCCAGTGCTACTACTCTCTTTTTGAACTGCTACCATCTGGTAGGCGATATAGGACTATCGAATCTAGGACAAATTATTTTCTTTCTACCTACTTATCAAACTTTAAACGTGGCTGATAGTGAATAAAGTCCTTATCCCAAATCAGTTTTAAAAGAGGGGTCTCTACAATTGACCTGGTGGAAAGCTTTATACAGTTTTAATTGATCTAAAAAGGGTTTTTGATAGTATTCCCTGTGCCAGATTGTGGGAAAATTTAGCTAAGACCTCTATGGACCATAGGCTCCTCTGGTTATTATACAAAGTATACCATAATAATACTACATGGGTAAGATGTAAAAAAAATGACCAGCTGACTAAAGTAATTAAAATAAACAGAGGCGTGTGTTAAGGTTGCCTCTTGGCTCCCTCCCTCTTTAACCTCTACCTAAATGACATCTACAGGTTTTTTTTCAGGTGAATCATTCCACCCTCCACCTCTATCCTGCAGACCTATCTAAATTTGTTCTATGTAGATGATACTGTGCTGCTATCTCGATCTTGAATTGGGTGAAGGTAACTGTGGAGCACCTTTGCACAGTAACGCTTGAGGGAGTCCCTAGATATCAATCACTAAAAGACCAAAGTTGTAGTTTTCTGTAAAGCTGCTCTATCACACTATTTAGCTTGGTTTATAAATGGCCAGTCAATTGAGCAGGTGAACATCTTTCCCTACCTTGATATTATGCCTTGGTATTATATTTTTCTATAATCTATTCTGGACAGGATAAATTAGTGCTACGAAAAAGTTAGCATCAATACATTATTTTATACTTCAGGTAGAAACTATTTTGGACTTCAGGTAGAAACTATCTACCTGCTGCTATTAGTGCCTTTCAGGCAAAAGTACCTCTTATCCTATTATATGACGCAGCACTGACGATAACCAAAGTCAATGAAAGGTATGATTCCTGTTTAAATTTCTTCCAATCGTCACCTTCAAACATTCCTATGACATTTCTGACCCAGCCATTTGCTTGGAATTTTCTGAGCCATCCCTGCAGTGGTTTGGGTAGCAACCTTTTCTCTTAGATGAGAAAATTATAACTCATCAGAGGGCTGCTGTCTATATTATCTGCCAAATCAGCTTTTGAAGGTCATGGCTGAAACTGTTGGATGATAGATTACAAAAATTGGGGCTTTCTCTTGAAACCCTGGCCCTTCATTCAGCATGCAAACGAATCAAACTTAGTATCTTGCAGTTCAATAAACGGAGCACGTGCTGCGGAGCGCAAAAAGTATACTTCCTACATTATTTGGGTCTCCCAATCTTGAAGTTGCTACCTTCATACTGTAAGTTTCTAACAGATCCCAAATATAGAATACTATTATCTAAGGCTAAATACCCTGCAATTAGGGGAACTAATAGGCAGACTCCAAGGGATCCCCTTTTCTAAACGGTTTTGTGACTGTAAATCATGGGATCTATCATCTGGCATGGGAAATACCATTTGACATTTCTTTATCGACTGTGGCATGTGAAAAATAGATTAATAGATACATTCAAAAATGGAGCCCTGTCACAAAACAGGTGATCATAGCTAAGTTCCTAGTGGATACTGATCCTTATGTGACCTTAGCAGTTGCAAAATTTCCGCCTGTGGCACTTAATGGCACTGCTCCTGAAATTTGAACTGAATAATTATGTGTATTATAACTTCATGTTCATTTTTACAAACTAATACATGTCATTTTTAATTGAATTTTGTATTTATGGATTTTTAGATATGTTGCTTATGAATGCTCCCTCTCCCCTTTTGCCCATGACTTGTTGATCTATGAGCAGCAGTGGCGTAGGAGGTTAAGAGCTCGTGTATCTAATCTGGAGGAACCGGGTTTGATTCCCCGCTCTGCCGCCTGAGCTGTGGAGGCTTATCTGGGGAATTCAGATCAGCCTGTGCACTCCCACACACGCCAGCTGGGTGACCTTGGGCTAGTCACAGCTTCTCAGAGCTCTCTCAGCCCCACCCACCTCACAGGGTGTTTGTTGTGAGAGGGAAGGGCAAGGAGATTGCTTCAAGTCTCTTTGAGGAGTCTCCTTTTGCAGGAGAGAAAGGGGGGATATAAATCAAGCCCTCCTCCTCCTCCTCCTCCTCCCTCCCTCCTCCTCCTCCTCCCTCCCTCCTCCCTCCTCCTCCTCCTCCTCCTCCTCCTCCCTCCTCCTCCTCTTCTTCTTCTTTGCCTTCTTCTTCTTCTTCTTCTTTCTTTCTTCTTCTTCTTCTTCTTCTCTTCTTCTTCTTCTTCTTCTTCTTCTTCTTCTTCTTCTTCTTCTTCTTCTTCTTCTTCTTCTTCACATAAATGAAATAAATGAATGGAAATCTCCAAAGTGTGGGAATGCTGAACACCTAGAACAAAGGTAGTGTTCTAGTATGTGATCATTATTTATAAATAGTGCTGGTTGTGATCGCAAGCGTATCATAGATGGTAGAGTTAAGGTTATGCGTTACACCTTAGCTTTCACATCCATTCACCTCTGTATAGTCATGCATATAACAATTTGCCCTATGCATACTTTTAATTACACTGCCCAATTCCATTTTGCAGAATCAAATCACAACTTATCTACTTCCTCTAGGCTTATCACCCCCACCCTAAACACCTGGACCTTATAACCTTTGCTCTACATCTTGCAGTATATTTTTGCTCATCTTTTAATTTTGCCCTGGAAAATAGCATTTCTCTCTTTGGTTCCCTATCTTTAACAAATTGCAATAGTGAATGTGCTTTTAATTTAGCACATAAGAACATAAGAACAAGCCAGCTGGATCAGACCAGAGTCCATCTAGTCCAACACTCTGCTACTCGCAGTGGCCCACCAGGTGCTTTTGGGAGCTCATATGCAGGATGTGAAAGCAATGGCCTTCTGCTGCTGTTGCTCCTGAGCACCTGGTTTGTTAAAACATTTGCAATCTCAGATCAAGGAGGATCAAGATTGGTAGCCATACATTGACTTCTCCTCCATAAATCTGTCCAAGCCCTTTTTAAAGCTATCCAGGTTAGTGGCCATCACCACCTCCTGTGGCAGCATATTCCAAATACCAATCACATGTTGCGTGAAAAAATGTTTCCTTTTATTAGCCCTAATTCTTCCCCCCAGCATTTTCAATGTATGCCCGCTGGTTCTAGCATTGTGAGAAAGAGAGAAAATTTTATCTCTGTCAACATTTTCTACCCCATGCATAATTTTATAGACTTCAATCATATCCCCCCTCAGACGTCTCCTCTCCAAACTAAAGAGTCCCAAATGCTGCAGCCTCTCCTCATAAGGAAGGTGCCTCCAATCCCTCAATCATCTTCGCTGTTGCCTCTTCTCTGCACTTTTTTTCTATCTCTTCAATATCCTTTTTTTGAGATGTGGCGACCCAGAACTGGACACAGTAGCTCCAAGTGCGGTTAAGCACCACTGCTTTATGCTATAAGGGTTACATGACAACCTTTGGCAGCTCTTTATTATCAATTCCCTTTCCTAATTAATTATCCCCAGCATAGAGTTTGCCTTTTTTTCACAGCTGTTATGCACGGAGTTGACATTCCCATGGAACTATCAACTAAGATGCCCAAATCCCTTTCCTGGTCTGTGACTGATAGCACTGACCCATATAGCGTGTATGTGAAGTTTGGATTTTTTGCCCCTATGTGCATCACTTTACAATTTGCTACATTGAACTGCATTTGCCATTTCTTAGCCCACTCACCTAATTTATCAAGGTCCGCTTGGAGCTCTTCGCAATAATATGCAACTTATCCCTGAAATCAGCCTCCATCCCTGAAGACTGGAAGATGGCCACTGTCACACCAATCTTTAAGAAAGGATCTAGGGGGGACCCAGGAAATTACAGGCCAGTCAGTTTGACATCTGTTCCTGGTAAATTAGTAGAATCTGTCATTAAAGATAATGATAAGCACACTTCTTTGAGAAATCCCAGATCCTTCTATTCTCAAGGGCTTGGAAACCTACCCGCTGGTCCTAAAAAGGTAATTCCCTGGAGCAAGTTAAGCAATTTAAATATTTAGGGCTGCATTTCCATCATGGAGGGAAGAGCCGCATGGTATAGTGGTTAAGTGCTTACACTGCCACTCATATGGTCAGGAGTTCGAGCCCCCTGCGGGTCAGATATCCTGGCAGTTGGCTCATGGTCCAACTCAGCCCATCCATCCATTCTTGATCGTGTAAATGAGTACACCTAGCACATAGCTAGGGGGGGTAAATGAATAGCTGTGGAAAGGCAATGGCAACCACTACCCACACAAAGAGGCTTTTGTTTATAAAATCACTGCTCGCAGTGATACCCCAGGACCGGACATGACTGAAGGGGAAACTTTACCTTTACCTTTTCCATCATGGAATGGGTTGAGCAACTCATCAGGACAAAGAGATCGCAGCAAGCAAGAGCAGTGTTGCAGTGATAACCTGCTTTTTCCATAACAGGGGACACAATATGTCCCTACTTAAGACCTTTAGCGCCAGCGTAGGTCAGCAGTTGCTCTATGGTGCTCCTATATGGATTGGTGCTTGGAACCGCTCAGCTGAACATGTACAATCCTGCTTCCTATATAAGTTACTTCATTTGCCACATTGTATGCCCTATGCCCGTGGTGGCGAACCTTTGGCGGCTCCATCAGATAAAGCAGGGATTACAATTCCCAGCATCAGCCCCTACCAGCATGGCCAATTGGGCTGATGGGAATTGTAGTCCATAACATCTGGAGTGCCAAAGGTTCGCCATCACTGCCCTATGCTGTCCTTTGTCTTGAAACCGGTCAACATCTTTTAGAGACCATAGCCTGGCTTGCCACATTTAGGTTCTGGCTACGTTTCTGTTTTAACTTTGATGACTCACGCCTTACATACCAGTCTCTTGAAGATCTTCAAAATTCTGACTGGTGGGTAAAAGAAAAAATATTAACATTGGGATTGGCACTAGAGTCACTAGCCAAGCTGTCTGTCTTTGAAATGTTTTGCTCCTTGAAGCAAAGGTTAATTGATCAGGAATTCCAGTATCTCAGCAGTGCAGCAAATAAGTTCTGCTCTCCCCCCTTTTTTTAGAATTCCCTTAAACGTAGCTAGGGAGGCCAAATGCCTGAGTCAATTAATCTTACCCAACCAGCAAAAAGCTCTCTCTCTCTCTCTCTCTCTCTCCCTCTCCCTCTCTCTCTCTCTCTCCCCCCCCCCCCCCCTCCCTCCCTCTCTCTCTCTCTTTGGCAAGGTGCAATGTGCTTCCTTCAGCTGTAACAACAGGAAGAGATCTAAAAATTCCCTACCAGGACCAAATCTGCGATTGCAGCACGAAGCAGACTGAATCTGTAATTCATATGCTCCTGCAATGCCCATTTTATAAGACAATCAGGTCCAACTTGCTGACCCATCTACTGATTAATAACGAAGGTCTATCAGACCAACAAAAAATTCCTTCTCTTTTAAACAATGATTCTTCTGCTATCTCTGAAACAGTGGTTAAGAACCTGTGTTATGTCATTAAGTTGCAACCATGTCTGTATTACTCCGTGATCACTATTAATCTGTTCTGTTTATTATGCCAATAAAAGGTTTTGGGTTTGCGTTTTGTTTTGTTTTGTTAGGGCACTTAGTAATACTATATATGGTTACCTCTTTGCTTGTACAGACACACTCTAAGTTGTTATGAAGTGGTAATGATCTCTACTTGATTTTTTCGTGGCTTGCCGCTGACTATAATAAATAAACTAGGATGGTTCCATACCAATGTATCTATGTTAATTTGGGACTACTACCAGTACTTATCTCTGAAGTGCAGAAAAGCTACTTCATACCTTCATCAAAAGCTATATTTTAGCATTTCAAAAAGGTGCCGTACCAATGGATGTATGTGATGTTGTCAGTCTTTCTGTGTATCTCCATCACTGTCTCCTTATCAATCTGAGAATGCAGGCTTCTGCCTGTGAAAACGCACATTGTAGTAAATTTGTTGGTCTTTAAGGACAGGAGGCTGTTTTTCTTGTCTTTTCTTTTTGCAGCAAAAGAGTGCGATAACTGCCTTTCAGAAATTACCATATATACCGGAGTATAAGACGACTTTTTAATGCAGGAAAATCTTATCAAAAGTCGGGGGTCATCTTATACGCCGGGGCATCCCCCACCCCCTTCTCGGACTTGCCACCACCTGGCCGATCAACTGGCCACTCCAGCGAGGGAGCTCCCAGCAGCCAGCCCGGTGACGACGAGGGCCCAGGGGCGTTCCCTGCTCCCCCGGTACCAGTTGCTGCTCAACTATAAACTGACTATTACATCTACACCTGCCATTAAGTGGTATACAACATCATTCTCGTTTCTCCATACTGTACTGCCTATAATCATCCCCAAACCTAATTTGACCCAGAGTAGCTACTCTCTCGAAATGAATAATCTAGTGACCGATAACACACTACAGGGCTGCTATTCCTATTTCTGTCATATTTCCAACGTGCATACATAAGATCTGGTTTTGCGCTCAGTCACTAATTAGATGGAAACTGTGGCAGGGAAAGGGGAAATTGTGACAATGTCTTTTTACAGTGGGTTCAGAGGGGCAGCTGAACAGCAGACATGAGGCAAACCCAGAAGGTCTTTCCAAAATTAGATTTTCAGTACAGTTAATCTCCACTTGAAGTTTCTAAACCTGCACCACATTTTAAGGCTAACTCACATATTTCAGACAATCAAACTGTTCTGGGAGAGCACCACTTCAGATTGGAGGCAAATAAATGGCAAAGCTGAACGTTATCCCAAAAGAAACACCCCTTGCCTTTATAAGTCTAGTACAGCACCCCCAATATGGACCCCAGGAGCGCCATGACGCTCGCTAATATCTTTCCTTTGTGAAGTGTAAGGCTCTACTTAGCCATTGGAGATTTGACTGGCTATGCAATTTTTAAATAAATGTTGATTTGACAGCAGGTGCAACCACAGTGCAAGGATCTTCACTGTGAGTGTGAAGGGAAGCTCTACCACTAAGCTCTACTTTCTCATTAACTAGGTCTAAGAATCCTTGGCAATATGACTTTTTCCCCACCTAAATTAAGGTGACCAGATTTTCACGTTTTAAACGCGGGAGGCTGCTGCATTGCCTTCTGGGGCGCTCCCAGACAGGGCGGGAAACCGGGGAGCGCCCCAAAAGACAGTGCGCCCCTCATGCCATCGCAGTGTTGGAGGTTGCCGACCAGCCTTCTGGGCACTCCCTGCTTCCTGCCCTGTGGCAAATTGGGAGCACTAGAGTAATGCGGGTGAAGATTGAGGTTGCCACACTGCCTTGGGCGCCCCTGTTTCCTCGCTCTGTGACAGGGCGGGAAAAGGGGAGCGCCCCAAAAGGCAATGCGGCAGCCTTCCAAAAAGCGGGAGAATTAAGCAACCCCACGGGACGCAGGACAAGTTGCTCAAAAGTGGGACTGACCCGCCAAAAGCGGGACGTCTGGTCACCTTGACCTAAAGTGAACTTCACATGCAGCCTACCACCTAAATTATCTATAAAATATATTCAGGCCGGTACCAATCTAAATATGTACTTGCAAACCTTCACATAAAACATATTTAACAATGAACATACAATGTTCATGCTAGAGGACTAAAAACGACTGCGACCTTCTTCCATGGGCATCATGGGTAGAAAATGTGTTTGCAACCCCTTGGTATGTGAAGCAGCCCTTACAAAGATGTGATTTTCACACTGCCTGTCCTTTCCTTTTGAATGGACACCTCCTTCCAAATAATTTCCGGTTTTTAAGAGCAATTCTGCCATATTTTCATCAGATACTGGCTGGCTTCAAAAAGGCCGTTCAACGAAGTACGAAGTTCTGAGCTTAATGAAAGGGCATTACCATTTCTTCCGCTTCAGTATTATGCCATCTATGCAAACACTGCCAGAATCTATAAGGCACATCAGGTCACACGAAGGCTTCTTTGATCCATGGAAAGAAATTATCACTAATGCTCTGATAGTCTCCGCTGCAAAATAGCAATAACCACCTTGTACTTCAACTGAGTATTATGCTTAGAGAGGGATGTGGGGGATTATGTGGGGGATGGGGACGGCAGTATTCAGCCAGTGGATGGATAAAGCCTTCCCCAAGTACTGGGGCACATCAGCTTTGCATGGAGAAGGTCCTATCTCCAGTTACAAATGGAGGACTTAGGAAGTGGTGTGAAAGACCTTCACTTAGGACCCCAGAGAGCTGAAGTCTGCTCTGGACAATATGAACGTTGATAGACTAAAGTCTAAGACAGCCTTCCATGAGTGTTAACACATGATCTGAAAGCAGAATCTGGAAGCAGAAACACTTCCCCTTTACAGCACCTAAGAGTCCAACGAGATATTATAGCCAGTGGTGGGATCCAAAAATTTTAGTAACGGGTTCCCATGGTGGTGGGATTCAAACAGTGGCGAAGAACCAATGGGGCTGGGCAGGGCACGATGGGGCATGGCCAGGCATTCCCCGGGTGTTACTGTTGGCATTGCAAGGGCTGGCTGTGGCTTGAGGACGCAGCTCGGCCATACCGGTCCTGGGGTCATGGGGCAGGAAATGAATGTCACATTGGTGGCTTATAGGCTGCCACGCCTGCGCCCGGTGCACCTCCTGCTAGACTGCTTCTAAGTTCTGCTGCCACTGCTGAGAGAGGAGGAGGTGTAACTAAGGCCACAAAAAAATCACATGGGCAAAATCACCAGTTAGTATTAACCCTCTCTCGCACACACACAAATAACTAGTAACATACTCTCGGGAACCTGTGAGAACCTGCTGGATCCCACCTCTGGTTATAGTGGTTATATCTCTGCTCTGGACAGTATGAACCTTGATATAGATAGACTTCCGTGAGTAATAACACATGATCTGAAAGCAGAGTCTAGAAGCAGAAACACTTCCCCTTTATAGCACCTAAGAGTCCAACATTACAACAGCTATATGTCCAACCTGTGGCTGCTGATACCAACTGAAAAAAGAATGTGGATATTTAAAAAACCTTGTCGGGCCCATAGCACAGTGGGACCAGACTATCTGGTTTCCCTCCTGCATGCCTTTTCAAGGGGTGAAACAGCTTGCTCCCACAATCAGATCTGTGGCTGCTGTAATACCTACTCTGGCCACAAGTGTCAAGTGATACCCAAGTGTTTTTCTATCCCATGCAATCGAGCTACAGAGCCAACTCTACTTTACTGAGCCAACTCCTCTCTTTAGGGAAGGAAGAAATGGCAGAATGAAGATTGGCAGGAACCTCCCAGTGTTAACACTGGCTGCTCTCACATCTCTTCTGCACTCAGAATTTCTGTTAGGCAGCTCTTCAGAAGCCCTCGGGATCCACCTAAATGCCTTCTAAAACCATAAGTACTCTATTTATACATCATTTCTCTTTCCCCATGGCTAAGGTGACCAGATGGTCACCTTTGTGAACCGGGACGGGCGGGTAGGTGGGTGGTCACATGCGCGCACGAGCGCAGCCACAGGAGCACCCCAGAAGGCCCTGCGCTCCCACGGCCATGTGCGCAGGAGGCTGCCGGGCGACTGCTCTTCGCTACTACCAGAAGGCGGAAAAAGGCAGCCTTCCAAAATTGGGACACTTGATAAAACCAGCAGGACGCGGGGGACAGATTGCTCTTTGAATATGGACTGTCCCGGCCTAAAAGTGCCGGGACGCCTGGTCAGCCTACCCATGGTTCAATTCAAAATGATAGACCACTGAACACAACTGAAGTGCACTGAAATGTATTGTGTGGTTGTTTCTGTTATTCTGTTCCCTGTAAGGAAAGCTTTGGATCAAGGAACAAGAATCCTGCTAGGGGTATCCTAAAAAGTTGTAGGAAGGTTGGGGACCTTCTGAAGGGGCTCAGACATGATATAGGATCAGCACAACCCTGAATACAAAGGAGCACACCATTGGTAATTTCCCCGTTGCTTTAACTTGCTATAACAGTTGTATGCTATAAGAAATCTATTCATTTTTTCCCTTTCTTCATTCTTTTTAGTTATGTAGGGAACTATGGGCGACTGTACCAGCAAAATTAACGTTTAGCGGTCAAACTTCACCCAAGGATGCTATGTTTTCATTGTGCAGCGAGAAACAATTATACAGCTGATTTATTGATTTGTAGACATTTTTATACGGCTTTTCCACACAAATAAGGTGCAAGGTAGCAAAGGTGAAAATATTAGAACATCTGAACAGCATTTAAAGTAATACATACAATAATTCAACCAAAATATATAAACGCAGAAGCACACAAATGAGGAAGGCGGCCCAATGACAACAGCTAATGTTTTCTTGCAGGGACAGCTATTGTGCCTTTTAACAGCCTCATAACAGGCAGAAATCCACCAGGTTTATCATTTCTTGGCAAACCTGTGGGAACCGCTAGGTCTTATGAAGCTGAAATGGGCACGGAGGACCTGCCATGAAAAAGCCGTTGGCATGCCCAGCCCTTTTATTTATTTTATTTCTGTTCGCGGATTAGTTCTTCCCACCACCCCTTCCCGAAATGCTATCAACAGTCTTCATTGGAATGAATATAGGCCGCATTCCTTTCAAGACTTAAGTTGAGTAGACCTAAAGTTCAACTGTGTTCTCGACTTTAAGCGTTCAGCGACAACCACTGGGATCGATGTGGTTTTGTTACCAGCTTCACCCCTCAAAACGGGTCATCACATTTCCAACTCCAGTTGGGAATTACTACTTTTTTTCAGGGAACCACGCTCGAACTTCCAGGTCGATTCCTTGTAAAGTGTGGGAATCTTCTGGTGCCAGGAGTCCCCATTCCCAGCCAATTACAGCTGAGTGTTTCGAGGCATCGTGCTATTAGCCAATAATCAAAAAAGCATACGCCACCTTCGCCCTCCATTCCTGTGGCAGTTTTTTTTTGACAATAACATGTGTGGATGATAGGAACGGAAATGGCCGTAGAACAGTAGCCAATCAGAACGGAGTGAAGCTTAAGAGGCACAGGATGATTCAGCGGCCTCGAGCTGGGATCAAGCTGGTTGCAGTGGGGGAATGCAACAATGAAAGCTTCACCTGTGTTAGTACCCTTCTCAGGGAACTGGGTCGAACCTATTTTACTCGTGTGCGGACTCGTCCTTAGATTCTCCCAAAGACTGATTTCAAATGGCTGCAAACAAGGCTGGGGGAAGGGAGCCAATGGCCGTCTTCCCATTGGAGTTCCTCTTGGCATGGGCCCACTAGAGTACTGTGCATCCAATTTTACTTTCACTGCCACACCCCCTGAAATACATTTTGACAGGCTGATGAGCAGCAGCAAAGCTGTGACGCCTACCTTTTGATGAGGGATCACGGGCATGGGAGAGTCAATCCTTGGGTTGGTGGTCGAAATTGGAATCGGGCGCTTTGATCTAGCAGGAAGTGGGGGAGAAAAAAACACATTGTTATTGATTTGTTGTGAGTTTTGGATTCTTAGAAATGCACCCCAAAAGACTGACAAGAACCATGATGCCATTCTCTTTACCTCTTACCCCCAGTTCCTTTTCCAGTTTTTGTCACTGCCTTCCCTTTAGTTCCAGACACATAGAAGCCAATATTATATTATGTGCTAGTTTGTCTTCATGGGGCTTATTATGTTTTTGTGTTCTGTGATGCCCTAAGCCAGTGATGGCAAATCTTTTAGAGACTGAGTGCCGGGCAGAATGCGTGGGAAAATCTGCACCTGGCACGCTGCAATTTCTGTGCCCCCCCTTCCACACCCCCCCCCCCCCCACCTCTGCCCTGGAATGCCTCCGGAATGGCCCGAAACACCCCACCCCCAGAACACCCCTGCCACACCCCCACAGGGGTGATGCAGGGGTGACGCCCAGTATGTCACACCCTTGGGTGGCATAACTCCAAGTCCCCAGTCACTGTGTTCCTGGCCCTGAAGCCCAAGTGGACCCCCTGATCACCCAGCTTCCTGCTCCTTGCCACGCTGGCATCCAATCCAACACCATCATTGCTCTTCAGTGGCCCTGACTTCCAGGTGTCACCACTGCAGCACTGAGGGACACCTGGCTTCCAGTGCCTTTGCTCTCTATGCTGGAAGGGGTGCCCCATCCACTGGTAGAGAGGCAACCCATTGGGGGTGCCCCCTGCTGATCCCACAGTCCATTCACCCTCCCCCAACTGGATTGTGCTGTAATTGTGCTTGGTGAACATCATCATGTTACTTACATGGTTTCTACAAAGGGATCTCATGCCTAGGCCTGCTCTATGGAATTGTGTTTTTGATTATTTTAAAATTTTATTAGTACTTCCAAATCTTTCCATTACCAAACACACACACACACACACACACACACACACACACACACACACACACACACACACTCATCAGTTATAAAGTACTTACTCTATAAGGGCTGCCAGTTTCTTCTACTTCACCAAATATTAAAATTACAAGCAATTATTTTATATTTTTTAGCAGCATTACTGATAAAAGCCTCACTCTTTATAGGTTCTCTATTCTAACAACCCTTAACTTTCAAAACAATCATTGATTTATTTTTCTTCTGTTTTATCTAAATACTCTATTAAGGGTTTTCAGTTGTCCATAAACCTGATTAAGTACTCCATGGAACTACTAATGGATTATGCATGAGCTCCTTCCACGGGCGCTACCAAACAGGCAGAAGTGCCAGGATGCTGGTGCCCACAGAAACTGCACTGATAGCATAGCACAGATCACACACCAAGAGTTGCATTACAATGCCCCTTTCCCCACACTGTGGAACTCTGTGTGTAGCCCATTGCCATGGAGACTGGCATCACTATGGCAAACGGCCCACCACTGTCCAGCTGTTGTGTTTGAGAACGTCTACTGTGTGAGCCAGGACACTAAGTAAAAGAGTCTTATTGTCCCTGTCAGAGGCTGCCAGGTGGTCCCAACTCATCTAAAGGATCATATGTGCATTGGAGGAGTTACGAAGAAAGATTCCATCAAGTCACATTACAACTTACATCCACCATAATGAGGGGGGAAAGAATCATACACAGTAAAATAAACTGTACCACTTTAAATAGCAAGTGCTGTATCAATGATTGAATGATTTATTACAGTGAAAGATCAACTCAGAAATAAATACAACAGCAACAATAATACGTAAGGTTTCAAAAATGGTATTAAAAGGAACAAATATAATCCATTAGACCAGCGGTTCTCAACCTGGGGGGTCAGGACCCTAAGACTCTCTGCCTCGGTGTTCTCCATCTGTAAAATGGATAAATGTTTGGGTTGGGGGTCACCACAACATGAGGAGCTGTATTAAAGTAAGGTGACCAGATTTTCACCTTTTTTTAAACTGGGATTACGGGAGGCTAAGAAGTCAAGAGGGAGCTTATTCTGGAAGTTTGGCACTTCCTGTTTCCCACCCCTGTGACAGGGCTGGAAACCGGGATGCCTCAAAGGCAGTGCACCTGCAGCCGTTAGGAGAGGTTAGCATTGGGCGCCTCCCTGTTTCCTGCCCTGTCACAGGGCGGGAACCGGGAGCGCCCCAGAAGGCAGTGGGTAGGCTGCTGCACTGCCTTCTGGGGCGCTCCCTGGTGGGAAAAAGGGGAGCGCCCCAGAAGGCAGTGTGGCAGCCTTCCAAAAATCGGGACAGTTAAAAAACCCCGCGGGACACAGGACAAATTGGTACAAGGCGGGACTGTCCCGCCAAAAGCAGGACGTCTGGTCACCTTGTATTAAAGGGTCATGGCATTAGGAAAGTTGAGAACCACTGCATTAGACTGATACAGAACTATGTTAGGTTCTAGCAGCTACACAACAGCTAGCTGCTTATTCATGACCTAAGGTGCATGGTCTAAGAGAAGAAAGGTCATATATGATTTCCCAGACCTGCCCGGAATTTTTCTGAAGGAGTAACAAAATTATGTCTGAGATCACAATAGAAAAGGCCACACATCTGTGTTTTTTTTCAAATGAGTGTTTACATGCTTCCAATTTTATAATATTGTTTTTGCTGTAGTTTGCATTCTCTTTCGAGCGTTCTAATTGTGATGGCCTTTGGCCCTGTGCAATAAATGCTATCAACCTACCCACCCACCAATAGGGCTTGCCTAAAGGTTTCAACTTCCCCAGTATCAGGAGGTGCAGTTGCCAACCTCAAGGTGCCACCTGAAGATCTCCTGGTATTACGACTGACCTCCAGGCTAAGGGGATCAGTTCCGCTGGAGAAAATGGCAGCTTTGGAGGGTGGACTCTGTGGCATTGTCCTCTGCTGAGGTTCCTCCCCTCCCCAAATGTCACTTTCCCCAGGCTCCACCCACAAAATCCCCAGGTATTTCCAAATCCAGGACTGGTAACCCTATCACAAGGGCATGTATGTTCCTGGATTGGTACTGTACAATGTCTTCCTTGCAAAAGTTGTAGAGGGCAGGACACTGAATTGGCCAAAGTGTCGGATGAAATTTCTGATTTCTCTCTTCTAAAAAAAAAATCTGTTAAGAAGGAAACTAGCAAAGCGGGAGAGAGAGAGAGCAGGTCTAGAAACCTCTGGAATTGCTGGACTCCCCCCCCCCCTCGAGTTACTTTAAAAGTACTTCAAAAATCTGAAGCGGGCTACTCTGCACTCTCATCTCAGACAGCATGTGTACATTCAGCTAAAATGATGAAAAATGAACCTGGGGTGGTAGAATTCTGGATTAGAGCCTAGTACAGGGGTCTGCAACCTGTGGCTCTCCAGATGTTCATGGACTATAATTCCCATCAGCCCCTGCCAGCACCATGCTGGCAGGGGCTGATGGGAATTGTAGTCCATGAACATCTGGAGAGCCACAGGTTGCAGACCCCTGCCCTAGTAGATCTTGGAAGCTAAGCAGGGTCAACCCTGGTTAGTATTTGGATGGGAGACCTCCAAGGACTATCAGTGGTGCTATGCAGAGGCAGGCAATAGCAAACCACCTCTGTTAGTCTCTCACCTTGAAAATCCATAAGGGGTCGCCATAAGTCAGCTGTTACTGGATGGCACTTCACTCACACACACACACACACAGAGCCTACAAAAGAGCATTTCACAACTCACTGATAAGGTGGTGTAGCGACGGACATTGCAACTTCTCTGGACACTCTCTTTTGACATTTGCTTCTTATTTCAAAAGCACCACATTAAACATAAAGACTTTACCGATAGCTCTGTCTTGAACATCTGCAGCTACAGCATTTACAACTCCAAAAGAAAATTCGCCGCAGAAGATACTACAAAGGAATTGGAAGGTAGGGAAACCGAGGTGAAATTCTTCAGGGAAGAATGAAAAGAAGGAACAATAATGTATGTTGGAGCCATGATCTCTCGAGGGTTCTCCTCTCAGTTCACGGACAAAGGGTCACTAAAACTCATTCTTGCCCTGCAGTGGGTCATATCATGACAAATAAATTCATGCCTCTTTTTTAAAGCGAAGGAACGGCTGTTTCATGAACAACACTGGATTCTTGTGCACTTTTTATTGTACAGATTGGGGAAAAGGTTCAGATCAGACAACTGTAAGATGTAAGGATACGGCTCTTTCATTCACGTGGCAGGTTTTGCTCTTCTAAATGGACTTCCAACAGTCACTTTGGATATTATTTGGAGTACCAGCAGAAGATGCAGGAATGATTATGGTGTGAACATCTCAAAGACACATTCACATTCAATGGCAAGCTACACACATGATAGTCAGAAATCCCAGTATGGGGAAGATGGAGTTTGATTCTTGTTATATTACGAAGGAAGCATTAAAAGAGTTACTCCCATAACCTCTGACAGGCAGAGGGGGTTTCCCTGCCTGGCGCCTCCGCCTCCCAGCGCTGGAAGGAAAGGTGAGTGGAGGGGCCGAACTGGAGGCGGCTCCATAGATCTTCGGGGCTGTGGAAAACGGGTCCAAACAGCTCTTTGGGTGGTAAAGGTTTCTGACCCCTGGAGTAGGTGGCCTGTATGGCCTGTTCCAGCTCTATGGTTCCACCTCACATTTGCAGCTCATTAGTGGTTGTGGAGAAGGTGGCCACCTTTCTTATAAATTATTTATTTGCATCTTGTCATGCAACACCGTGAAGCAGTTTCCTGGCCTTTGGTTGGTGCTACTCTAGTGTGACCAGACGTCCCGCTTTTGGCAGGACAGTCCCGCTTTTGACTAATCTGTCCCGCATCCCACGGGGTTTTTAAAATGTCCCGATTTTTTGAAGGCTGCCGCACTGCCTTCTGGGGCGGGAAACAGGGGAGTGCCCCAGAAGGCAGTGCGCTCCTGCGGCTGCGTGCGCACATTCGCGCACGTGCGTGTCCCGCTTTTAAAAGGTGGAAATCTGGTCACCTTATGCTACTCTGTTGTAACTATCACATTTTTGTACAGGTCCTCTGATAAGGTTGCCAGGTCACCAGTGGCAGCCATGAATTTAGCTTGGGTAACCTTTAGTATTCCTCCACCACAGGAATAATACATTTAAAAAATGACAAGCAGGAAGTGCTTGGTGGGATTGAGCATTGTTATTAGGGGATGAAGGGAGGGGAGCTCCTACAAACACACATACTCATTGTTCTCATCATCGCTCCTCTCCAAAATCCCTTTCCTAAGTGGTAGGCGCAACAGAGAGCAGTGAAAGTGGAATTTTGATACATCCCCCATTTTTACTCAGTTCCCTTTTGACCTTCTTTCTGTTTTTGAATTTCAATGTTAAAATGAGCTTTGGGGATTCTTCTGTGTAGAGAATTCAAGGCAAATAATAATACACTTGGATAATTCATGAGAATGCCACACTTCATCTGATGAAAAAAATAATAAAGGGACACTCTTCGCAAGGAGATTTTCACTCCTTCCTCTTATCATGCATCCTTTCTATTTACATTCAAAGAAACAGAGCCACCGTTTATGTTTCTGGATGAGTAAAATAAAAACTGGCAATTCTGCAGAAATACTTAACTATTTTGTAGCAGCTTTCTTCAAACTGAGGTTTATGGCAAGGAGTGAATTAGGCATGGAATGAGTTTGCCAGGGCTTAGCAGACCTGGGATACTGGCTCCCCAGTGTGGCAGAGTGGCTCTTGGGTCAGGTTAGGATCTGGGAGACCCTGGATCAAATCCTCACTCTGCCACAGAACATGGCTGGGTGACCTTGGGTCTGCCTTACATATCTCACAGTGTTGTTATAAGCAGAGGTGGGATCCAGCAGGTTCTCACAGGTTCCCGAGAGTAGGTTACTAATTATTTGTGTGTGCCGAGAGGGGGTTACTAATTGGGGATTTTGCCACGTGATTTTTGCCTTAGTTACGCCCCTCCTCTCAGCAGTAGCGCGCAGAACTTGAAGCAGTCTAGCAGGAGGTGCACCGTTGTGTGTGGCAGCCTGCGCCTGCGTGCATTCGTTTCCCGCCCAAGGACCGGCGCAGCGGCTGTGTCCTTGCCACAGCCCCGCCCCAGGAATGTCCCGCTCCTGGAATGCCTGGCCACGCTCCCGCCGTGCCCCGCCCAGCCCCATTGGTGCTATGCCACAGTTTGAATCCTACCACCATGGAAACCTGTTACTAAAATTTTTGGATCCTTGATGGGTCACGTTGTCTGTTCAGTAATGGTCAACTGGATGGGAATTCTTCCCAAAGTTCTCCGTGACTTCCTCCATTCCCAATGCACAGTTTCTTGATTTTTAGAAAGATTCATGATAAATCCTGCCTTAGCTTTTTGCGGTAAACAGTGCCATCAAGTCACAGCTGACTTATAGTGGCCCCATAGCGTTATCAAGGCAAGAGGCTTTCAGAGATCATTTTGCCATTGTCTGCCTCGGCATGAACTGACAGTTCTTTTCTTAGATCCCATTCTATTAAAAATATATATTCTTACCTAAAACAGTTTAATAACACGGATAGGTACAGGCAGAGGTGTAGATACCACAGGGACATGTGGGGGCAAATGTCCCGGGTACCCACCATTTGATCACGGGGCGGAGGGGGGATGCAGAAAAATTTGTATTTTTTTGAAATTTTAGTGTTTTTACTTTGTCGGCCAGCAGGGGGTGCAATTTTTAGGCTAGTGGCCCAAAATTTCAGGCTATCATCAGGTGACACTCCTGATAAAACCAGCCAGGTTTGGTGAGGTTTGGTTCAGGGGGTTCATAACTTTGCCCCCATCCTCATTGTTTCCAATGGGAACTAATAGTAGATGGGGCTACCCTTTGAGGGTCCATAACTTAAGGTTAAGGAGAATCTGGGTTCTGTAGGAAAATCTGGGCTCTCTAGTCTAAACAACACTGAAAGTGATGCTGTTTCAGGGTGGATTCCTCCCACCCCACCCCCCAAACAGCATCACTTACAATATTGTTTAGACAAGGGAACCCATATTCTCCTTTTAAATCCATCTTAAAGGGAGAATCTGGGCTCCCTAGTTTGAACAACATTTAAAATTATGCTGTTTTGGGGTGGATTCCCCCCTTCCCAACAGCGTTACTTTCAATGTTGTTTAGACTAGGGAGCCCAGAGTCTCCCTTTAAGGTGGATTTAAAAAGAGAATCTGGGCTTTCTAGTCTAAACAACATTAAAAGTGATGCTGTTTCAGGGTGGATTCCCCCCCCCTCCCCCCAAAACCCAGCATCACTTTCAATCTTGTTTAAACTAGGGAGCCCTGGGTGTGTTCAGAATTGTGAGTTGGGGCATGTTCTATAATGTGATGGTGACTTTGAGATGACCTGGTGCAAAAAAAATCATTCTTTTGTTGGGGGGGGGGCAGGGCAGAAAACTCAGATTTTGCCCCGGGCTCCAATCTCCCTAGCTACACCTCTGGATGCAGGAAATACAAGTAAGAATAAGTACATTTATCATGAGGACTCCAAATTGTGTCTACATCAAGCATTAATTCTGAAAAAATGCACCTCTTGGTCTTTATCAACGTAGGCAAATTTGTATCTTCATGGCATTGCTGATAAACTAATAAACCATTTCCTCTACTAAATCTTATTATAAAAGTCCACTAAGTTTTCAATTGTCCAAAAAAAAATTAAGGAGCATAGGCTGAGAGAGTTCTGAGATAACTGTGACCGGCCCAGGGTCACCCAGCAGTCTTCATGTAGAGGACTGGGTAATCGATCCCGGTTCTCCACATCAGAGTCCGCTGCTCTTGAGACCATATTGGTTCCCTGTCTTAGCTTTTAGCCAACTGTGTATTTAAAATTCACTGAAACAGATAAAGCTCGTGAGAAAGCAAAACAAGTGAGCAGACACTACCAGTGGTATCAGGAGGTGGAGTCTCTGGAACTCCTGGAGGGGACTAGAAAGTTTGTGGGTGTGGCTATGGAACAGAATCTGAGTGGCATTCCTGTCTTTTGCTAAATTCAGTGGGCATAGCAGCAGCAACATCCTGTAATCCCAGAGAGATATACAAGGCTGGCAGTGCCCTATAGTATGGATTTGGTATGTGGCACTAGTAAAAAATGTTGGCCCCCACTGAGATTGAAAGACAACCTTTTAAATAAATTTTTCTTTGTTTTATAACTTTGTTCCTCGACAATAATATTACAGGGGAGGGTACAGTATAAGGGGAAATAGATGATTTATAAACTGAATGTAGTAACAGTTAAAGATATGATACAATATTGTTTCGGTCTCAATATATTGTTTACCTCTCCTTTTGAAAAAGAGAGGGACCTATGATGATTTTTGTATTTCTTATTTATTATGTTTTTGTTATTTCTTTGTATGCTTTCTCCTATATAGTTGATATTACTAATACTTTGTAACAAGAACAATTTTATATATTGGTTGAAAATTAATAAAAATATTTTTAAAAAAGACAACCTCACGGATATGTGAAAATTATTACTCTTTGCAGTACGCTACAACTAGAAGATCTGATCGGATGATTTATGATACAGCCATAGGCTTTAACAATATGACTCACAGGCACAGAAAAAAATATAGTTTACATAAAACTTGCAAAAATTGAAAACATCACTTTCTCATGGTTTTAAAATTTTTTAACAAAACTTGACTATTGCTAAAAATCTCAAAAACTTAAGGCCTTAATATATTGCAAAAATCTCAATAAAACAAGGAGTCAATTCAAACTGGTTACTTTTCCTAAACCCATTCTAGCTCTGATTTTTTTCAGCGGCCAGAGCAAAGAGATAAATCCAAAAGGAAACAAAAGAATCAGTGTCTGAGAGCAGGAAGATTTATTTATCAAAATCAGAAAAAGAATGTGCCTTGGTTAATTTAGCCAGAAATTTAATCCTGGGTTTACCACTGTAACAAGCTTTCAAACCACTTTTAGTTTTTGTAATTTGCCAGTTTACTTCTGCGCTGCTAAGCTCCCTGTAAAAAGCGTTTGGGCCTCATTTTGAAACCAGGACAAGCAAGACAGCTTTGCAAGAGCTGAGCTGCTAGACCAGAGCTCTTTCTAAAAAGTTCAGCTCCTTCACTGGTTACTGGTAATAAAAGATAATGCAAAGATGATCATTTAAGTAACACATGCAAGGTAAGATTAGAAACGCCTCTATTCAATCCTAAAGGAGCAGCAGTGGCGTAGGAGGTTAAGAGCTTGTGTATCTAATCTGGAGGAACCGGGTTTGATTCCCAGCTCTGCCGCCTGAGCTGTGGAGGCTTATCTAGGGAATTCAGATTAGCCTGTACACTCCCACACACACCAGCTGGGTGACCTTGGGCTAGTCACAGCTTCTCGGAGCTCTCTCAGCCCCACCTACCTCACAGGGTGTTTGTTGTGAGGGGGGAAGGGCAAGGAGATTGTCAGCCCCTTTGAGTCTCCTGCAGGAGAGAAAGGGGGGATATAAATCCAAACTCTTCTTCTTCTTCTAAAAACAGAGCAGCCCATCCAAGAGTGTATCTATTTTTAAATCAAGTGTCTTGCTATTTTAATTCAGACTGAAACACTCTTCCCTGGAAATAAGGAGAAATTCTCCTATCCCATTGATTTTCAGTTCAGCTGTTGCAGAAAGTTTTGATAGCTCTCAACGGGTTGGGTGGGGTCTTTTTCACTGAAAAGAAACTCTTCCACGGACATGTTTGACTTTTTAAAATACTAACGTGAAACTCAAGTCACTCCTGTAATTGGTTATGTCTTTCCGCTGAGGCCAAATCTATTCTGCGAACCAAAAAAACACATAATGGCCTAAAATGACAATAAATGGCCGGATCCTTTACTTCTGAAAAAAAGAAAGGGGGGAAAAACACTATCCAGATCCAGTAGCACCTTAAAGACACACACGTTTTTCAAGGTACAAGCTTCTGAGAGTCAAAGCAAAGATCCTCTGAAGATGCCAGGCACAGATGTAGGCGAAACGTCAGGAGAAAATGCTACTAGAATACAGCCATACACAGTGGTGGGATCCAACAATTTTAGTAACAGGTTCCCATGGTGGTGGGATTCAAACTGTGGCGTAGCGCCAATGGGGCTGGGCAGGGTACGATGGGGGCGTGGCTGGGCATTCCAGGGGTGGTGCATTCCTGGGCGGGGCTGTGGCAAGGACACAGCCGCTGCGCCGGTCCTTGGGCGGGAAACGAATGCATGCAGGCACAGGCTGCCACGCATGCCGGTGCATTTCCTGCTAGACTGCTTCAAGTTCTGCGCACTACTGCTGAGAGGAGGGGCAACTAAGGCACAAATCATGTGGCAAAATCAATTAGTAACCCCCTCTCAGCACACACAAATAATTAGTAACCTACTCTCAGGAACCTGGGAGAACCTGCTGGATCCCACCTCTGGCCATACAGTCCGGAAACCACACAGCACCCCGATCAAAGCTCTGCCATCAGATATGGGATGAAGGAAATTTCAGAAGCTTATACCCTGGAAATCTTGTTGGTCCTTACATGTCGACAGCACTCGAACTTTGCTCTTTGACTTCAGACCAACCTGGCGACCCCACCTATCCTGAGAATCACATCTGAGGACAAGAGAGAGATTTCACCCAACATACTCACCCACCTTTACTTACTTATGCATTCACCACCACAGAGAGCAATTATCTTCTAAAGCAGATGGAAACAATCAAGCTAGAGGTGAACTCAAGACATGGTACTCAACCCCAGCATCTTGGGAAGAAAAGCTGCATGCCTCATCAGAAACTCACAAACCATCTCTTTTATAGCTCTGAAGGTCCCGCCTCTCCACCGCCAGTATTTAGTCCACACATACACAACTTACTGCTTACGTAGTCATCCCCCCCCCCCTCCGGGGAGCCAAGCTTGTTGGCATTAATCAGGAGCAAAAGGGCTCCCCGCGGTGCATCCAATCAATAATAATTGCCCTTCTTTGGAAAGAGAAAAACAGTTATTTTTATTCAGTCTCTGTCAAGCCATCAACTTGGACATAAGTCCCCATAATTGCTTCCCCCTGACCTTTTCTCAGCGAGGCTCAGGTAATGTTGCAGAAGGAAATTATCTTGAACTACCCACCCAGGGAAGATATACCCCAGACAAATATGATTCTGGATTTGCATTTGCTTCTTGGTTGGTATTTTGAGAATGGGAGAGTGATGTAGCATCTGCGAACATTTCTAATGCTCAAGTCAGTTCCACTGTGTAATAAATGCACCACTGCCCTTTAAAGATACCGCCTGTCACTGATCAATAACAGCATGACTCTTCCCTGAAATTAGCAAGGAAACAGACAGTCTATGCTGTACCCTTAACAGTGGTGCCCTATCATTTTTATTTTGCTGTAAAGTCACTTATGGCGACCCTGAAGGGTGTTCAAGGCAAGAGATGTTCAGAGGTGGTTTGAGTTTGCCTACCTCTGCATTTCAACCCTGGTCTAGAAGCAAGCCTTTATTGGCATAGACAACAGTACAACAATAATAAAAAACGGATTAAAAAGCATATACAATACAGGAAATAAGTGTTAGGTTGAAGGAAATCTACTGGCGCTTAGTAATTTCCAGGAGAAAGTCTGCCACTATCATACAGAGAGAAGGATCAGGGTTGTCCAACAAGTAGTGTAATCTAATTAAATCAGGGAGATGGGGTAAATGTAAAGGAGTAAGATTCACATACTTGGATCTGATTTCCTTGAATCTGAGACAGTGTAGTAATTGGTGGGCCAGAGATTCAACTGAGCCGTCGTTACATGGGCACAATCTTTTAGCCTTTTCTTGCTTATTAAATCTGCCATGTAATAAGGCAGAAGGCATAACATTGAACCTGGCGAGCATTATGGCTCTCCTTTGAGCAGGGTTTATTAAGCAATACAGGTAGTGTGCCAAGTGGCCCCATTCAAATGGGAGAGAAAAATACAGGGGGGAGCACATTTTCTTGGCTGCAGTGATTAGGGTAGAGAACTCTCTATCCAATAGTTGACCTTTTAATTTCCTATAAGCTTCTGAATAGGACAAAGGGCAAAGTGAATCCACTGACAGTCCAATAGAGGCCATTTTTTCTTCAATTATGGAAAACCAGGGGTTGGAATGGGTGTCAGAGAGCAGACGGTGGACCAGGGATTTACAGTCTGAGAGAAAATGAATTCGCAGCCAGAATCTAAAAGTCCTCAGCCAAGCGGCTGATTCCAAGGAGTTTTGACCTAACTCCAGACAAAGGGCTGCATAGGGCATTTCAACCCTGGTGTTCCTTGGAAGTTTCCCATTTGAATACTTGTCAGGGTTGAGGCTGACAGTGAGAGATTGGTCCATGTTCATGAACTACAATTCCTACGAGCCCCTGCTGGCAAGGCCAACTGGCCATGCTACCAGGGGCTGATGGGAGTTGTAGCCCATGAACATCTGAAGCGCCAGAGTTGGACACCTCTGATGTAGGCGAAATGTTAGGAGCAAAACCTACCAGGCCACAGCCACGCTGCCTGGAAAATCTAGGAATGTTCAACTGGGAGAAGAGAAGCTTAAGGGATGTCAGCTTCATAGTGACATTTAAATATCTGAAGGGTTGTCGTGCTTCTTTTCTGCTGCTCCAGAGACTAGGACCCAGGAGTAATGGATTCAAACTACAGGAAAAGAAATTCCACCTAAGCATTAGGAAGAACTTCCTGACAGTAACTTCCTGACATATTCCATAGTGGAATATGCTACCTTGGAGGGTGGAGGAGTCTCCTTCTGTGGAGGCTTTTAAACAGAGGCTGGATGGCCATTTGTCGGGGGTGCTTTGATTGTGTATTCCTGCATGGTAGGGGATTGGACTTGATGGCCCTTGTGGTCTCTTCCAACTCCATGATTCTATAACTCATTAATGCCCAGAATCTCCAGGCTTTCCTCACAGGAGAGGGGCTCCACCCTCTTCATCATCATGGTTGCTCTTTGAACACAAAAATGTAGTATAAAAAGTACCAGTGGTTGCCCAGTAAAAGGTGGCAGGCTGATCAAGAGAGGTGAAAGGAAGGAGCAGCTACCTACACATGCATCATGAAGTCCCTGAACACTGAAATCCCTTGCCCTTCTATAAACCATGCCTACTACTTCTGCAGGGATGCTCTCCTCTCTCCTCCCTTTCAGGCTACTCAAAGCCAGAGAGCCACTGCCCCTTGGGTGCTGGTCACTCTTCCTGGCAACTACCTTTTCCTGGCCTCGAGCTGCCCTCCTGTAGCCTGTGTGCCATTCAGCCACAAATGCCCTTGTGTGTGCTTCCCACAGCACAAACCTTCTCAAGCTATACAACTGAAGAAGCTATCAGGCAACAGGCAGAGGTTTATGGCCAAGAAATAACCTTCCTTGCCCATGATCCAGCGTGCCTCAAATTCTCCCATTTTTCTTCCCAACTGGGGCCCACAGTGGCTTACAACATCATTTCCCCCTCTTCTACAACAACCCTATGATGCACGTTAGGCTAATAGTGATTGGTCCAAGATCACACAGGCAGCTGTGGCAGAGTGAGATCTGATGCGGGGTCTCCCAGATCTAGTCGACCAACCTAACCCGCTAACCCTTGCACCACACTGCCTCTCTGCATTGGCACACCAGCACTTGATCTTCACAGCCTAATTATAATGCCCTGACCATCTTATGGGGGGAAATTCAGAAAAAGCCAGTGCACATCACAGCAAGATTTCTTTCATGGACCTCTTTCCTCATGCCCTGCTGTCACTTTCCATTCGCTCAGCGACAAGCAAGACCACTTTTAGCACCCCTTTTATTTTGCTTCACTACCAGAGTGGGGAGATTTGCTAGTGGAGATCTTCCCTCAGCCCACAGCCAGCCTTCCCTCTCCCTTGCACTGCTTTGCATGCCTCCCCTCCACATTGCCAGCTGCTTCAAGTAACAGAAAAGAAGCTCACTCACACAACACCAACCTCTAATTTTCTTGATATAAAGAGAACTTGGAAACAACAAGCTTCTGTTGAGTGGTGACAGCAGCACCAGCAGCAGGAAGTGTTGCATGGAGGGGAGCGGTGAGAAGGGAAGGGAAGGGAAGGAGAAAGAATATCTGCTCTAGGACAGTCCCCTTTTTAGCAGCCTGTGGTATGGGGAATTGCTTTGCATCTTTCATGGTAGGGTAGGAGAGGATAACTTTTGGAACAGTAATTTCGACATAAGTGCAGCTTAAAGGACTAAGCCAGCAACTCTTGGCTACCGGGTGAAATAAGATCTGCCTTTAAGAATCACTTGATGGGTGGCGTTAAGAGAACCAAGCCTGGAGCTCTCTGCAGAAAAACTCCAAAGGAGAGAGTGCCTCCTCATGTATAAACAGATAAACATGAGGAGAGCACTCTGCAAGCCCACTGTGCAGAGAAGAGTCCCAAGATAAGCATTCCATGCATAACGGGCCAGCCTGAACCAATGGTCAGCGTAAGAGTCTAAGCCTTTCTTACACATTTGACCACATCCACTCCTGCTCAAAGGTGAATTATTATCCCTCTTTAACATCTTTATCATCGGCAGATTTCTAAAGCACAGCAACAGAATAAAATAGAAAATGATCTTGCAATTATATCCCCCTATACTTTGAACACCCATGCACATTTGGAAGGGCACATGGATGTGGGTGGCCTTAGTCAAGCAATTTCAGACTCCCTTGTGAACTTGTCAGGAGTGCCCTGCGGCAGCCCCTGACCTCCAAGTTCAAACAGCATTCACACAGCACTACCATTTGTAAGAACCAAGGGCCGTATGCATGGTTCCTACTGCTTGCAAGATTGCAGAACTACAAAAGAAAACCAAACAGAGGCCCCAGTTCTCACAAATGGCATCTTCACACAAGTGTTTTCAAACCATCAGCTCAGCAGGTGCCCAAGCATCCTTCCACGGTCCTTGAGTGGGATGCCGGATTTGTTTGAACCAGATTGGGGAGATTTAAACACAACACATTTTCTGGGTCTTCCATCAGCAATCTTTGATCTCACTTGGATCTCACCCTCCTGTCATTATAAAGGCACGGCTTCTGGACATCCATGCAAGTCAGGACGTCTACTGTCAAATGTGGGCCTGGCCGTGGCTTCAGAAGTTATCCCAACAGGGAAGAGCAGCATGTGCAAGCTGCCCCGGCGGGCTCACTCATCGTAGTAATATGACATTTGAAATTCAGACTGTGTTTCCCAGCTGCCTCCGGGTCCAAGGGTTGTGCCCTGCCCCAGAAAGGAAGCGCCAAAGCCTGCTTTTGGATGTGATAGTGTTGCAGAAGAAGCATGGGGGGACCTGAACGCCTCCTTTGCAAGACAGTGGCTCAGAAGTTTCCGAGAGAATGGCTTTCTGCCCTCTCCTGATTAAAAAAGAAATCGAGTTCTGGCATAAAGAGTGACTTGTTTCCTCTTACTTTTGGAGAGTAAGAGCCAGGTTGTAGCTGGCGGATTTGATCTTATTCTGGGCTTCTAGGTGGGTCATGCCTTCCGTGTTGCTGCCGTCAATGGCGACCACCATGTCCCCCTGGTTCATCTGGGACTGAGCTGCTTTGCTGCCAGGTGTAATCTGGAGAGGAAAAAAGAAAGGAAAATAAAGTGAAGGGAGACAGGAAGTCTGTCAAGACAGCGTGCAGTCTTTTCCTACTGTATATATTTACTGTGCACTCCAAAGGGGGAGAGGCTGAAGCCGTGCCGGAAGAGGCGGAAGGGTCGTGCCCACGACCATGCTGCCAGCACCATGCAAATTGGCATGGATGGTGGCGCTGAGGGACTTACCTTGGTGGTCAGCCACCGTTCGGCCGAGGCGAATTTACTGGTGGTCCCTTGTCCCTCCATGATGCGGCTGGTCTCTACCCGGGCCAGGGCTTTTACGGCCCTGGCCCCTGCCTGGTGGAATGCTCTTCCTCCATCTGTTAGGGCCCTGCGGGACCTCGGGGAGTTAAGCAGGGCCTGTAAAACCGAGCTGTTCCACCGGGCCTTTGGTGAGGCTGGCCGCTGAGTCCGCCCTTCTTTGTTGCTCCTTACAGCTTTGTCACCTGCTGACTGAATATCGGCCAGTCCCCTTCCGGGGGGTTAATGCCGGACATCATCTACTTATTTTAATTGTGGAAGATCACTGCTGCTAGTGTTTTAATGTTTAATTTATTTATTGTTTTAATTGAAACTATTTGCTGTATTCAAAGGTTGATTGTTTTGTAAACCGCCCTGAGCCCTTCGGAGGTAGGGAGGTCTATTAAATTTAATAATAATAATAATAATAATAATAATAATAATAATAATAATAATAATAATAATAATAATAATAATAATAATAATAATAATAATAGTTCTCAAACTCAGAAGCAGGGTCCTGCAGCAGCTGACCACCACCACAAATGCTCACACTGGCATTCCAGGGGTGTTCCAGGGAGGCAGGATTTCCATCGCAGGAATGTCCCCCTTCAAAAGCACAGACTTACACCATCCAAACAGGTGGCATATGTCATTTTTTACTATGGGCTTTCCCAGGATAGAAAGGAGTTATTTCTCCTTCCCCAGCATCCATGTCATCCATTGCCTCTTCGTCCCCAGCCACCACTCACCTCCCTTTGGCTTGGGCTACCCCCACATCCCTATACAACCACCACCTTCTTTAGCTGACAAAAAAGTTTAAGGAAAAATGGTTATCAAAGCGGCACAATATATTTTCTTCTTTGTGCAATGAGATTTCAGGAAAATTGTATATACTAGACTGGAAAACCTATTTGATCCCTGTGATAGGCCCTTTCTTTCCACTTAAAAGGATCCTTGCAGACTCTTAGGATTTTGAGGAACCAGGATTTTGTTCAGACCTCTAAACCATCCCCTCAGAAAATATTCTTAGGGTAGAAAGTGTAAAGACTTTGGGTTAGTTGCCGTGAGGTAAGTTTTGTGGTGACCAAAGAAGCATATGGAGATCCCCAAGGTGGGAGCTGTATATAAATAAATTTAAGCTAATTATGGCCTCAGCTTGTGGACTGAATTCTCTTTAACACCAAGTGCAAATTGGCTTTCGCTGACTCCTGCATGTCACAACTACTCACCTATATTCCTACTAATAATGAAGAGCTGGGACAGTGGTGTAGACAGAGGTGGGATCCAGCAGGTTCTCACAGGTTCCCAAGAGTAATTATTTGTGTGTGCCAAGAGGGGGTTACTAATTGGTGATTTTGCCACGTGATTTTTGCCTTAGTTATGCCCCTCCTCTCAGCAGTAGCGTGCAGAACTTGAAGCAGTCTAGCAGGAGGTGCACCGGCGTGCGTGGCAGCCTGCGTGCATTCGTTTCTTGCCCAAGGACCGGCGCAGCGGCTGCGTCCTTGCCACAGCCCCGCCCAGGAATGTCCTGCCCCCGGAATGCCCGCCCCCACCCCCGTCGTGCCCCACCCAGCCCCATTGGTGTTACACCACAGTTTGAATCCCACCACCATGGGAACCTGTTACTAAAATTTTTGGATCCCACCACTGGGTGTAGAACTAAACATGCTTAAGAATTAAGTTCTGCAATGGAGCCGCACAAGAACTTGGGACCACCTGAATGCAGAAGGAATGATCCAATCATAGAACATGTTCTAACTTCTTTGGCAAAAGGATTGAATGCAGTCCCCAAGGCTTTGCTCATAAAGGCCAGTATTCTGTTTCAGAAGTCCCAAAAAGACTGGCTGGAGGCACTGAGGAAAGGTTTGAGCTGATCTGAATCTGGTTTTCTCTCTCCCACCCCGCTTTCTCTCGTAGAAGGTATACTGGAGATCTGAACTCCAGCACATTCTGGTTCGTACAGCTCCTATTCATCCCAACAGAGATTGCATTAAAAAAAATGTCCTAATAGATTACCTCCAAAGGAGGATCCACATCCTACCATATACTAGCAGCTTCCAACACTCAGAGATTACTTTTGACACAAAAGGACAGGATATGAGTACTCTTATCAATCTGATACTGTGTTTCAGAGCAGTTTAGTCTGCTTAAATACCCTTGAACAACTGTGCTATTGTTTAGTGGTTTCCCACAAAACAAAGAATATAAGATAGGGACAAACAATGGCAGGCTTAGAGGACAAATCCAGACCTTTTTTTTACACTCCAGCCCTGCACTTTTTGCTTAAGTGTAGCATCTTGTTAAAGACTAGAGATATCACTACAATACAATCACTGATTGATGCAAATGTATGCAAGACCCAGCCATATGGTCGCCGGAGCCAATCTTCCAGTTGTTGTCCGACAGCCCGTATGTATTGTCGACCACGATGCCCCCAAAGCAACCACAGCAGAAACGGCAGGAAGGCCAAATATTTGATCTGACCAGACTGGAATGTGTCCAATGTGACTCCTTCCAAATAACAGGCTGAGTTGGCTTGGTAACTGCAACACTTGATAGAATAGCGGCTGCCAAGCAGAAACCGAGATAATAAGCTTGGCTAATGCAGGCTCTTCACAAGAGAGAGACAGAGCGAGGGGTCTTCAGCCACCCAGAGGACTCCGCATTTCTCCCATCCTGAAATACAGATGCCCACTTGTCATAAAACCGGTAACTATTCCACGCTGCTGACGTCTCCAAATGCAGGAAAGCTGACTCCTGGTGCAGCAACACCTGCTTGTACTTATCAAGAGTGAAGCCTCATGGCTGAGAACTGAACTCTCTCGCTGAAAAAAGCCCCAAACGCAGCCTAAATTTGGAATTCCTGCCCATCTCGCCAGCCTCTCCACCTTCACTGACTTCATGCGCTCGGGACTAAGCAAGTAATTTCCACCAATGTAAGCCTGGATTTTGTTATGGAATGATTCTGGACAAAAACTTTCCAATCTGAAGCAGAGGTGATATGATCCTTGCAGGAATACTAGTTCACTCATACGGATCAGCCACAAGCCTATGGCCACTTATGCATTTACACCTTACCCCGCAGCTGAGAAGCAGTCGATTCTCTAATCTTTGCAGTGTAGTTTCCTATTTACACCGTTCTTCTTTTCCATGTGGTGTTTTTGTTTCCTTATCCCAGCCAATCTGCCATTTTGCCTCATCCCCCCCTTTGTTGTTGCCACACCACCTCCATTTGGGAATTTGCCAGTCACCTTTGGGGGGCGTCTTTTGTCTAGTGATAGATCGGTGAAACAGCCTTGTCAATTTCACTGGGTTCACCACTGCAGTCTACCACTCCAATGATAGTCTTCAAATATGAAAACTTTAAAAAGCCAGCAGGGGAAACTCCGCAAACCTTTTGATCATCCTGAAATGGTGGCCAATAGAGTGTGAGGAACTACTGTTGGGTGGGTGGAGGAAGGCAGGGAGGAGCAAGAAAACCTGAGGGAATGGTAATGTATTGGTATCTCCTTCGCTTTCCCTGAGAAGGGAGAAAAAAAGGGTTGACTCAAAGAACTTTTGGAAACTTAAAGAGCTTTCAGGATTCTCCAGTCTGAGACCCAAAGAGGGGAAAACGTGTGTAATTGAGAATCAAACCCGAAAGAGATAGAAAATATTGACGAAGACTATTTGCTGAAAGGGTCGAAGGAAGAAATAAGGGACAAAGTAAAATTACTATGTGTTCTTTTTTAAGTAATGATTAAATAAGACATATTATTTCGATATGTAACTAACAGACTTAATTATAGAGGGGAAGTCAGAGAGAGGGAAGGGAAGGGGAGAAGGGGGATCAGAGGGTAGGGGGTTTAATGATTACAGGAGTAGACAAAATTATGTATTAGATATTAAAGTTTTTATGTGTTATATGGAGTAGTGGACCAAGCTGCTTTCATTTATTTAGTATTATTATCATGATTATTATTTGCAAATCTGTAAAAAGCGACATGTCTACTTTTGTCTTGTTTGAAATGCAATAGATATATTTTTTAAAAAAAGAGAGAATCAAACCCAAAGGGAATATATGCTCAAAGTGAAGAAGTTCACATGTGCATAAATGACTTACCGGTATGTTTACATGACAAATTTGGAGAATTGGCGTATAGGACATTTTCCAGGATATATGCTTCATTCCAGGCATGGTCTCTTAGCCTCTTCAGTAGAATAAACCTTTTCTAGCCTTTTGATATGCTAGGATCTAGGAGACCCTGACTAAAATCCCCATACAACAAACTGGGTGACATTAAGAACATAAGAACATAAGAACAAGCCAGCTGGATCAGACCAGAGTCCATCTAGTCCAGCATTCTGCTACTCGCAGTGGCCCACCAGGTGCCTTTAAGAGCTCACCTGCAGGATATGAAAGCAATGGCCTTCTGCTGCTGCTGCTCCTGAGCACCTGGTCTGCTAAGGCATTTGCAATCTGAGATCAAGGAGGATCAAGATTGGTAGCCATAGATTGACTTCTCCTCCATAAATTTGTCCAAGCCCTTTTTAAAGCTATCCCGGTTAGTGGCCATCACCACCTCCTGTGGCAGGATATTCCAAACACCAATCACACGTTGCGTGAAGAAGTGTTTCCTTTTATTAGTCCTCATTCTTCCCCCCAGCATTTTCAATGTATGCCCCCTGGTTCTAGTATTGTGAGAAAGAGAGAAAAATTTCTCTCTGTCGACATTTTCTACCCCATGCATAATTTTATAGACTTCAATCATATCCCCCCTCAGACATTGGGTCAGACACTTAATCTCAACCTAACTACTTCACAAGATTGCAGTGAGAATAAAATGGATGGGACAGCCTTCTTCGCTTCCCTGGGCTCCTCAGAACACAGCTACGATTTGTTGAGAACATTACCATTAAGGCGCAAGGACTTAATTCTTCGTTCCATTCCAGTGGCTAGCAGAAACATCATGGGATTGTCAAGCAACTGAAATGCCCTTAGATTTTTTCTAGGCTGCCTACAGGCATTAAACCAAGCCAACCATCGTGAAATTTCCTTCTATGCTACACTAATGTCACAATTTCATCCACATGTTTATCCTCCTTAAAGGACCAAGTAAAAATATTTCATTTACTTAGCAACCACATGGCGACTATGTCCGATCACAAATGAAAACTGCTGTAAAGTTCAGTAGGGTGTATCTGTGACAAATTGTGTTTTGGAGCAAAGCTTGTTGCCAAGGGAGTTGTGGTGCACTTTCAGGATTCAGATCTATTATCTATCACTAGCGGGGCCCGGCCACGCGTTGCTGTGGCAATTGTCCTTCTCATCACAGTCCGCAACCCTCACAGATGTCCATGCAGGTCCAATGATCCGCAGCATAGCCTTTGGGGGTGGTCAAATGGAATCCCTCTTTCCCTTTTCAATTCACACTGTTATATGGTGGTGTCTGCACTTGGTTCTCTCCACCTTTCTGCTGTCCTCACAATAACTCTGAGGGGCAGGTGTGGCTGACAGAGCAACTGGCCCAGTATTATTCATGGGACATCGTTGATGAGTGGGGATTTCAGCCTGGATCCCCACAGTCCTCGTCTGCCTGTCTTTCTAAGTACATTGCAGGGAGATAAATGATGTAGAATGTACATTTATAGTAGATAAAACAGGACTGGAAAGCAAACCCAACTGGTTCAGTAATATTATTGTTATTATTTATTTCATTTATAGGCTGCACTTCCCCTTACGGGCTTAGGGCGGCTTCCAATGTAGAAAAATATAATAAAATCAAAAGACTAAAATCCACAATCTACTACTACCCTAAAAGATTAGATAGTGACTAAAACACTCAGGATAATGAATGGGGCATATTCCTGTTGTCATAGGCAAATATTGGAGGGAAAAATAATGATAAAGAGAGAAGGAAGCCATTATTATTGTAGATTTCATAGCTGCCAGATCTTTAGCTGGTTGTTGGCCTTCATTACAATTCGAGCCTCACCCAGAGGCCTAGGAAGTTGTAATGTATTGGCATAGTATTCGTGCGGATCCCAGCAGGGCTGCCTTCTGAATTTGACAGATGTTAATTTTGTCAATTCGAAGATGTTTCAAATGCTGCCATAGTGTTTTTGGGATGGCATCATCATCATCATCATCATCATCATCATCATCATCATCATCATCATTATTATTATTATTATTATTATTCAATTTAATAGACTGCCCTACCCCCGAGGGGCTCAGGGCGGTTCACAAAACAATCAAACACTTAAATACATCAGATAGTTTCAATTAAAACAATAGATAAATTAAACATTAAAACACTAGCAGCAGTAATCTTCCACAATTAAAATAAGCAGGTGATGTCCAGCATTAACCCCCCGGGAGGGGACTGGCCGATATTCAATCAGCAGATGACATATGGAGCTGTAAACTGAGACGGTAAACTGTGGCTGCCTCAACCATAGGCCTCAACCATAGGCTCTGTAGAATTGCATTCGATCCTGCAGGGCCCTTTTGCGTCAAACAGAGCATTTGCCCGGGCAGGGGGCTGGGGCCAAGAACGCCCTGGCCATCTCTTTATAGGGATGTTAAAAGAATATGATCTTTACCCAAGGTTTCTCTCTTCAAAAGACTATATCATTCCAATAGATGCTATAATTAGAAGCTAACTGACTTCCACAATCAACTTCCAAGAAAGTCAAAGGCATGCAATTGGGACTTGTACAGGAATGCTCCATAATCAAAACTGAGGGACGTTCCACGGCCCTGTGACAGATAAGGTAAAGCCAACTCTGAAGTGTTTGGGAACATTAGGCACTATCTTGTTCCAAACTGGAAGAAAGGAATGGAGTGAAGAGCTTCTGTCTCCCAACACCATCAGCTTGTCTGCACTGCAGCTTCCCATAGGTTGGACCTGCAGCCCGCCACTTCTTAGGACTTGCCACCTACTTTACAACCAACTGTCTGATCTGTTAGCCACTGTCAAGCAGGACCCCCAACATTGGCTCACCAGTCAAAGGGGATCCAGGCAGAGGTGGGATCCAGCAGGTTCTCACCAGTTCCCGAGAGTGGGTTACTAATTATTTGTGTGTGCCGAGAGGGGGTTACTAATTGGGTCTGCTTTTCCATTAGAAATTCCATTAGGTCCAAAAATCATAAAGTCCTGTTGTTTCCTCTGTGGCTGGTTAGCGAAGGTAGAAAACGGGATAATTCTCCCTGTTGGGCTGTTTTAAAAACATGTTTTAGAAATATGGTAAAGTTCCTTGTTTAAGGAAAGTATCCTTCTTTTGGTTTCTAGAAACAAAATTAAGTATTTGAAAGTATTATTTGACAGGCAGTCAATTTTCTGTTGGCAGCAGACGATAGGACTTGCTATAATGAGTTTAAATTATGGACAGAAAGATACCAGCTGGAAATTAGGAACTTTTTTTAACAGTAAGAGTTTTTTACAGTAACAGAGAAATTATTAATGCCCCGCCCCTGGAATGCCTGGCCACGCCCCCATTGTGCCCCGCCCAGCCCCATTGGTGCTACACCACTGTTTGAATCCCACCACCATGGGAACCTGTTACTAAAATTTTTGAATCCCACCACTGGATCCAGGTGGCTGGTGCTACCTGCTTTTCCAGCTCCCTACCCCCACCCTACAAAATATATGGGAGAATACAATAGGTTCCCCCATATAAAAAAAGAAGCCACCCTAAGGACTGCCAGAAATCATTCAGATACGAAGTTTTATAAGTGGTCAGATTCTCTTATATGCTGGGAAACAGTCTTGTGGCATGTAAAAGACTATAGGGTTTTATCTCTCAAGTGCTAAAAACCATTGCATGCCCCACACTCTCAAACATTTACTACTACACGTCAGCTATCAAATATGAAATAGCATTCTATATTAATCTATTGCTAGCAAACATTAAATAACATTACAAATCAACTTTCTAATATAAATGATAAAAAGCTGAAGCCAAAACATCACTGGATTTCATTTCAAATAAAGATACAGAATATTGGTTAAGCATGCAATAAACATTGAAATGTTATGTTGTGAATTGATCGATCCAGATCAATCTGGCTACTGATCTCGGCAAGAAATGGTTCAAACCGATAATATTGGAGCATTGGAAAGTCAAATTGGGGATTGTTGTCATTTTCCATTCTCAGATGTAATGGGATGATTTCAATGGTGGGATCCAAAAATTTTAGTAACAGGTTCCCATGGTGGTAGGATTCAAACAGTGGCGTAGCACCAATGGGGCTGGGTGGGGCATGACAGGGGCGTGGCCAGGAATTCCGGGGGCGGGCCATTAATAATTTCTCTCTTACTATAAAAAACTCTTACTGAAAAAAAAAAGTTCCTAATTTCCAGCTGGTATCTTTCTGTCCATAATTTAAACTTATTATAGCAAGTCCTATCGTCTACTGCCAACAGAAACAACTACTTCTCCTCTAATTGACTGCCTGTCAAATACTTAATACTTTCAAATACTTAATTTTGTTTCTAGAAACAAGGAACTTTACCATATTTCTAAAACATGTTTTAAAAACAGCCCAACAGGGAGAATTATCCCGTTTTCTACCTTGCTAACCAGCCACATAGGAAACAACAGGACTTTATGATTTTTGGACCCAATTAGTAACCCCCTCTTGGCACACACAAATAATTAGTGACCCACTCTCGGGAACTGGTGAGAACCTGCTGGATCCCACCTCTGGATGATTTTAATTTCTTGGTTCTCCCAAGCCCGCACTGTCCAGCCAAGGATTTCCTGCCTCCCAAGTCATTCAGCACAAAACATCTGTAAAGTTGCATCCGGTAAGGGCATTCAATACAATAGGAAGGGTTTTAATGTGACACCCATCGACCTGAAATTTATTTTCATATACAGTGTCTTAAAATAGCTTTGACTTTGAATACGACCCAACGTTCTCAGCACTTGACGCTTCTGTGAACACTCTGATTGCCTGAGTTATGTGGACAATTAGAGTGTTTACTCGGTATTCTGAATTACATATACATACACACTCTGGAAGCTAAACTTTGCATGTTTAATTTATTTGTATGAAATGTTTAAACTATAACTCCCACAGCCCTGCATGTAATGTAGAATATGAACCAATCCCAATTGCCCAGCCAAACTGCCTTTACCATTTTGCTCAGCAAAGTGTAAGCATAAGCTTAAAGTTGCTGCCACATCAAAGATGCAATCATGTCGGCAAGCAGTTAAATGTCACTTTAGTTCCTAATAGCATGACGCCTTTCCCATGTCTAAGCAAACAATTGCCTAAGACACGCCCCAGTAAGATGTGGCAGAAGCAAACATTAAACTTGCTTATGGTCAATTCCGCTCTTGGGACATCTCTACCTAAGTTAGAGCTCACGTTTCAAACTCCTAAGTGCTCCTGCACAACCACTGGGACTCGGCATCGGTTTTGTACATTTCAGCTCAGCCTCCGCAACGGCGGTCAATCCTTCCTGACTTCCAGTTGGGAACCACTACTTTTCAGGAGCAACCATGCTCCGAACTCAGCTCGATTCCAGTAAAGTGCAGAATCTCTGGTGCCAGGAGTCCCCCTATTCAGCCAATCACAGCTGAGTGCTTCATTAAGCAGCGCATAGCTGGCTGACCAAAAAATAAAATAATGCACCAAGTCCCTCCATTCCTGGTAGGTTTTTTTATAACGGTGTGGGGATAGACGTGAACATGGTCAGTAGAACAGTGACCAATCGGAACGGAGCGGCTAAGAGGCATAGGATGATTCTCATCTCGAGTTGACTGGGATCAAGCTGAGTTTGCAGTGGAACAACAATGGTTTTGACCCTAGGTTGGTACCTTCTCTTAGGAACTAATTGGGAACCTATTTTACTCGTGTGCAGAATATGTGTGATATAGTTCAAATGGAAACAAACAGAAAGGGAATCTTTCTCTTTCTCTGATCCTAACAGCTAGTTCCAGAAGTCAATGTCTTTCCTAAGCCGTTATGCAGCCAAACAGTTTTGGGAAATGGAAAGTCAGTGATTAGAGGACATATTATTCCTCCTTCTCAACATATACACAGCTGAGTTTAGCTTTCGAAAGAGTTGGGAATTAAGCAGAGGGATTCCAGAGCGGAATTCAGGGGACAAGAAACAATTGATTACGGTAATTCAGATTCTCTGTGACAACGTGATAGTCCACTGTATTAATATTATTAATTATAATTATTATTGAATTTTGTTTAATATCACAGTTGCCAATTCTCTCTCATCACACAGAGGCCTGGGACACTGTAATGTATCAGCATAGTATTTGTGCGGATCCCAGCAGGCTTGCCTCCTGAAACTGACAGAGGCGGAGTTTGTCAATTTGAAGATGTTTCAAATACAGCCTTTAGTGCAGAGGTGGAATCCAGCAGGTTCTCACAGGTTCCCGAGAGTAGATTACTAATTATTTGTGTGTGCCGAGGGGGGGTTACTAATTGGTGATTTTGCCACGTGATTTTTGCCTTCATTACGCCCCTCCTCTCAGCAGTAGCATGCAGAACTTGAAGCAGTCTAGCAGAGGTGGTGCACAGGGCGCAAGCGTGGCAGCCCTGGGCGTCCTGCATTCAAGCTTCTGCCCAAAAGGACTACGCGAGTGGCTGCGCCCTTACCGCTTAGGACAGCCCTGCCCAGGAAATGCCCGGCCATGCCCCCGCCGCAGTTCCTCGGGCCCAGCTCCCACTGGCTTACACCACAGTTTGAATCCCAACACCATGGGAACCTGTTATTAAAACTTTTGGATCCCACCACTGCTTTGGTGTTTTTGGAATTACCGATTATCACTAAGACAAACTTAGCTGGTTTGAGCTCTAGTTGCTGAATCTTCAGCTGGTTTGTGCCATACAAGCTGAATATCGGTTTTCAGATTGTGGTATTTAATTGTGGTTCTTTTTCATTGAGCCTGCTGTCACCAGGTATTGCTATGTCAATGACAGTCACTTCCTTGTCCTTGATCACTGTCTGGTGTATTATGCGCCAACACTTTGTCCTTTATTATTGACATTGTTGTTGCTAGAAGACTTTGGATTTATGCTTCTCCCTTCTCTCCTGTAAGGAGACTCAAGGTGACTTACAAACTCCTTTTCCTCCCTCTTCTCCCAGCAGACACCTTGTGAGGTAGGTGGGGCTGAGAGAGTTCTGAAGAACTGTGACCAGCCCAAGGTCACCCCAGCAGGCTTCATGTGTAAGAGTGGGGAAAGAAATTCAGCTCACAAGATAAGAATCCACTGCTCATGTGGAGGACTGGGGAATCAAACCCAGTTCTCCAGATTAGAGCCCACTGCTCCTAACCATTACACCACGCTGGCTCTCATAAGTCTCTTAGCTAGGATCCATCCAACCAAGATGCGAAGCCAGGCTCCGGAGTTGGCTTATTAACCACAGTCAGTCTTAACTGTGGTTTTGCCTAATGGATAACCACAAACATCTGATCCTAGCTCAGTTCTGACTTCCTGCCTAGAAATGCC
Source organism: Sphaerodactylus townsendi (assembly GCF_021028975.2). Classification (NCBI taxonomy): domain Eukaryota; kingdom Metazoa; phylum Chordata; class Lepidosauria; order Squamata; family Sphaerodactylidae; genus Sphaerodactylus; species Sphaerodactylus townsendi. The sequence goes on from NC_059432.1 coordinate 15,859,432, forward strand.
TTTCCAGCCTACAGAAAGAAGGCAATGAAATCAGGATTTTTCCAAGGCAAAGCAGGATTTGAGTAACCATCTGTGAACCGAACTTTGGTTCCCGCAAACGAACTGTAGTTGACCTAGGTCCAGGAGTGGCCGATCCTTGAGTGCCTTAGATAGCAGTGGATCACAATTTATCAGCTTCGCCAGCATGGCCAATTGGCCATGCTGGCAGGGGCTGATGGGAATTGTAGTCCATAACATCTGGAGTGCCAAAGGTTCGCCACCACGGACCTAAATCATGGTTGTGTGTTATGTCTGAATGGAGCCATTAGGTTTCTGGGTAGTGGAGGGGGCAGCCATCCGGCACTGAACGGGCAATCTGTCTCATTCACTTTTCAACCTCACAAAATGCAGTGTGCTTCATACACATGCTCTGCAAAGGTTCTCACAATGTGCAGGTCCTTTCTCCGTTCTGTCCATCACAATGATGGGCATTCTGCTAGCAATGCAAGAAAAGGCTACTGTACCCATTGAAGAAGCTTTTCCATTATTATTGGATATTGGGTAACCGCTACAACTGACCTGAACACATTTTGTAAGGAAGACAGAAGACAGGCTTGTTGAAACCTGCTGTTACCAACTAAAAGGTGGGGACCTGGAAATCTCCCAGGATCACAATTGAATCTCCTGACCACAGAGACCAGTTCTGTAGAAGATGGCTGCTTTAAAGGGTGGAATCCATGGCATTACGCCCCACGGAGGTTCCTTCCCTTCCCAAACCATGCCTTTTCCTGGTTTGGAGCAGCAGTGGCGTAGTGGTGAAGAGCAGGTGCATTCTAATCTGGAGGAACCGGGTTTGATTCCCAGCTCTGCCGCCTGAGCTGCGGAGGCTTATCTGGGGAATTCAGATTAGCCTCCTGCACTCCCACACATGCCAGCTGGGTGACCTTGGGGCTGGGGTCACAGCTGGCCGAGCCCCTCTCAGCCCCACCTACTTCACAGGGTGTTTGTTGTGAGGGGAGGAAGGGCAAGGAGATTGTAAGCCCTTTGAATTCTACAGGAGAGAAAGGGGGATCCTTAACCAAACTACTCACCTCTCTCCCTCTTCTTCCTCTTCTTCCTCTTCTCCTGGTTTCACTTCCAGATCTCCAAGAATTTCCCAACATTGAGCTGGCAACTATAAACCTAAGAACTTTTCCTTCCTGAATTTTTTCAACAGTATGCTTAATGGTAGCTTTGCCCCAGTTTTGTAGGTCTGTGATTCCACAAAATACACTTTGGAATATTTTGCAGAATCCAAATACATCTTTGTAAAACTCATGACATTTCCCATCTTCCTCATTCCGTCAGCTGCACACATTAGTTTGGTACTTAATGTTCACAGTTAGCAGCCAGGCAACAGACTGCCGGAAGTCTGAGAGGGAGGGTGTCCAAATAACGATTTCGGTGCTAGTGGTGCCCTACCGATCACAAACTGTGGCAAAATCTGTCTCTGTCTCAGATAAGAAAGAGCGTTGCTGTTCAGTACAATCTGCTGGGAAGTTCTCCTGCACAAGAAATGAATGGAAACTGTTTCTGAGTGCAGGGGCTTAGATTTGCTCCAATGCTACTCACAGAATATCTCAGCGGAGCCTGCTTATCTTCTCCAAAAGGAAGAATGGAAAGGAAAAACGGTGCCTGGCTCCAAAATTACATTCATTTGTCTTTATTTTGCACCGTCAAAGAAGATAAAATGCAAGTGACTTTCAACCTGAACTCAACCATCTAGAATGCTAGTTGCCTCATCTGTGTCCTCTGCCCTGAATAATAGGAAGTGTAAACATTTGCGAAGCTACATTTAATCTTTCCTCTTTCCAGACAGCTGGGGCTGATATTTTTAGCAACTGTCTGAAAGAAAATGCAAGCCTCACATACTTCATTTCGCAAGCCAGTATGGCAATGCTTTAATTACAAGTATTTTCAGAAAGCTGCAGCTTCGCGGTACCTTTTATACACCTTGGGAATGTTTGAGTTAAAAGAGGAAAGTCCAATTACCACAAAAATAGAAGGCAACAATTTATCTCACATTCTGTATGTGCGTGTGTGTTGTTTTCACTGGCAATGACTGTGACAATCTCCTCCTGGAGCATTTTATATCGCATTTCAAATATACTTGTTTTTTTTCTGTAGGATTTGAATATCTGAAATTTGGAACTCTTTGGAACTACTGAGGTCAATCCCCTACTCACCGTGCCCTTAGGTTTCAGGTTTCAGAACCACAAAATAGCTAGGTTTGAGGGCCGCCCTCCCCATTGCTTGTGTGGTAGATTCCATTTCTGGTGCTCGCTCTCCCCTGCTAATCCGTGTCCCGGCAGGACCTGGTTGCAAGTGGCATAGACCACATTAACACCGGGTTCAGAGCTGAATCCAAGGGGAGGGATGAGGATTGAAACCCCATCTGTTTCCTACCTAGAAGTGTGACGTGGGAATTCAGGGCAACCAATCAAAGCTAGAAGGAGCAAGTAGCCTTTCCTTTGGTTTCGCTTTCGCTTTGTGATCGGGCTAGCAGGAGGGGGGACGCAAACGCTAAACATCAGTCAAACATGTAACTTTGAATCGCTCATGGTTTACACAGGTAACAATTAGCTATTTGTACAAAGTTAAAACAGTTAAACGTTAAACTTTACACGCTTGGTTTTTTTTTTATCACCACGCATACAATGTAATGCGTTTCCACACTGGGAAAAGGTCCTCACGCATCAAGGCACGCCAGCCAATCAGGGAGACCAGCCAAGCGAAGTCAGCCTGGTAGAACAGGGATTGCTAAGAGTTCTGCAAGCCGGCTGTGTCTGCTGTGTGCTCGCTATGTGGGAGGAGAAACTCCGATAGAAGAGACACCTGCCAGGTTTCACAAACAAACAGGTTTGGATCTAGAAAAAATTCCCCAAGCGGGGATTCGACCTGAGTTGGAGTCCACCCGCCAAAGCAGCCATTTCCTCCTGGGGAACTGATCTCTGGAGTCTGGAGAGCTGATGAAATTCAGAGATAACTCCAGGTCCCACCTAAAGGGTTGACAACCTTAGCTAAAAAATTATTTCTCTGAAACATTGGGTAGGTTTTGCTGCCAGATCTTGGGAGAACTCCTGCAGACAACCCCTGCTTCTCACCACTTCTCCACCAGCTGGTGGGAGAAAAGTTAATCTTAAAAATTACAGGCTGGGCCACTCTCCCATAAGGCTTCTAGGTAGAAGGTGGCCACTGGACATGCCTCAAAAGGTTTGAGGGAAGAGGTCAAGTAGGACAGACCAGCTCTGACTCTCAGCTCAGAGAGGATTAGAACTTGGGGGAAAGAGGTGAGTTAGAGTGGTACTCAACCCCCATCTCTCTCTACACCCAAGGGAAGGACCATCAGCTGAATTAGGCCTTGGTGCATGATAGCTAGGGTTCTGCTCAGATGGATTCTGTTCAGTCTCTGTCCCAGGAACTTGGACTACCTGTTTCTCACCCTGCTGATCTTCTAAGCTGCTTGTGACCCAGCATCATCACGACAACCAGAGGGCTCCATGACTGCACAGGAAACCTCCCCTGGTTTCACCTTATCTCCTTTTTGTTTCTGCCTGGAGCTCATTGGAGCAAGGACATAGGTAAGGGGGGTTTCTCGGGTTCAACCCCCCCATTACATGTCTAAAGCTCCGCCCTGTTTGTGAGGTGTTTTGTATTTTTTAATGTTTTTTTGGTTTTTGGCCTGCAGGTGGCACCAAAATTTCAGGGATGTTTTGGGAGACTCTCCCATGATACCACCTGTGGTTTGGTGAGGGTTTGGTTCAGGGGTTCCAAAGGTTAAGTGGACTCCCAAAAGGGGGTGCCCCATCTCCCATTGTTTCCAGTGGGAGCTAATAGAAGATGCGGGCTACACATTTGAGGGTCCATAACTTTGGACTCCCTAAACCAAACTTCACCAAACCTAGATGGTATCATCAGGAGAGTCTCCCCTTACTGATACCATCCAGGTTTTGTGAAGTTTGGTCCAGGGAGTCCAAAGCTATGGACTCCCAAAGGAGGTGCCCCATCTCCCATTGTTTCCAGTGGGAGCTAATAGATGGAGGCTACACCTTTGAGGAACCATATAACTTTGGACCCCCTACACCAAACTTCACCAAACCTGGATACTATCATCAGGAGTGTCTCTTACTGATACCACCCAGGTTTTGTGAAGTTTGGTCCAGGGGGGTCCAAAGCTATTAACTTTGGACCCTCCTAAACCAAAGTTCACCAAACCTGGACACAGTATCATCTGTGGTGTCTCTACTGATACCCACCCAGGTTTTGTGGGAAGTTTGTCCAGGTGGTTCAAAGCTATGGACTCCCAACTGAGTTGTTCCATCCCCCCATTGTTTCCAATGGGAGCTAATAGAGAAGATGGGGCTACACCTTTGAGGGTCCTAACTTTGAGCTTGGGGTTTCACCAAAACCTGGATGGTAGCAATGTAGAGTCTCCCTAAAGATACCCTGAAAGTTTGAAGTTGCTGTAGCTTAATAATTGCACCCTGACAGCGAGTGGCACCCCTAATTTCCAGATTCTCCTTTTAAATCGACCTCCTTTGGCATGAATTTAAAGGAGAATCTGAAGGGTCCCCAGTTTAAACATTGAAAGTGATGCTGTTTCAGGGTGGGATAATTCACCCTAAGGCAACAGCACTTTCAATGTTGTTTTAATTGGGACCCCTAGAATTCTCCTTTAAGCTAGTGGATTTAAAAGGAGAATTTGGGCTCTCTAGTTTAAAACTCAACAATTGTAAGTGATGCTGTTTGGGGTGGAATCCAGTATCACAGTGGCTGTCCATGGGGCCCCATGCATGGGGCTCATGCAAAACTCAGATTTTGCACCAGGCTCCACTTCCCCTAGCCCTATGCCTCTGCCCAGAGGGAGGGCAGAAAGTGGCTCACGGGTTGGGAGCCCAGTTGGTGGGGTAGGGAGGCACCAGGGGAAGTTCGCCATCCCAGCCCCAGAGCTGCTTGTTATAAGCACTGAGGCTGGAAGTGGGACTTGGAGGAGTGCGGCCATGCCCCAGGGGCGGAGTGGGGTAAGGCCCCCACCCCCCACCCCAAAACCACTACCTAATGCCCCTGCCTTGGGGGCTGGGTGAAATACAACTGAGATAAATAAAGGTAAAATAGAAGTATATGAATGCTTTGTTGAAAGTTTTCATGGCCAGAATCAACTGGGTGTTGTGGGTTCTCCGGACCATGGACTGCAATCTGGACAGTTTTTGTCTCTAACATCTTTTGCCTGCAATACATTTCAGCCATCTTTCTAGAGGTGCAGGTCAGTCAGAAAACCCACAACAGATGAATGCTGTTTCTCAATCCTGTAAAGTTCGGGTTATAATACGGCCTGGCTTCTATGGTATAACAAGCCCGAAGAACCCCACCATTTTTCAGCTGGAGGATTCAATGGGCATCGTTTATCTAATAAAGTCATTTTGGAGGCAGAATTTGGCTTCTGTGTTTTGCCCACAAGAAGGCTACGTTCGTCCTTGTTGCAGTGACAACCAGAGACAGCAAGTCAAAAACAGCCAGCATGAAAGCCATTGTCTGATAGACAAAACATTGTTTGAAAGGGACAGAAAGGGCTGTCTGAATGTTTGGCCTCTCGTTTACCCACTGATGTGAGATGAATAATTCAAGACCGGCAAACCAATCAGAAGGCTGAGCACAGGACAGTGGTGCTAATTGGGTGTTCCTTATGCCTGCAAAATATAAATTGCATGCTTTTTTGTGTGGAAAAAGTATATATTTCCACTCTCGATAGGCTGAACATTTTATCCAGTTAAAAGGTGATTCTGGCCCCTTCCATGCCCCCCGTATTTAAATTTCTTTGGGACAGTGAGGTTCACTGATTTGTTCCTGCAGTGAAGACACAGGTCAATTCAATTAAAACAGCATTTTGAGGTTCTTGAAGAACAAAAAAATCTCGTCAGCCTTCTCTACCTATTACAGGGAGAGTGAATTAACAAGGGAGATTTGAATGGGTCAGAAGGTCTCTCATTTCACATATTACGACACCTTGATCTTTTTTGCAGGTGGTAAGAATTAGGATATTTGCCCCAATGAAGGACAAGATTCATATGGAATTTTATGGTCCTCAGCTCCAAGAGGTAAGGGTTTAACTTCAGTGCTAAAATCAGGGCCACCGCTGAACGCAATTACCCACCAAACTTTTGTCTGGAAATGAGATGCCATTTTCACTCGACTATAGAAGAAGAAGAAAAAGAGTTTGGATTTATATCCCCCCCTTTCTCTCCTGCAGGAGACTCAAAGGGGCTCACAATCTTCTTTCTCTTCCCCCCTCACAACAAACACCCTGTGAGGTAGGTGGGGCTGAGAGAGCTCCGAGAAGCTGTGACTAGCCCAAGGTCACCCAGCTGGCATGTGTGGGAGTGCACAGGCTAATCTGAATTCCCCAGATAAGCTCCCCACAGCTCAGGCGAGCGGTGAGCTGGGGAATCAAAACCCCGGTTCCTCCAGATTAGATACACGAGCTCTTAACCTCCTATGCCACTAAAGGGGACACTCCGGAGGCAGAGTGCTCACGAGAACATGCGGGGTCACATGTCCCCGGGTGCATGCCAGCTGGTCACATGGGGGGCGGGGAACTGCCCCCACACCCCTCCCCTCTGCCTTGCCCTGCCAGGCTGCCTCCTTCCAGCTACAGTGGGATGCCTTGCCAGCTGGAAAGAGCAGCCTCCTGGCGATCAGGTGGGGGGCGGAGGGGGGCGAGGGGGCAGCTGGAGCTGGTGTTGCCCCAGGAGCCATTCCCCCCCCCCCAACGCCTCTGGGAAACTCTCAGGTAGTAGAAAAATGGCATCACGTTGCAGCTGACTGATGGTGACCTGCTATAGGTTTTTCAAGGCAAGGAGATGTTCAGAAGCAATTTGCCATCACTTGTCTTTGTGAGGTCTCTCTGTTCCCAGTTTATTTCTCTCAAAGGGCCTTTCCCCACTTACCTTCTGCTGCGTGCTACTCTCCCCAAAAAGTGTGGGGTCCTGTGGCACTCCCCACTACAGGGGCGGTGGACAAGCGCCGTAGCCGGGCGCTGCTCGGGACGCCTCGGCGCCGCTTCATACCACAAGCATCGCCATTCCTGGCGCGCTTGGCAAAACGGGCGCCTTTCGTAGCCCGGGCGCTACATTCAGAAATCGACGCCTAGCGCTGAGAGTAGCGCGCAGCAAAGGAGAAACAACCAAAGTGGGGAAACGGCCAAAGTCTCCTGATATATATAGCACCAAATCCCAGTATTTAAAATAGCACTGGAGACTCTGCTGATTCTTCATTACGCCACTCATTTTTCATCGCATAGTAGTGGAGGTGACGGATGGATCTCATTGTAGTTCCAGAATCCGCAGGCACCTTTTCTGCTGTATCCACAAATTGGCACCAGTATCCTCAGCAATAGCCTGAAAGCTACACGTTGCTAAGGACACTTCCTGATGTCCCTGCTCAGAGTGGCAATAGCAAAACACAATCCGAAGTAGACATTATGCCTTAACTCATGAGGATTTGAAAAACTGTTACTAAGAAGGTGAAAGAGGCTCTTGGCCTAGCTAGATAACATTCTGGGACAGGCTGTAGCTAGGGTTGGAAATTCCCATTGTGGCTAGACATGTATCTTCAAAAACTTTGGGGGGAGATTTCAAGTCACAGGTAACTTATGTTGACCCTGTAGAGTTTTCAAGGCAAGAGATATTCAGAGTTGCCTGCCTCTTCATCATCACACTAGTATAAAGTGACCAGATTTTTTCTTAGGTTAAAGTGCTGGCGACGCTACAGACTGCGAGAGGCACACTGCTCCTTGGCGCGGGACCTCCCAGCCGGTCAGGAAACAGGGGTGTTTTGAAAAGCCCCAGAAAGGCACTGCGGCTGCCGCAGTGCCTTCTGGGGCGCTTCCCTGATTCCTGACTGGGGAGCGCCGCTGCAAAAGGCAGTATGCTGCTGCGGGCCATTGTCCCTAATCGGGACAATGGCATAAGCCCGGCGGGATGCGGGACACTCTACGCAAAAGCGTGAGTGTCCCGTGAAAATCGGGACGGCTGGTCACTGTACACTAGTATTCCTTGGAGGTCCCAAATCCAAATATTAGCCATGGCTGACCCTACTTAATTTCTGAAATCTGACACGATCAGGCTAGCCTGAAGTTTAAAAATTACATGACAAGACAAATTAAGCCGGTGAAGCCTTTTAATATCAATATACCTGCAGGCTGGGAAAACCCTTCATCTGCTGATTTTCTAACTGCCTCCACAGGAGATGACCTGACAGAAAAATACTGGCAAATAATAATTAGCCCCAAGGTGCTCAAGGTGCCCCAACGTACAGAAAATCAAAACTAATAGGATAACACATGTTTTTGATGGGTGAGAACAGGCATGGAAGAGTCATTTGACATATTTTGGGGAGAGAGATGTGTGACTTCTCAGCCAAATGTGCCTGCTGTTGAATCAGGGAGACACCAATATTCCAACTTCCACCAAAAACTTTCTTTTCCCAGAGTGTACCTATCATACTGCACTGTAAAAGAGCAAATAAGTGCTCCATGGTCGAATCCCCACTACCGTCTTAGCCAGGTTTCAGAACACAAACTAACCAGGTTTGAGGGACGACCTCCCCATTGCTTGCGTGGCAGATTCCCTTTCTGGTGCTCGTTCTCCCCGTTAATCTGCGTCCCGGCAGGACCTGGTTGCAAGTGGCATAGACCCCATTAACACGGTTCAGAGCTGATCCGAGGGGAGGGATGAAACCCTGACTCATTTCCCACCCTGGAGTGTGACGCAGAATTTGGGCAACCAATCAGCACTGCGATACACACGCAGCCTTTCCTTGGTTTCATTTCTGCTTTTGCGATCGGCCAGCAGAAGGGGATGCAAACATTAAACAGTCATGGTTTACACAGGTAACGACATCGTTCATGGTTTATACAGGTAACGATTAACTATTTGCACAGTTAAACAATTAAACGTTAAACTTTTACACGCTGGTTTTTTGATCACGCCCCTACAATGTACATTTCCGCAGTGGGAAAAGGTTCCGCCCCATCAAGGCACGCCAGCCAATAAGGGGAGACTGGTGAAGCGAGCTCGCCTGGTAGTGGGGATTGCTAAGAGTTCTGCAACCGGCTGTGTCTGCTGTGTGCTCACTGCGGTGGGGAGGGAGAAACTCAGATGAAGAGGACACAGTTTCACAACAAACAGGTTTGGATCTGCGTGCAAATGTCAAGTGGGGATTCGACCCATGAAGAAACCACAGCTAGGTCTCAGCTTCCATGTAGGTGTATACTCATTGGTGGGAGATTTGGTTTGGAATTTTGCTTTTCTTCCCCCCCCCCCCCCCACCCGACTCAAGAAAATGTATTTCAGTGTGATTCGTCACTTATGATTGTTGATTGCACTTTGAGTCCACTTTCAATGCACTTTGCAGCTGGATTTTACTGTGCAGAATCGCAAAATCTACTTGCAAACCATTGTGAAAGTGGATTGAAAGTGCATTATTCTGCATGTGTGGAAGGGGCCTATGACCTTCGATTGCTGACTGTCCAGCTATGAGGGGGGAGAATAAGGTTCAAATTCACTTCTCTCCCCCCCCCTCAGCACTTCTTTTACTTTTGCCACATACACAGGAAGGGAATCCGATTGATTCCGATGGATCAAGCGTTCACGGAAAAAGTTTCATGCCTTTTCGTAACGAGACCAGCGGTGGGACTCAGCCGGTTCGCACTGCTTCGGCAGAACCGGTTGTTAAAATGGTGCTTGTTAAATTATTAAATTAACCGGTTGTTAAATTATTTGAATCCCACCACCGGAACCGGTTGTTAAATTATTTTAATCCCACCACTGAATGAGACCCTGATTTGTGATCCTCTGAACACTTGTTAGCCCACCTTCTACCGTGTTTCCCCGAAAATAAGACAGTGTCTTATATTAATTTTTGCTCCCAAAGATGCGCTATGTCTTATTTTCAGGGGATGTCTTATTTTTCTGTGTTCTGTTCGTCAGGCATGCTTCCAAACAAAAACTTTGCTACATCTTACTTTCGGGGGATGCCTTATATTTCGCACTTCAGCAAAACCTCTACTACGTCTTATTTTCAGAGGATGTCTTATATTCGGGGAAACGGTAAGAATGTCACGTTGAAGCTCAGCATTCCTCAAGAGCAAAAATGAACTCATGAACAATGTGAGTTTACAGCGGTGTTTTTAAAAGGGAGTGGCGGGGAGAGTCCCAGGAGTCACATGGGAAGGTATTAATAACTTATCTCTACCCCCTTGATGACTCAGTGACATGGATTTCTAGAGTTACAGATTCCCAAAAGGACAGTAAACTGATACCCCCCTCCCCTTCCACGTTGAAGTAGGGTACAGATTGGGTTTTGCTTGGGCTGGGAATAAATTTGCAAAGGACAACTAAGGATTTTTCTTTCTTTAGATCTAGCTGACAATAAGTTGACAAGATTTGTCCATGCCTTCCAAATGGAAACTATGCAGAAGAAGGTGAGCAAGATGATGAAGGGGTTGGAACTGCTTTAGAAAGGCTAAAGCAGCAGTTCCTAACATGGTGCCCGTGGGTGAACAGATGTCAAACTGACTGGCCTGTAATTTCCTGGGTTCAGCCAGGTAGTATGTTCATTACACTGACAGAGGCTGATGGGAATTGTAGTTCCTGAACATCTGGAGAGCCGCAGGTTCCCTACCCCTGCACTAGACCTTTCCTCTTGAAAATGTTGATTATTGGGCAAGATGCTGTCTCTTTCTCTGGCCTGATTCAAAGGGCGGTTGTGAGAACACAATCTTTGTTTATGTTACCTGGAGCTCCAAGGAGAAAACCCAGGAAACCAGGGTGATAAAAATAAGTAATTAAAAGAAATATAAGTACCCTCTATGTTGTAGTGAAAGCTAGGATAATTCAATTCCTTGCAAAAAGGCTTTGGGGCTTAGCTTAATTTGCTGTGAGAGAACAGCACTAGTTTATTAGTCAAAGCCGTGCAGACAACGATAACAGTCATAAGAGGGCCCTTATCCCTGTGGGGTTTCTTTTTTCCATCATACATGACCCTGTAAGAATTTGAATCTTGAGAATCTGGGAAGGGGGTCAGGGAATAAACAGCAGTGGGTAACTATTGACTTCTTTTTGGCTGCCATTCAGAAACGATATGGACTCACGCTTGCCTTATGTAAAAGCTGATAAAAAGGTGGTATGCTACTTGTATCAAAGATCCAGGCAGTGAGAAGGACAAATGTATGCAGAAAGCAGATATGCAAATCATCCACCTTCCCCACACCAACTTCTACACAACAGACTGAAAAGGAAAGTTTAAATGTCAAAAGATTCGTCCTATCTATGCCTTCGACATTGCAAATTTATACTGGATTTATAACACTTAAACTGAAACAGCTGTCACTTGCAGTTAGATATAGAAAACTCAAACACACCCTTCCTTTAACTACAATGTCCTAGGAAATGTGGCACCTCCTACATGCTGGGCCGAAGAGGGGGGTAAGTCCATTCATTACCATGATGTGGACAATTTTTTCTGGGACTGTTAAAAATAAGAATGGCATCAGCTTACGCTGGGACCAGAAGAAATATGATGGTGCCCTGCTTACATGTCCTGTCTTGGATGCCCCAGGCTATCTCCATCTCAGTGTCAGCCCTGGTTAGTATTTGGACAGGAAGAAGAAGAAGAAGAAGAAGAAGAAGAAGAAGAAGAAGAAGAAGAAGGAGGAGGAGGAGGAGGAGGAGGAGGAGGAGGAGGAGGAGGAGGAGGAGGAGGAGGAGGAGGAGGAGGAGGAGGAGGAGGAGGAGGAGGAGAAGAAGAAGAAGAAGAAGAAGAAGAAGAAGAAGAAGAAGAAGAAGAAGAAGAATGACCTCCTGAAGAGGCCATTTTGTGGTTGCGTCCACCACCCACTGTCAGAATTCCAAAAGTACCCACAGGCTTGAAAAGTTTGGACACCCCTGTTCTAAAAGATGCTCTTTCCCCCCCAATATGGAAGCACAACATTGGGGAAAGGAACTTTGCTCTTATCAACTGTTACGGCTTTTATGTCATGAAGAAGAAGAAGAGTTTGGATTTATATCCCCCTTTCTCTCCTGCAGGAGACTCAAAGGGGCTTACAATCTCCTTGCCCTTCCCCCCTCACGACAAACACCCTGTGAGGTAGGTGGGGCTGAGAGAGCTCCAAGAAGCTGTGACTAGCCCAAGGTCACCCAGCTGGCGTGTGTGGGAGTGTACAGGCTAATCTGAATTCCCCAGATAAGCCTCCACAGCTCAAGCGGCAGAGCTGGGAATCAAACCCGGTTCCCCCAGATTAGATACCCGAGCTCTTAACCTCCTACGCCACTGCTGATGGAGACCATCAAGGCAGTCCAGAGGCAGGCAATTGCAAACCACCTCTGAACATCTCCCCAAATTCCATCTGACTTAGCCCCCCCACCCCACCCCCGCATACACGCACACACAGGAATGTCCTAGACCCAGCTGGCAACTCAACATTTGTCCCCTTGCAACCTGTGCTTTTTCCTTCCCTGTTCTCTCTCTGCAGGCTCAAACTGGGATCAATTGGCTTTGGGACAGCTGCATTGCACATTCAAGCTAAGAGGGTGTCTCTGAGACCACAGACTTGGGATTGCCAATGCTTTGATCAGCAACTTTGCTGCAGGATTTCCAGACCAAATTCTGTTGCGCCAACAGATTTTCAACAGGTCAGTCTTGGGCAGGGGTAGGGAACCTTTAACACTCAAAGAGCCATTTGGACCCGTTTTCCACAGGAAAAGAAAACACTTGGAGCCGCAAATAATTTTTGACATTTAAAATAAAGATAACACTATATATATTGGTTTTTTTTAACCTTTTACTCCGCGCATTCTGAGAAGCGCATGGATGCTGCCTGCAGGGCGGGCAAGGATGGGGCCAGCGGCTCAGCCTTGCCCGCCGCTGGGAAAGCACCTGCCCCGCTCGAACGGGGCGGGCGAGAGGGGAAGCCCGTGGCGCGGGCCATTGGTGCGCCCGCCCTGCTGCCTGCAGGGCAGGCAAGGATAAAGCCGGTGGCTCAGCCTCGCTGGCTGCCGGGAAAGCGCCCACCCCGCTCCAATGGGGCGGGCGAGAGGGGAAGCCCGCGGTGCGGCCCAGCTGGCCGCGGGCAGTTGGTGCGCCCGCCCTGTGCCTGCAGGGCGGGCAAGGATGGGGCAAGGATGTGCCTGCAGGGCGGGCAAGGATGGGGCCAGGAAGGGGCCACTTGGCTCGTGGAGCCGCAGTGCAAGGGCAGAAGAGCCGCATGCGGCTCTCAAGCCGCAGGTTCCCTACCCCTGGTCTTGGGGATGCCCAGTGTATTTGGGACAGGAAGACAAGCACCATGCCCAAGAAGAAAGCAACAGAAGTGTAACACTCTGGAAAAAAATTAACAGGATCTCAAAACATTAAATGGTGAAGGATGGGGGGGATGTCCCTTACCAGATCACAGTTCCCAAAGTGCCATGGCTGGGATGAAGGATCACATAAAGCAGCAGTGGCGTAGGAGGTTAAGAGCTCCTGTATCTAATCTGGAGGAACCGGGTTTGATTCCCAGCTCTGCCGCCTGAGCTGTGGAGGCTTCTCTGGGGAATGCAGATTATCCTCTTCACTCCATCAAGCCAGCTGGGTGACCTTGGGCGAGTCACAGCTCTTTGGAGCTCTCTTAGCCCCACCCACCTCACAGGGTGTTTGTTGTGGGGGGAGGGGAAGGGAAAGGAGTTTGTAAGCCCCTTTGAGTCTCCTACAGAAGAGAAAGGGGAGGGTATAAATCCAAACTCTTCTTCTTCTCTTTGTAGCACTTAACACTTTACATGGATCTGCAATAGTACTGGTCAACATACTGAAGAATTATTGACCACTTAAACTATCAACTTGTTTTTAACTGAATCATTATTACATTTTTTTTAAAAGTTTGGTGGGCAAACACATATAAACTTAAATACATTAACTATGACATCCTGGTATCAACACATATGCCTAGATAGGGCTTTACATTCTATGAAACTTAAAGTAAGGTTCCCATTTTTCTTTAAATTCATGTTCCGGTTTTCTATTGACAAGGCTTGTCAAGTTTGAACCTGGTAAAATACTCTCTCATCTTATCTTCCCAATTTTCTTGAACGGGTCATTTTCCAGCTAGACGCAACAGTAACTCTCGCTGCTGTTAATAAGTACAGAAATAATTCTTGTTGTTTTGGAAGGTTTTCTGGGAAAATGCCTAACGACATAATTTTTACGTTCATTTGGAGTTTAATTTTCAGTATTTTTTGCATTTCGGTGTGGATCACTATCCAGATTTTTTTTTCCTCTTTGCAAGTCCACCACATATGGAAAAATGATCCAGGTTTTTCTGGACGTTCCCAGCACATGCTCTTATATATTTTTATCCATTTTAAATATCTTTTGGGGTAACTTATCATCTATAAAACATCTCACACCAATTTTCTTTTTAACAATTGGCATGTAATACATTTTATATTTATAGTCCACAATGTTTTCCACTGCTGAAAGGTAATCTCCTCTAAAATGTTGCAGACACAACACTGCAGGAGGGAGGAAGTGTTCCTCTGAGTACTACTGAGGACGGTCACTCACAGTTCTTGGCAACAAGGTAAGAACAGCCTGGAATAGCATGTCCACTCATCCCTTTCCCATCCAAGCAAGAAGAATGCCTCTCTGGAAGTCAGAGATGGGTGCAAACCCAAGACCCAAGCCCAAACCAGCCAGAGAGAAACAGGTTCTTTCGACTTGACCAAATGTGTACCAAGCCAGATTCCCCATCTGAACAGTTCTAGCTACCTTCCCCATCTCAACAGTCACGTAACCAACCAAGACAGATTATCTGGAGTCAACTGAACAGTTTGTAAGTTCAAGGGTTCAACCTGCTCAGTGGAGAGATTCGGCATTGCTGCTTCAGAGTAGCTAGATCTTTTTAATGTTCTTCAAGATCATGTACTGCAGTCATATGTTAATTTAACAGATTTGATAGGATGAACCTCAAGCTGATGCATTCTTTTTCATCCATCTCAGGGCGATTCCGCACACGAGTAAAATAGGTTCGACCCAGTTCCCTGAGAAGGGTACTGACCTAGGTCGAAGCCATTGTTGTTCCCCACTGCAACCAGCTTGATCGCACCTCGGAGGGCAGAATCATCCTGTGCCTCTTCGCCGCTCTGTTCCGATTGGCTACTGTTCTATGGCCATGTTCCGTCTATCCCCACACACGTTATAAAAAAACCTGCTACAGGAATGGAGGGACGAAGGTGGCGTTTTTTGATTGGCCAGCTGTACACATGCCCGAAACACTCAGCTGTAATTGGATAAATAGGGGACTCCTGGCACCAGAGATTCCGCACTTTACTGGAATTGAGCTGAGTTTGAGTGTGGTTCCCTGAAAAAGTAGTAGTTCCCAACTGGAGTCGGAAATTTGACCGTTACACGGGGCGAAGCTGGTACACATCAATCCCAGTGGTTGTGCGGAGCACTTAGGTCGAACGCAGCTCGAACTTAGGTCAATAACTCAAGTGCGGAATCAACCTCAATCAATGTTGGGCGATAATCTTCCACATGGAGGTATTTGTATTTTGCCAAGTTAGAGATCAGCTTTGCCTGTGCAGTGTAGTACGTACAGATCTCAACAAGGTATGAGGTTGCTTTACACACTACACTACAGAGTTCACTTACAGCAGTGGTTCTCAACCTTCCTAATGCCATGACCCTTTAATACAGTTCCTCATGTTGTGGTGACCCCCAACATTTATCCATTTTACAGATGGAGAACCCTGATGCAGAGAGTCTTAGGCGACCCCTGTGAAAGGGTCATTCAACCCCCAAAGGGGTCGCGCAAGTTGAGAACCACTGACTTACAGTCTGTTCCTGAGTTGAAACCCCACCCTCTATCTTGGGAATCAGCAGCTGTACCCACATTTTGACTGTGCTGCAGTTTTTAAACAACAGCCGGATCTGAGGTTCCACATCATACACCATTGAGGAAAAGGAGTTGTGCAATGAAAATATCAACAATATGCAGTTTGCACAAAAAATGGCTTGCAGTCCAAGACTGAGTAACAGTTTACTAGTTAGTAATGTGAATCAAGTCTACCACGGGGCTATGGTACAATTCATGCTCCTACACCATGCATGTGAATAGATACATTATACATCATCAACAAGCTTCTCTGAGCTAATCTGAAAACCCACTAGCGAGGGGTCAGAATCCGGTATTAATCTGGCTTCAATAGATCTTCAGTGGTTTGTGCATTCATCGTATTTTCACTATTCCTCACTCAGTACTGTTCCAAATGATTTCATTCATATGGTTCAAATTGGACCACATTTATCTCTGCACTGTTTATCTCTGGCCATGAAATGTCCAATTTGGCTGTTTGTGAACAGAATTGCATCAGGGACAGGAATGTTCACGTCTGAGTGGATTTGGGTTAGATTGTGAATGTTCAGAATGGGATCTTCGAGGAAAGCATCCTGCTCTAAAAACTCCTTTTGGGGAAAAAAATCTACCAGATTCTTAACTTCACCTGTAATCCTGTCTCTGAAATAGTCAACCTTGTTCTTCATTTCCAAGTCCACCTTGAAGAGGGAGGCCATGACATTTCCCTTTGTCTTTCACGCTCAACCACCCAACTGAGTTGCCAGAGGTGGCAACATGATGGCTTTGGTTTCAGTCTATCCAGACTTCAGACACACTGAATGAGGCATTGGTTGAGCTGCAATTACATGACAGGCTACTGCGTGACATCCCAATCATGTCACAATCACGTTAAAGGAACCCACTGTCATAGTCCTGGGTTTGACCCCAGGGATGTCATAGACAGAATTATGACATCCCTGGGGTCAAACCCAGGACTATGACAGTGGGTCAAAAGAGCTGCAAACAGGTGAGGCCAATAAGAAAGAAGACCAGCATCACAACCAGGGTGGCATGCTCTCCATCATTATGGGGACACACACATCTTGCTGTTATTCTGCTCTTTTCAAGTATGACTCATAGCACCCTTTGTTTCTCCACATCGCAACATTATTTCAAAAGGGAAGGCAAAGAACTGGTGGGCCACTGTGAGTAGCAGAGAGCTGGACTAGATGGACTCTGGTCTGATCCAGCTGGCTTGTTCTTATGTTCTTAACTGGTAGTTCCATAGGAGCTCAAGACCCAGCAAGAGGGAATCCATGACCCACCCAAGGGCCACAGCCTGTGGATTGAAGACCATCGCCGCACAGAACCTTGGAAGCCATGACTGTTTATAATCATACAAATTACAATAATACGATGATTCAAAAGTAGAAATGTATTTCAATTGTGTTCAAGAACACACAGGCTCACACACAGTGGTTCCAAATCCAAACATATAACAGGAAGAAAAGTTATCACATCCTAGATGGTTGTCTACATTTGTCCATATAAAATGGAGAATATTACACCCACCTAAAGATCACTTTCTTCCTTTTTCCCCATTACCTCTTTACTATCTGTATTCATACAAAGCTGGTGTCTTTTGTTGCTGAAGACGAATGGTCTTTTCTGCACAAGTCAAATAAAACATCTTGCAGATGTTTTAAAAAGAACCTACCGGTAAGGCCGTGCATGAGCTTCGGAGCTAATTCACATGATACAGTGAGTGAGGGGACAGAGAGTAAAGGGTGGCATGCAAGGGAGGGGAGGGAGCACAGCATCTGGATATGACCCACCCACTCTAGCAAAGGGAAAGGGGGGAGGTAGGGGGAGGGGTGCCATGCAAGGGAAGAGAAGTGAGGGAGGATGCGGTCACAGACATCAATGACATTGTACAGTAGCAGTCTGCGCGTTTCCATGAGCACATACTGCTGGCCTCTGCAATTGATTTGCTGCTACTATTCCTTTCCCATTTCACCACAATAAGCCACAGCAACGCGTAGCCAGGCCCCGCTAGTTAAAGATAAAATTATAAAACATGTAGAAAAGCAAGACCTGCTGAGGAAGAGTCAGCATGGCTTTTGCAGAGGCAAGTCCTGTCTTACAAACTTACTAGAGTTCTTTGAGGGTGTAAATAGGCATGTGGATAAGGGGGAACCAGTGGACATTGTCTACTTGGATTTCCAAAAGGCTTTTGACAAAGTTCCTCACCAAAGACTATTGAGAAAACTCAGCAATGAAGGAATAAGAGGGGAAGTCCTCCTATGGATTAAAAACTGGTTGAGGAACAGGAAGCAAATGGTGGGTGTAAATGGGGAGTTCTCACAATGGAGAGATTTTATTTATTTATTCATTTATCGTTGCATTTTTATATCGCCCTCCCCCGGAGGGCTCAGGGAGTGGTGTCCCCCAAGGATCCGTTTTGGGACCAGTGCTCTTTAACCTATTCATAAATGACCTGGAAGTAGGGGTGTGTAGCATGGTGGCCAAGTTTGCAGATGATACCAAATTATGTAGGTGGTGAGAACTGCAAAGGATTCCAAAGAGCTCCAAGCGGACCTTGATAAATTAGGTGAGTGGGCTAAGAAATGGCAAATGCAGTTCAATGTAGCAAAATGTAAAGTGATGCACATAGGGGCAAAAAATCCAAACTTCACATACACGCTACAGGGGTCAGTGCTATCAGTCACGGACCAGGAAAGGGATTTGGGCGTCTTAGTTGATAGTTCCATGGGAATGTCAACGCAATGCATGGCAGCTGTGAAAAAGGCAAACTCTATGCTGGGGATAATCAGGAAAGGAATTGATAATAAAACTGCAAAGATTGTCATGCCCATATATAAAGCCGTGGTGCGACCGCACTTGGAGTACTGTGTTCAGTTCTGGTCGCCACATCTCAAAAAGGATATTGAAGAGATAGAAAAAGTGCAGAGAAGGGCAACGAGGATGATTGAGGGACTGGAGCACCTTCCTTATGAGGAGAGGCTGCAGCATTTGGGACTCTTTAGTTTGGAGAGGAGTTATTTGAGGGGGGATATGATTGAAGCCTATAAAATTATGCATGGAGTAGAAAATGATGAGAGAGAGAAATGTTTCTCTCTTTCTCACAATACTAGAACCAGGGGGCATACATTGAAAATGCTGGGGGGAAGAATTAGGACTAATAAAAGGAAACATTTCTTAACGCAACATGTGATTGGTGTTTGGAATATGCTGCCACAGGAGGTCCTCCTTGATCTGAGATTGCAAATGCCTTAACAGTCCAGGTGCTCAGGAGCAGCAGCAGCAGAAGGCCATTGCTTTCACATCCTGCATGTGAGCTCCCAAAGGCACATTGTGGGCCACTGCGAGTAGAAGAATGCTGGACTAGATGGACTCTGGTCCGATCCAGCTGGCTTGTTCTTATGTTCTTATGTTCAGAGTCTCTTGATGTCTAAATTAATGTGCTGATAGGGCTTTACCTATTGATAGAACACCAAGACAGAACTGAGATAATTATAAATGAAACTCAATCTCTGCTGTCTAGCATCTAGAAGTGGTGGTTGTGGGCATTTGACTTGGTAAGCTGAGACTCTGTCAGCAGAGAAAATAAAACAGAGGAACGTATTTATTAATTTTGCGTGTAGGAGGAGACACAGAGAAAGGTATGGTATCACATTAGCCTTTCACTCATGGATGCCAACTTTCATGAGTGCTTCTGTTCACAGATGCAGCATAAGGGAGGATATGTCTGGCCTAGTTTTACAGATTCCAAAGTAACTTATCTATATATATAAAAAGCGAACATTTCGTTTGTTGGTAATGCCCTAACGCCGAAACGGCTGAATGGATTGTCCCCAAATTTTCACATGCCGTCCCTCCCTGTTGTGGGCAGGCAATCGGACCTTCAAATCGCCAAAACTCCATACCTGAGCCAGGTAAAATGTCTTTTTCCTGGCGCACCAGGACATGAAGCTGGCTCTGTTTAACTGTCACCCTTAGAATGTCCGTGCAGCCTGTCTGTCTGTGGCCTGAGGGCTTAGAATGTTCGTGCAGATGGGCAGAGATGAGCAGTGAAAACAGTAAATAGGTAATACTGTTAGGTAATATGAGTGGAAGTGAAACACATACACACTTTGCCGTGTGAGACGTCAGGTGGAGTTCCCCCTCCCACACACATATGCAGGTAACTTTCACTCTCTGTGCCTCACCCACTACTACCACACAACACACATACTCTCATCCACATCCAGCTCATCCTCACACACCTCACTCTGCCCTCCCTCACATCCAACCACCACTTACCCACTTCCTCACCCATATTCGCCACAGCTCTCTTTTACTAAAAGCAAGCTGGAGTTTGCCTTTTTCTTCTAAGAAAATCCGCAGGGTGGGGGTGAACCAACACTAATGCCTCCGCTTCTTTTGCACATGGCCCTTTAAAAGCCCAGGGAGCTGGCCTCGATCAGAGCGCCTCACCACCCTGCCTCTGCTGCCTGACTGGGATAGCCTGCTTGCCCCAGTTCTGCCTTACCCAAGCCTGGACTGTGCATGTCAACCAGCCTCATTGACAGCGGGATTCACACTCTGGACAGTTCCGTTGTGGAATGGAAAGGGTTACCTTACACTAAAAACCAAGACAGCACCATATAATAATGTGAATTGAAAAGGAAAAGAAGGATTCCATTTGACCACTCCAAAAGAAGAAGAAGAAAAAGAAGAAGAGGAGGAGGAGGAGTTTGGATTTATATCCCCCTTTCTCTCCTGTAGGAGACTCAAAGGGGCTTACAACCTCCTTGCCCTTCACCCCTCACAACAAACACCCTGTGAGGTGGGTGGGGCTGAGAGAACTCCGAAAAGCTGTGACTAGTCCAAGATCACCCAGCAGGCATGTATGGGAGTGCACAGGCTAATCTGAATTCCCCAGATAAGCCTCCACAACTCAAGCGGCAGAGCTGGGAATCAAACCCGGTTCCTCCAGATCAGAGTGCACCTGCTCCTAGCCACTATGCCACTGCTGCTCCCAAAAGGCTATGCTGGGGAATCATTGGACCTGCATGGACATCTGTGTGGGTTGCGGACTGTGATGAGAAGGACAATTGCCACAGCAACGCGTGGCCGGGCCCGCTAGTAGGTCTATAAAAATACTAAAGAGATGTGGGGATGGGCCTGAAAAGGGGAATTCTGCAGCACAACAGGTTCTTCTTTTACCTACAATCCATATCCACGTCCTGTGGAATGGTCCACATTAGTCTATTTATAAGCAGGGCTGTGTGTAAAGTATACATCAACATTCAGAGCTTTTTGCTTCTCTTTTTAAAGATCGATTCTCTGACATGGATAAATTTATCAGATTTGTATATTTTGTTTGTTTTTCCTTGGACCTGTTGCCTCTGCTAATCCTAGGAAAGGTATACAGTTCTCCTTAGTCCAGATGACCACTGGTAATCTTATTTTGCCATCCTCTCAACTCTGTGATTTTATCATGAATTAGCTATATACCTTGGCATTCACAGTGATTACTAAAAATCAGTTGATTTGATGGACTTGATTTATAGGCCCTCCTTCCCTTTACTATCTCAGGGCAGCTTACAACAGTTAATTAGAGGAAACCATAAAATGATCCATAAAACCACAGAATAATCCAGAACAACTAAACAAAATTCAACATCTCCTCTGCATCACAGGGTCAAAAATGTCAACACAGGGGAAATAAGCCTGTCAAAATCTCATATTACTAATGCAATCACTAATAGGAAAAAGTAAAGGAAGTGAGTGGGAAAAGGGAAGCCAGCTAGTTAGACCTTGGGCCTTACCCCACTTACCTTAAGCCCCGCACTACTTGAGGAGAGTAGCGCAGGGTCCCCCGGCACTCCCCACGAGAGGGGCGGCGACAGTGCAGCCGCCCCGACGCTGCTGCCGCCACACCCCCTCAGTGCGCGGCATCCCTGGTGCTCTTGCAAAGGGCACCTTTTGATGACCCCGCACAGAGCACGGGATCGTGGGGATGCCCAGGCGTGCGCCAGGGATGCCGCGCGCTGAGAGCAGCGCGCCATAGGGGGGATCATGGTGAGTGGGGAAACGCCCCTTGTTGCTGTCTTCAGCCATAGGCCTGGCAGAACAGCTCTGCGTAACATGCCCAGTGAAAATGGACCAAAATCTAGCATGCCCTGGGTCTCACTTGACAGAGTGTTCTGCTAGGCTGGGGCCAGGGTCGAAATAACCTGGAATCTATCGTTCTTGGGAAGCTAGGTTTGGGTCCTGCTTCATATCCTGTGGGATTTTCTGTGCTTGTGCGAAATAGCACAATATACCCAATCTTTGCAGTTTCTTGAAAAAACAACAACACTAGGTTTGTGTTTGGGTGGCAGCCAGACTGCCCCCACGCTTCCCAACTGAGATGCTGCATTAAACACAATGGCATATTTTCAAGGACATTAGAAGCCGTGAACTGTTGTTGGTTGGATTCTCCTGTGTGAACTGAAAAGGGAAAGCGGGACTTTGCATTCCAAAGGGTATGATTAATTTAGTGCATGCCGCAACGTTAAATGTTGCAGTTAGCAAGAGGGATGCTCCATGTCTTTATGGGTGCCTTGAACAAAAGACAGCAAATCACAGGGAACGAGGATTGCCCCCCCCCCCCAACAGTAACAGGCAGGTTGCCGACTGCCGCTGTAAATAGGAGGACAGCATTTCCCCCCTTATTGGACATGTATTCAGAAAAGAATCCTTGCTTTCAGATCTGAGCTCCACAAACAAAAGTGTGTGCATACACAAACACACTTATACTCCTCTATCTCAGAACAAAGGGCTTAGAAAACA
Source organism: Sphaerodactylus townsendi (assembly GCF_021028975.2). NCBI lineage: Eukaryota > Metazoa > Chordata > Lepidosauria > Squamata > Sphaerodactylidae > Sphaerodactylus > Sphaerodactylus townsendi. Next base: position 15,882,155 of record NC_059432.1, read on the forward strand.
GGATGATACTGGCTTTGCTTTTTTTGTGTGTGACCTTCATGGGCCCTAATTTTCTTTCTCTTCAAAATAATTTTTAAAATTTTTTCCAATAATGGAGTCAAAGAAGTGGAAAGAAAATAACAACAAACAATTGCAATAGTATAAAAAACAAACCCTGAGTTTCTCTTAATTATGGTTCTAGGCTGTAGCTAAGGGAATTAGTATAATTAGGTCAGACAATGCTCTGTAAAATCATAAAATGATCAACATATTTTATGAATAATTTTAGATAAGAATTCAAAGGTTTTGTAAAAATAGATTCTAAGACAGAATGTTTTAAAAAGTCATTAATATGTAATTATTATCATCATTTTCTACGATTTTTTCCTATCTTATTTCATATAATTATTCATAATTACCCCCCCCCCTTCTGACACAAATGAACATAATTTTCAAGTTCCACCGGCACAGTTCTTTTCAGGTGCTTGACCAATGAAAGGCCTTTGAATAGATCTTATCTTTCTATACACACTGCCATTAGGCCAGTAATAAATTATTATCCAAATCACTATTAGAATCATCCGTGAATCCTGAGAACGAGGTCCTTCTGAAGTGACAGTTTCTCAACGTTTATGGTGGTGGGAGAAACAGAGACTACAAAATGTTTGTGAAGGTGAATATCCCTTAGTTTTGGCAATGGAGCCCGAACAGCAAAACCAGAGTCCAAGATGTAGGCTACAGGGTGATTTCTGTAGATTACACAAAAATTGGGATAATATACTAATAATGTTACTTTCCCTAGAAGCTAGACTACTGTAACTCAATCCATGCAGGGCTACCCTTGAGAGTTCTCCAGACGTTACAGCTTGTTCAGAATGCAGTTCTCACGGGAACACCACGGAGAGCACATATTGAACCTGTTCTCCATCAGCTGCATTGGCTCCAAGTAGAATACCGGATCAGGTTCAAGGTTCCGGTATTAACATTTAAGGCCCTAAATGGGCTGGGGGCTTTCCATCTGCAGAGCTGCCTCTCCCAACTCATCCCCCACCCCAACACACACACACACACACACACACACACACACACACAAACACAAAGAACTCTGAGTTCTGCAAACAACAACCTACTGGCAGTGGTGGGATCCAAAAATTTTAGTAACAGGTTCCCATGGTGGTGGGATTCAAACAGTGGCATAGTGCCAATGAGGCTTGGCGGGGCACCATGGGGGCGTGGCCGGGCATTCCGGGGGTGGGGCATTAATAATTTCTCTGTTACTATAAAAAACTCTTACTATAAAAATAAGTTCCTAATTTCCAGCTGGTATCTTTCTGTCCATAATTTAAACTCATTGTAGCAAGTCCTATCGTCTAGTGCCAACAGAAACAACTACTCGGGAGCAACAGCCGCAGAAGGCCATTGCATTCACATCCTACATGTGAGCTCCCAAAGGCACCTGGTGGGCCACTGCGAGTAGCAGAGAGCTGGACTAGATGGACTTTGGTCTGATCCAGCTGGCTTGTTCTTATGTTCTTATGTACTTCTCTAATTGACTGCCTGTCAAACACTTAATACTTTCAAATACTTAACTTTGTTTCTAGAAATCAAAAGAAGGATACTTTCCTTAAGCAAGGAACTTTACCATAATACTAAAACATGTTTTTAAAACAGTCCAACAGGGAGAATTATCCCGTTTTCTACCTTCGCTAACCAGCCACATAGGAAACAACAGGACTTGATGATTTTTTACCTAATGGAATTTCTAACGGAAAAGCAGACCCGATTAGTAACCCCCTCTCGGCACACACAAATAATTAGTAGCCCACTCTCGGGAACTGGTGAGAACCTGCTGGATCCCACCTCTGCCTACTGGTGATCTCCGGCCTGAAAAACGTCTCGCCTGGTGCAATGCTCTGCCAAATGCTATCCGGGCCCTGTGAGACCTGCTACAATTCTGCAGGGTCTGTAAGAGAGAGCTGCTCCACCAGACCTACCACCAGGGGCAGAGCGAAGGGGAACTGCACCCGGGGCACGCACACGCCCTGTGCCCCCGCCGTGGCACCGCCCACCCACCCCCCGGAATGCAGTGGTGTTACATGACTGTGCTGGAGGATGCAGCTAGCCAAGTGAAATGAGAAGGGCATTTCTTGTTTCCCTCCCCAGACTAAAATTGCCCAGAGGAAAAGTGCCATGGCTGGAGCAAAGGGTTACATAAATCAGCTCTTTGTAGCACTTGACTGAACACTGCTCTTGTTGGAATAAGTTACTTCTGCATGCCTGGACACTGGGGGGTGCTGTGTATCTCACTCTAACTGTGATGTTGCCTCTCTTGTTTGCCCTCCTTGTCTGGGCCAGGAGACCGCCCACTAACTTCCTTTCTTCCCCATGCTGGTTTCACTTCTGTTCTAGCCTTTGACCTGAGTGCATGGTCAATGGCAGCCTGCCACAGTGGGGCCTTTCCCACTGTAGCATTCTCCTTACCCGCACAGACGTGATGGCGCGTTAGTTGTGCCCACTTGTCGTAGGGAAAGTAATCTCTTTAGACTAGGGTTTCTTTCTATCTACCTTTTTCCTGGAACAAAGCTGTGAACTGGAGATGCTTGAATAAATGTAAGTTTTACCTTTAACATTTATCTCTTGGGAATTTTCTATAAACTGCACTCACACATGGGCAGATCCATGACTCTAAACTAAATCTAACAGCTCTTGACAGCAATTCCTATGGACTTCTACAGAGCACGGTCACAGCTGTTGGGATCATGATAAGAACTGCTTGGAAAAGCCTGTGTCCACTCATCCCTCTCCCACCCAAGCAAGAAGAAAGCCTCTCTGGATGTTAGAGATGGGTGCAAACCCCAAGACCAAAATAAAAACAAGCCACAGAGAACTACGAAGGAGGTTCTTCAGACTCGACTAAACGCGTACCAAGCCAGATTCCCCACCGGAACAGTTCTAGCTACCTTCCCCATCTCACCCATCTCAACAGCCACATAACAACAGCCACATGAAGTCTACAAAATTATGCATGGGGAAGAAAATGTGGACAGAGAGAAATTTTTCTCTCTTTCTCACAATACTAGAACCAGGGGGCATTCATTGAAAATGCTGGGGGGAAGAATTAGGACTAATAAAAGGAAACAATTCTTCACGCAACGTGTGATTGGTGTTTGGAATATGCTGCCACAGGAGGTGGTGATGGCCACTAACCTGGATAGCTTTAAAAGGGGCTTTGACAGATTTATGGAAGAGAAGTCGATTTATGGCTACCAATCTTGATCCTCTTTGATCTGAGATTGCAAATGCCTTAGCAGACCAGGTGATCGGGAGCAACAGCCGCAGAAGGCCATTGCGTTCACATCCTACATGTGAACTCCCAAAGGCACCTGGTGGGCCACTGCGAGTAGCAGAGAGCTGGATTAGATGGACTTTGGTCTGATCCAGCTGGCTTGTTCTTATGTTCTTAACAAACCAAGACAAGGACCAACTGGAACCTACTGAACAGCTTGTATGTTCCGTGCCGACATGCTCAGTAGAGTGTTTCTGCATTGCTGCTTCGGGGCCGCTTGATCTTTTCAACGTTCTTCAAAATCATGTCATGCAGAGTCACATACTGGTTTCTCAGGCTTGATAGGATGATCTTCAAGTTAATGCATTCGACTTCATCCATCTCAGTCACTGTGCGCCTATAATCTTCCACATAAGGGTATTTTGCGATCTTCGAGACCAGCTTTGCCCGTCCAGTGTAGTAAGTACAGATCTCCTCCAGGCCTGTGGTTGCTTCATTCATCACAGTTTGTGATGAATGCTAGTTCTTATGTTCTTATGGCCTAGACCAGACCGGTTGCTTTGTACATTTTAGTTGATTTTGTTATTTTTATAATGTTAACGTTCCATTGATTGCAAATATGTCATAGTTATATGTCTTTTGATGTGATCCCAAGACCAAAATAAAAACAAGCCACAGAGAACTAGGAAGGAGGTTCTTTATTAAATGTGTACCAAGCCAGATTCCCCATCTGAACAGTTCTAGCTACCTTCCCCATCTGAACAGTCACATAACAAACCAAGACCAAGACCATCTGGAGCCCACTGACGAGTTTGTAAGTTCCGTGTCGACATGCTCAGTAGAGTGTTTCTGCATTGCTGCTTCGGGGCCGCTTGATCTTTTCAACGTTCTTCAAAATCATGTCATGCAGAGTCACATACTGGTTTCTCAGGCTTGACAGGATGAACCTCAAGCTGATGAATTCTTTTTCATCCATCTCAGTCACTGTGCGCCGATAATCTTCCACATAGGGGTATTTTGCGATCTTTGAGACCAGCTTTGCCCGTCCAGTGTAGAAATTACAGATCTCCTCCAGGCCTGTGGTTGCTTCATTCATCACAGTTTGGAGTTCACTCACCGTCTCTTCCTGAATCGAAACCCCAAAATTGTTGCCATCCTCGATCTTGGGAATCAGCAGCTCCACCCACAATGTGGCCATGCTGCACTTTTCAACCATCAGCCGGATCTCGGGTTCCACCTTCTCGATGAGGTCCACAAGCTGCCGGTTGCTCTTCAGCATCCTGTTAGGCACGGCAAAGAGTTTGGTCCCCTGCAAAGCCTCTTCACACTCTTCCAGCTTTCTCTTTTTCGTGTTGGGCTCAGCCAGCTTGTCACGGCTGCTTGTGAGCTGCCTTGCATCAGGGACGGGAACATTCACCCCTGAGTGGATTTGGGTCAGGCTGTGATTGTTCCAAAGGGGATCCTTGAGGAAAGCATCCAGCTCCAAAAGCTTCTTTGGGAAGAAATTTGCGACTAGATCCTCAGCTTCACCGGCGATCGTATCCCTGAACTTGTCAATCTCGTGCTTCATTTCTGAGTCCACCTTCGGGGCGGCCATGGCAGGGCGGACAGGCTGGGGGCCATGGCCGAGTCTGTCTCTCTCCGTCCCTCGTGTACGACAGCCTGACCGGGTTGCCAGAGGTGGTGGTGACATGATGAGTTTTGTTTCACTCTAAACAGGCCTGGGGCACCCTGCGTGTGGCCTCTGTTGAGCTGCAAACACACGACAGGCCGCTGCGTGTCATCGCAATCATGTGACAGGAACAGCAGTGAGACAGAATTATGACATCGCTGGGGTCAAACCCAGGACTAGGGCAGTGGGGCAAAAGAGCTGCAGACAGGAGACCCCAATAAGAAACAAGCCCAGCATCACAGTCACAGAGGAATTTATTTGTTTCTTATACTTGATATACCGCCCACTCCACTAGGGGCTCTGGGCGGTGTACAAATCAATAACTGAATATTTTCTCCTAAGCCATGTTAGTCGTAAAATAAATATACAAGGAATAATTTAATCTGGCTGTTTGGTATTTTTAAAATTCTTTTTTGGGTAACAACCACCAAAGACATGAAATAAATCTCAAACGGAAAATATTTAATGTCGGCGCATACTAGTCATGCCCTCTACATGTTTACAAATTCTGTTGCCTCTCTAAACAGAAGTGTCTTTATTCAGTCTCAGATTCCTTCCCTCTGCCGCTGTAATAATAAATTGATGAGTTTTCAGAAAGTATTTTGTTGCAATTAATATGAGAAAGTATATTTAGGCTTCCAGAGATGCTCATCTTGAGGGAGGCCCAATTTTTTCCTGGTAGGATCTCAGTCAGAAAGAAAACTTTAAAAGATAGCAGAGGAACAGCAGCGTATTCCTAGAATTACAACTGATTTCTAGATGACATCAGTTCCCCTGGGCAAAATGGCTGCTACAGATGGTGGCCCATGAGTTTTTATACCCTATTGAGGCCTCTCTTCTCACTAAATGCTGTCCTCTACAGACTCTATCCCCAAATCTCTTCTTTTGTGTGTACAAAGTTTTCTTTTTGCGCTTCAAAATCAAAGTCAAAAGCATGCACAAAGACTGAAATTTCACCAAATTATGAAGTATTTATTTCATATAGACTTCCAGTTTCTTCTACATCAAATATTAACCCTTAAATTCTACACCTTCAGCACTTGGTCATTAATTATTAAAATAAAATCAGACCTCTATCATCATCTATATATATTAAAATCTACCAGTGTGTTTGTCCCTGATGGTCTCCCTCAGAAGCTGCTGGACGAATCGCCCCCAAATTTTCACAGGACGTCCCTCCCTGTTGCTGGCAGGTACTCAGACCTTCAAACCGCCGAAAGTCCATACCTGAGCCAGGTAAAATGTCTTTTTCCTGGTGCACCAGGCCATGAAGCTGCCTCTGTTTAACTGTCACCCTCAGAATGTTCGTGCAGCCTGTCTGTCTATGGCCTGAGGGCTTAGAATGTTCATGCAGATGGGCAGAGATGAGCAGTGGAAACAGTTAATAGGTAATACTGGTAGGTAATATGAGTGGAAGTCAAACATATACATACTTTGCCATGTGAGACGTCAGGTGGGGTTCCCCCCCCCCTCACAGGCAGGTAACTTTCACTCTCTGTGCCTCACCCACTGCTACCACACAATACACATCCAGCTCATCCTCACACACCTCATTCTGCCCTCCCTCACATCCAACCACCACTTACCCACTTCCTCACCCATATTCACCACAGCTCTCTTTTACTAAAAGCGAGTTGGAGTTTGCCTTTTTCTTCTAAGAAAATCCGCGGGGTGGGGGCGAACCTACACTACCTGCTCCGCTTCTTTTGCACATGGCCCTTTATGAACCCAAGGAGCTGGCCTCGATCTGAGTGCCTCACCACCCTGCCTCTGCTGCCTGACTGGGATAGCCTGCTTGCCCCAGTTCTGCCTTACCCAAGCCAGGACTGTGCATGTCAACCAGCCTCATGGACAGCGGGATTCACACTCTGGACAGTTCTGTTGTGGAATGGGAAGGGTTACCTTATACTAAAAAAACAAGACAGCACCATATAACGATGTGCATTGAAAAGGGAAAGAGGGATTCCATTTGACCACCCCAAAAGGCTATGCTGTGGATCATTGGACCTGCATGGACATCTGTGTGGGTTGCGGACTGTGATGAGAAGGACAATTGCCACAGCAACGCGTGGCCGGGCCCGCTCGTTATTAATAAGCAGTCTCACTTTGCTCTGTTAGATCTTAATTTAGCAATCCTTCACCTTCAAAGCCATCAATTATCAATTCATTAGTTTTTAACGTTTTATCTAGATATTCTATCATGGGTTTCCAATTGTCCATGAACTTAATTAATTTCTTTTCTTTTAATAGTGATGCTAAATTGGCCATTTCTGCAACTGCTGAATCCCCAGTGAGCTGCGATTTCCTGTTTTCCCCCTTCAGCTCGAAAGGTTTAATAGGACTCAACACATTTTCACCTTGATGCTCCATGTTTCTGGACCGCTCTCCTCAAGATATCCTGCATCACAGCTCGCCTCTTTTGCAAATCCTACGGTTGTAGAGCTCCTTGTTACCGGCTGGAACTGCCTACCTGGGCAGTCAGATTAATCTTTTGTCTCCCTCTATTCCTATTTCACTGCTTTTACAATCCTTGGTGCAGAGACTTTGCTTATATTTCTCTATAAGACATCAGGCACAGTGCTGTCACTGACATAACACTGCTTAGTTTAGTGCCGCAGTGATGTCAATATACATGGTATCTGCTCCCCTAATAACAGTGGTGGGATCCAAAATTTTAGTAACAGGTTCCCTCGCCAGCCCCCCTCAGCAAGGGGGCAGAGGCGTACTTTGGCAAACCTGAGCCCTGGGCAAAACTTAAGCCACCCCACCATGACCCCCCAAATTTTTTCTGCACCAGGTCATTTCTAAATCATCATCACATTATAGAAAATGCCCCAACTCACAAATCTGAACACAGCAATGGTGAAACACGCAGGTTCTTTGATAGAGACTGGTGAGATAAAAGGTACGAAAGGCTGAGAATCCATGAATTGCAGTACCTGAAAGGGATTAACCCAGTTCAGGGAGTGACATTATTAGTCGCAATTGCTATATGGAACCTTCACATTCAAAGGCAGTAGGCCTCTCAGGGAGGCGAGGGCGTGGAGATGGAAAAGCGGACCCAATTAGTAACCCCCTCTCGGCACACACAAATAATTAGTAACCCACTCTCGCGAACTGGTGAGAACCTGCTGGATCCCACCTCTGCCTAATAACCTTTCTATCAATAAAGGTTTTATCAGAAGGCAGGAAGTGGCCACCAATGAGGACTCCTCTGTGCTGGTCTGTGTGTTATGTGCCATCAAGTCGCTTCCAACTTAAAGGTGATCCTATGAAGCAACAACCTCCAAAACGTCTTCTAATTAACAGCAGGTTTTGCAAACTGTGGCGTCTATGATTAAGTCAATGCATCTCATGTTGGCTCTTCCTCTTGTCCTATGCTTTCAACCTTTCCTTGTGTCAGTCAGTCAAGTATTTATTGTTTGAGCCATTGGCTATAACAATACAGAGATACATGCAGTTAAAACAGTAACTTAGTTAAAACAATAATTTCCTTGTGTCTTCTAATGATGTGACCAAAGCATGATGGCCTCAGTTGAATCATTTTAGCTTCCAGGGAGAGTTTAAGCTTGATTTGATCTAGAACCCACTTATTTCTCTTCTGGGCAGTCCACGGTATTTGTAAAACTCTTCTCCAGCACCACGGTTCCAATGGACTGACTTCCTGACAGCTTCCTTAATTGTTCAGCTTTTGCACCCACACACAGTAATGGGGAATAGTGCCCTGGATATTCCTTTTGTGGTCAAATTCATTTGGCAAAATCTTTATTACATGTTAGATGCCAGACAAAGTTTGTCCTGTTTGCTTTTATTTTAAGTAGTATCTAAAGCTGTCTGCAGTTTCAGTACCATATTGTGATTTGCTTCTAAGTTTTTCTAAAGATTATTGTTCTTGTTTATTCTTCTAACTGACATTTTTTATTTGTATCAGTATTTAAGCCACCAGAAGTATTTTTAAGTCACACTTCAAGCCCCAAGCGGCAGGAGTCTGCAACCTGCGGCTCTCCAGATGTTCATGAACTACAATTCCCATCAGCCCCTGTCAGCATGGCCAATTGGGGCTGATGGGAATTGTAGTTCATGAACATCTGGAGAGCTGCAGGTTGCAGACCCCTGCCCAAGCCTATGCTGTGTATGCCTTCAAAGGGATACCTGCCATAACTTAAAAGCCCATCCAGGTGTATTTAGGCTGTTTTAGGATCAAGAAGCTCCATACTCTTATCTCACTAACTTAAGGTGACCAGATGGTCACCTTTGTGAACCGGGACGGGCGGGTAGGCAGGCGAAGTGCACGCGCTGCCTTGCGCAGGAGCGCACTACCTTCCTGGGGTGCTCACGTTTGCCCGCCCTGTCTGGGGCAGGGGAAGCGGGAGCGCCCCAGACTGCGGTGCTTAATACGCGCGCACGGGAGGCTGCCGCACTGCCTTGCACCCCAGAAGGCAGTGCGGCAGCCTTCCAAAAATCGGCAGACTTGAAAAAACCCACGGGACGCGGGACAAATTGTTTTAAGGCGGTACTGTCCCGCCAAAAGCGGGACGTCTGGTCAGCCTACACTAACTGCGATGCAAAGTTGCTACCCAACAACTCATGCAAGAAATTACATTTTTGTTCATGAAAATCTCATTCTGAATGTTGTATTTTAAAGCTGCACACACAAGATCTACCTTCTGGTTTTGTTGTTCTTCAGTTTTCAGACCTAATTTTTCCAGAGTCCAATCCCTTGCTATATTTATAACAATTTACTGACTGGAGAACTCTTGCGATATGCTTATGGTCCTTCCGCCAGTTCTTTTGCTTTGGAAAAGTAAATGAAATAATATGCATACTACAACATTTTAGATTAGTTATAAAGAATCTGTATGGCAGTAAATAAGGTTTCAAAAGCAGAACATTCGTCTTCATCTTCATCATCCTTTATTGGCATTTAACTTTCACACAATAAACAAGATCAAAATAAAAACTCACAATAGTCAACTTTCTAGCATTAACAACTTTTGCAAAGAATTTAGCAACTGTAACAGTAATCTCTGGAGTATGTTTGTTTAACAAAAACTGGTAAATACTCTCCTTGTTCATGAGATCTTTGGAACAATGGAAGGGAAGGAGAAAGTCATTGTGTGGTATTGCATGCAACTGGAAATCCAGAATGATATGATGGATTGTGTCCAGACTGCTTGGAGAACATAGAAGAAGAAGAAGAAGAGTTTGGATTTATATCCCCCCTTTCTCTCCTTTAGGAGACTCAAAGGGGCTTACAATCTCCTTGCCCTTCCCCCCCTCACAACCGAAGCACCTTGGCAGGGGAGTAGGTGGGAGAAACTGTGAGGAGCCTCGAGAGAGAAGCTGTAGCTAAGCCCAGAGTCCACCCAGCTGGCGTGTGTGGGAGTGTACAGGCTAATCTGAATTCCCCAGATAAGCCTCCACAACTCAAGTGGCAGAGCTGGGAATCAAACCTGGTTCCTCCAGATCAGAGTGCACCTGCTCTTAGCCACTGCTCTTAGCCACTATGCCACTGCTACATGTTCTCTCCTGCACTGGAATCCCCTGGTATCTACCAGCCAATCCCTTTTAAGGCAGAAAATTAAATCAATCCAACATGAAAGCTCCACAGTGTGAGGGATTATCTAAGTTAGGGAAGTAATGAGCCATTCTTCCGTAAGAGGTTGAGAGTTTTAATGGAGCAGAAGACAAAGTAGGTGGTTGAGCGGGCAACAACTTTTGATATTCAAGGTCCAATGATCTCTGTTTTAAAGCTCTAAAGTTTTAACATTAACAGCCTGATTTTTTTTCAGCACATTGGATAACACAGGAGTACTGAACATGAGACAAGGCAGCAGGGTCACACCCACCTGCCCTGCCTCGGTTCTACTATGCACATCAAAAGGAACGTGCATACATGTTTACGCAGTTAGAGTCCACAGTACTTAACCATGGTAACTCCTAATCCTTAGGTTACTAGGTCTATGTGGATTCTAAGCGTGCAGAATGCAACCCAAAAATTAAGGAAAGGAAAACTGGTGTTCTGAGGTCCTTAGAGGAAACACAGGATAAAAATGGACTAGTAAGACAGATCTATCTGACTAGTACATTTTAATCTTACCCTTCCTCCGAAGAGCTCAGAGCAAGGATCCTTCCTTAATTTTTTTAATCCTCACAACAAATTGGGGGTGGAGCCTGAGGGGGACAGGGACATCAGAGGGGTACAACATCATAGAGTCTACCCTCCATAAGTGTCACACTCGCGGCCCTCTAGATGTTATGGACTACAGTTCCCATCAGCCCTTGCCAGTATAGCTAATGCTCGTGTTGGGAGGGACTGATGGGAATTGTAGTTCATGAACATCTGGAGGGCCGCAAGTTTGACACCCCTGCGCTACACTATCATGTATCACAAGGAATCTTGCCCCCAGGGTGGTGATGGTAGTAGAAACTGTTGTCAAATTGCAGTTCAATTATGGTGACTCTGTAGGGTTTTCATGGCAAGCGACAAACAGAGCAAGTTTGTCATTGGCTGTCTGTGCATAGCAACCTTCGGTGGTCTCCTAACCAAGTCCTAGTCATGGCTGACCCTGCTTAGTAGCAAGATATGGTGAGATCAGGCTAGCCTGGGCCGTCAAGACCAAATAGGGCAATGTTCATTAAAAATTAGAATGATTGTGCAGTTGTCTCTGTACCACCACCACCTTTTTTCTCTAGTAGATAGAGGATATTTTTATGACAAGAGTACAGATGTGAAATGAAATCAACCCCCCTGTTTCAGGTTCAGACTCAGTGCCCAAAAGGAATGGTGGGTGAGGAACGTTCACATAACTGCTGGCTGATTTGCACCTGTCGAGGGGTTAAAGAAAGCAGCTCTCTTCCCGTTTTGGTTTCATTCGCTGTCAGCCCCCTGGAGATGCAGGGGAGTGGATATTACATCTCCCTGGCCTGTCTGAATGGAAACAGGCTTCAATGTATTAAGGAAGACACGGTCTCAATTGCTCTATTGCTCTCTATTGCCCATGCATAGGGTAATTCTGCACAGGCAAAATATAATGGGTTAAGGGGTGTGAAAAAAATAATATGGGGGATAAGTTCCCACAAAACTTATCCCCCCCCCCAAACACTTCTAACCTGTTTTATTTTGCTGAACCCAGGTTAAATGAAAGTTGCTAAATTAGCAACTGTTTTCATTGAACCCAGGTTTCAGATGCTTCCTGCTTGCCTGCGCGAACTACGGCAAAAAGGAAGCGTTCTATTTCCCCTGTCCCATCCACCATTGTGGTGGATTCTCTAGGCAGCTGCCATTTTGTGCTGGTACATTTGTGGGGGGATTTTCGGGGGGGGGGGGAATCTCGGATGTGCGCTTTGCAGAGAAACAAAGCGGTTCCTGTGCGCAAAACATGCCGCATCCTGTCGCCGGGCTCCCAGCGATCCTGGATGGGCTCTGCCCCTGCCATGCAAACACAGGTTCATTTAACCCATTTGTGTTGCCTGTGCAGAAGGGACCATAGTCCTCTTCCGATAATTGTGACACTCTTTGCTGCTAGTGGGCTTTGTACTGGTCAAATGTGGGTAATGCTGTTTTGAGGTCGCTGCCTTTTTTTTGTGCTCTTGGGCCTTTGACAGCAACTCTACACAAAGAAATTCAGTTCCTCCCAGGAGGAAGGTTTACCAAGTTTACCAAGGGTAGTCCCTTGTGGCCAGTGGTGGGATCCAAAAAATTTAGTGACAGGTTCCCATGGTGGTGGGATTCAAACAGTGGCATAGCACCAATGGGGAGGGGCTGGGCACGACGGGGGCGTGGCCGGGCATTCCGGGGGCGGGGCATTAATAATTTCTCTGTTACTGTAAAAAACTCTTACTGTAAAAAAAAAGGTTCCTAATTTCCAGCTGGTATCTTTTTGTCCATAATTTAAACTCATTGTAGCAAGTCCTATCGTCTACTGCCAACAGAAACAACTACTTCTCCTCTAATTGACTGCCTGTCAAATACTTAATACTTTCAAATACTTAATTTTGGCCCTTTCCCCACTTACCCTTTTCCGAGGGCAATTCCCAGCTTTGAAAGAGCGGCAGGAATGCCTCGCGCTGAGGGGCGCGACAGCAGCGGCGGCGGGGTGGCTGCGCTGTCGGCGCCCCTCTCAGTGGGGAGTGCCGAGGGACCCCGAGCTACTCTCCTCGAGTAGCGCGGGGCTTAAGGTAAGTGGGGAAAGGGCCTTTGTTTCTAGAAATCAAAAGAAGGATATTTTCCTTAAACAAGGAACTTTGCCATATTTCTAAAACATGTTTTTAAAACAGCCCAACAGGGAGAATTATCTCGTTTTCTACCTTCGCTAACCAGCCACATAGGAAACAACAGGACTTTACGATTTTTGGACCGAATGGAATTTATAACGGAAAAGCAGACCCAATTAGTAACCCCCTCTCGGCACACACAAATAATTAGTAACCCACTCTCGGGAAGTGGTGAGAGCCTGCTGGATCCCACCTCTGCTTGTGGCTAGTCCCTGCTCCAGGCAAATCATTTTTCCTCTTTTGCCTTTTGGAGATATTTTAATGCCTTTTAAAAATGCTGCACAAGATGTTATCGCTTAGTGCACCAACCATCTCCGGGTCTCTAAGGGAAGGGACTGGCAGATACAGCTCGACTTTGGGCCTTTCCCCACTTACCTTAAGCCCCACGCTACTTGAGGAGAGTAGCACGGGGTCCCCTGGCACTCCCCACGACAGGGGCGGCGACAGTGCAGCCGCCCCTACGCTGACGCTGTCACGCCCCCTCAGTGCGCGGCATCCCAGGCGCTCTTCTTAACGGCGCCTTTTGATGACGGGGACGCCTGGGATAGGAGGGATCGAAGAGAGTGGGGAAAGGCCCTTTGACACCCCTGAATTAAGACACAGAAACCCAAAATGCCAATATATGGTGAAGTGATGGAATTTATAATTTAGAGACATTCTTCTATAACTCACAGTGTTATGCACCTGGTAGTTTGAGAATCCACTCTAATATTATATCAGCATTTTTTTTGAACAAGGCTTAAACATTGCTGTACAAGACATTTGAGTTGCTTTTCATATTTGAAGACTCCTTCTGGTCATCTTCATGTGTAGAACTGGAAACATGTCACATTGCTTCCCTTCAATAATTATCTGCCCTAAGGTTTCCAACCTTCAGGGGAGGCATGGAGTTTCCCTGGAATTACAACTGATCTCTAGACTATACAGATCAGTTCTCCTGGAAGAAACTGCAGATTTGGAGGATGAACTCTATGATACACTATAGATTTGAAGAAGAAGAAGAAGAAGAAGAGGAGGAGGAGGAGGAGGAGGAGTTTGGATTTATATCCCCCCTTTCTCTCCTGCAGGAGACTCAAAGGGGCTGACAATCTCCTTGCCCTTCCCCCCTCACAACAAACACCCTGTGAGGTAGGTGGGGCTGAGAGAGCTCCGAGAAGCTGTGATTAGCCCAAGGTCACCCAGCTGGCGTATGTGTGGGAGTGCACAGGCTAATCTGAATTCCCCAGATAAGCCTCCACAGCTCAGGCGGCAGAGCTGGGAATCAAACCTGGTTCCTCCAGATTACATACATGAGCTCTTAACCTCCTACGCCACTGCTGCTCCTTAAGTGAAATCTCTCTCTAAATGTCCTCCTCCACAGGCTCCACCTCCAAAATCTTCAGGAATATCCTGGACAGATT